>NW_024884855.1:615243-863605 GCF_019232065.1 Centrocercus urophasianus | reverse complement strand
CAGCCGCGCCGGCCCCCCCCCCCGGCGCGTCCTGGCCCCCCCCCCCCCGGGGGGGGGGGGGGGGGGGGGAGGTGGGGGGGGGCATTGGGGGCTTTACGGCCGTGCGCCCCCCTCCCCCCCGTACCACCACGCACGCCTTTACAGCAGCACCCCCCCGCCCGGCGCCATGCATTCGCTGGACGAGCCGCTGGACCTCAAGCTGAGCATCTCCAAAGTGCGGAGCGCCCGAGAGAAACGGGAACGCGGCCCCCCCGGACCACGGCCCCGTGCCGTTCCCCCCTCCGCCGCCGCCCCCCCGCCGGTCGGGGAGAGCCGGGGCTCCGCGCGGGGGGGGCGGCGGGCAGGGCCGGGCCCCGGGCTGTTGGCACACTCCAAAGCGCTGGAGAAGCGCTTCCCGGCCCTCCCCGTCATGGACCTCAGCCTCTCGCCCCCCCCCGGCGTAGAGTCCCCGGGTGGGGGCAGCGCTTCGCTGTCCCCCGAGCGGCACAGTGACCCCCCCGTGCCCGCCCTCCCCCACGTGAGTACGGCCGCGCGTCCCCTCCCCCTCGGTGCCACCCCGTCGTCCCGGAGAGGAGCCGCACATCGGCCCTCACCCCGCGCCCCGTCCCGCCGTAGGATTTCCAGTCCCTGCGCTACATCGACGGCATCCCCGGCTCCTTCCAGTTCTTCCTGCCGCTGGGCGCGGGGGGGGCTCTGCACCTGCCCTCCTTCCTGCCCCCCCCCCAAGGACAAACGCCTTTCCCCGGAGCTGCCCCTCCCCAAGCAGCTCGTCTGCCGCTGGTCCAAGGTCAGGCGGGGGCATGAGGCCGGGAGGGGGTGGGCTGTGGGGCTGGTGGGGGAGGGGGGTGCGGGAGCTGGGGCGTCTCCGCTCCTCCCTCACCTCCAGCGTCCCCTTCCCGCAGTGCAACCAATTCTTCGACCTCCTGCAAGACCTCGTGGACCACGTCAATGACTTCCACGTCAAACCCGAGAAGGACGCGGGGTACTGCTGCCACTGGGAGGGCTGCGCCCGCCATGGCCGCGGCTTCAACGCCAGGTGGGTGCGGGGGGGGTGGGGGGCAGCAAGCCGTGCTGGGGCTGTGGGGGTGGATGGCAGTGGGCGATGGACGGCACCGAGCGGCGGCGTTGGGTGTCCCCATAGGGGCTGCAGGGAGGCTGTGGTGCCATTCTCGGCTCCCCCTGATGGTTCTGGCACAGGTACAAGATGCTGATCCACATCCGGACGCACACCAACGAGAAGCCGCACCGCTGCCCCACCTGCAACAAGAGCTTCTCTCGCCTGGAGAACCTGAAGATCCACAACCGCTCGCACACCGGTGAGCGCTCGGGGCGGGTTGGGAGGGGTGGGGATCACGGAGCTGCCCTCCGCGGGGGGCTCAGACGCAGCGCTGTGCCGTCCCGCAGGCGAGAAGCCCTACATCTGCCCCTACGAAGGCTGCAACAAACGCTACTCCAACTCCAGCGACCGCTTCAAGCACACCCGCACGCACTACGTGGAGAAGCCCTACTACTGCAAGATGCCGGGCTGCCACAAGCGCTACACGGACCCCAGCTCGCTCCGCAAGCACATCAAAGCCCACGGGCACTTCGTGTCCCACGAGCACCACGAGATGCTGAAGGCCCACGCGCCCCCCAAGGGCTCTGCGGACGCACCCTACGCCAACGGGGCGCAGCTCCTCCTGCCCAACCCCGCCGCCCTCTTTGCCCCCCACGCGCTGCCCGCTCTGCCCCTCCCGCTGGCTCCGGCCCCCCTCGACCTGAGCGCTCTGGGCTGTGGGGCCGGGGGTTCGCTGCCCGCCCTGCCCGGCCCCGCGCTGCCCCTCAACGGCCCGCTGAACTTGGCCAAGGGTCCGCTGCTGCCGTCGCCCTTCGCGGCCGGCGGCCTGGGGCTGCCCGTCATGTCGCTGCTGGCCGGCGGGGCGAAGGCTGAGGCCGACGAGGCCGAGGGGCGGAAGGGCGGCAAGGAGGGCCGCAAGGCGGGCGGCCGACGGACGGAGCCGGGCCGCCTGAGGGTCCCCCCCGAGAGCCTGGCGCTGCTGCCGGGGGCCGTGCTCGACCTCTCGACGGGGGTGGGTGCGGCAGGCAGCCCCCCCGAGGCGCTGCCGCCCGGCTGGGTGGTCATCCCGCCCGGCTCCCTGCTGCTCAAGCCGGCCGTGGTGAATTGAGGGCTGGGGAGGGGGGGGGGAGGCAGGCCGAGACCCTGGCGTCACCCCCAGCATCGCCCCAGGCCCCGGCTTGCGGCCACGTTAACCTTCACGAAAGAAGAACGGACTCTTCTGAGAATAGCAATAATCCCTCGGCGACCCCACGCTGCCGCCCCGGCTCTGGGGGGGTGCGCCTGGGGGCTCTGCCCCGCGCCGGGCAGCGGAGACGCCGCTATTTATTTATCGCCCAGACCCCCGCGCCGACGGAGCCCCGCTCGGGCTCTTCGCTCTCGCTGACTTGGCGTCTCCCTGCCCCGGGCCTCGGCCCCAACGGTGCCGGCGTGGGGACCCCCAGCTCCACGGCCGGGCCGCCCCGTGCCGCCACCCCGGCCACCCCCGTGACAAGGCACACGGCCGCGTGTGCCGCTCGCCGTGCCGGCTCCGCACCGGGGCAGAGCCACCGCGTTTAGCTACGTTCATACCTAAGCATGTACCGCAAGCGCACGCAGGCAGCGCGGGCAGGGCTGCGGGCAGCTGCGCGTCGGCACCGGGCGGCTCAGCGCTGCTCAGCTCTGCGCCCGCGTTTCCAGACGAGCCCCCGGAGCCGTGGGGCGACGCTGACGCAGGCTGGGCTCTGCGCTGCCGGACCCCATCCCGGCAAGAGGGAGAGGTTGGGCGCAGCTGGGTATGCGGGGTCCCGCTCAACGGCACCGAGAGGCAGGAGCCTCGGAGACGGGGGACGCCGCAGAGGTGCTCCAGGGCTCCATCCCTGCTCCCGCAGCCCGGACCCTCCTTTTCTGTGGGACCGCCCTCCAGCACGGGGCACAGCCGCCTCCCTCGCCCCGGTGCGCGCAGAAGGCCCGCCGTACCTCGCCCTGCCCACAGCTTTCTCTGAACCGAGGGTCTCCCTGACCCCGACCCGGCTGCAGGGCTCGGGAAGGGCCCCCGGCAGTACGCCCCGCGGGGAGCAGGTCTCCCCACGTCACTGTCCTCGGGCCGGGGTGCGGCGGCCGCCCGGCACTGCCACAGCATGGCATTTGCCATCGACCAGGCCTCCCCGGCCGGTGTACGTTTTCTTGTTCATTTGTTGGTTTGTTATTGCACATTCCAGGTCATCAGTATTTTAACGGTCTCTAAGTGCCTTTCTATTGTAGTTTCTGGGTTGTTTTTATTTTCCTCCTGTTGGGCTCCATCGCTGTTAGCATAGAGTTTAAGGACTACAGAAGCAAGAGATAAGCTAACGATTATAACACTATATTCCTCCATGGGAGAGGAAGTTTATTAAGAAAACAATAAAGTGAAGTTGAAGTAAGTTCCTGTTTCGGTCTGCAACCACTCTGCCCGCCTGCGCCCAGGGCCCAAGGGCAGCAAGGAGCCAGAGGTGGGGACAAAGCACTGAGCTCCTGCCAGGGAACAGAGGGGAAGTGGGTGACACGGCTGCCATCACCTCAGGGCTGAGGGCACAGCTGGCCCTGCCTGGCCTCCCGGGGGGAATGCAGTTGGGGACAGCCCTGCCGTGTCCCCACAAGGCTCCTCACCGCCGTGCCCGACCCAGCGCCCGCCCCGCTGCCCATCTGCACGCAGCTCCCTGCTCTCACGTGGTGCAGAGCCAGAGGCATGCGTGCAGTCAGGCTGCGAGCATCCAACCCCCACTAAAATAGCTCCTGCGGCCTCCCCGGGTGTGATTTGAGCCCTGGCTGCCCTGAGGCCAAGCTGGGGACGCCCTTCCTTCCCAGTGCCACCACCATCATCTGCAGGGCAGCACTCAGCCCGTGCCGGCCCCCTGCGCCTGGGTCAGGTTTCTGCACTGCACACCGACAGCCGGGGCACAGCACCAGGGCAGCAGCACGGCTGGGGCCATCCCCTGTCCCTCCCAGGGAGCAGAGCAGCCAGGCCAGGTGGTGGAGGACACGGCGTTTATTGGCCACCTATAACTTAAGGGAGAGGGAAACAGGGATACGAGTGACAGGAGTCACGTCTCGGCTTTCCAGCCTTTCTCCTTCTCGTCCTTGGCCTGGATGCGCAGCTCCTCGTCCAGCCGCTCCTTGGCTCTCACCACCTGCAGGACGAGGGGACGGGCTGATGCACAGGGCAGGGATGCACCCACACCTCCCTGCCCACCAGCACCGGGCTCTGAGTCCTTCAGCAGGACTCTGGAAGGGGTTCATCCATGCCAACTGCTAGTACTGCGGGTCCCTCAGCTCTGTGCTACCCCACAGGCATCCTCAAGTGCTGGAGGGCCTCCAGCATGATGAAGGGTGGGGATAAAACCTATCCCCAACCCTTTTCTGGCACCGTTCTGCTTGGTTGGTGCCAATAGCCACCATTCCCTCCCTCAACAGCCAGGAAGAGGCAGCAAAGCTCTCCCTTTGCGGCCCACTGATGGGTTCAGCCCAAGCAAGAAGCGGTACTGCCCCAAAACATCTGTTTCTGGAAGGTTCCTGCCCAATCAAAGGTAGCTAGATGGGCTGAGGGCAGAGCTGGGAGACTCCACAGCTCTCCTTCCTTTACTCACCTTGGACTGCAGGTAGAAGGAGCCTCCCACCGACTTGTCATTCACCTTGAATAAATGGTCGTAGTTCTGTCAAAGGAAAGCCTCCGTCAGGAGCTGCTCCCTGCATTCGCCCTCCCCAAATCCCAGTGGCCTCTGGCTCCTGGAGGTGAGGCTGCTTCACGCAGTGGTGACAGGTGCCTTTGGAGGAGCGCGTGCCCCTCTCCAGCAGCTCTGCTGGGCAAACCGTGCTGCAGCTGGAGCAGGGAGACCTCTCCCAGGATGAGCCATGCCCAAGGACTGTACCCACAGACTTCCAGGTGCCCCCACTACCCCGTGCCAGCTCTCCCCAGCCGCGCTGCTCTGAGGGAGCCTCTACCTTTTGGATCTCCTCCGGGTTGAGGTTGGAGACGTTGAGGATCTGCTGAGCTTCCTGGAGGCTGATGCCAATGATCCTGGAGGCGGCGGCGGACTGAGGCCTCTCTGAGCGGCCCCGTGCATCTGCTGCAGCTCGGCTCGCTGCCCGGGGACACCGTCAGTCCTCCACCCACACCCCCAGAATCCCCACAGCCACGGGGCTCCCAGGCAGGGCTGAGCCACCCAGCCCCATCCACGCCAGCTGCCCACTCATTCCACGGGGTCACCCAGCTCCCCTCCCGGCCCCGAGCCGGGGAGGTGGCAGCAGGAGGGAGGTGTCCCCTCCCTGCACGAGGGGCCGGGCTCAGCTCCTACCTGCGAACTCCTGGCGCAGCGCTCTCATGAAGGCCCGTCCGACCACCTGGGCCCCGACCAGGATAATCTGCGCCAGGTACTTGGCCTGCGGGGACCGGCCGGCTGTCACGGCCCCGCCCCACCGGAGCCCCACAGACATCCTGCCGCCCGCCGGGCCCCGTTCCCACCCGGCCGCGGCCCAGAACCGCCTCCGCCTCCCCTGGCGCCGCAGCTCCGCACCCGACCTCGTCCCACGTCCGCTATCCCCGGACCTTGATCCCCGCGCAGCTCCCCGAGCCATGACCCACCCCCTCCGGCCCCGTCACCCCGTCCCAGCCCCACCATCCCCTCCCCGAGCTCTGCGTCCCCGCTGGGGCCGCATAACGACCCCCAACCTGCCGCTCACCATCGTCCCCTCCGCCGCTTCCGCTCCCCGCGAGGACGCGGGGTCAGAGAGCGGAGGGCGCAGGGCGGAGCGTCGCCCTCCACCGGGCGACGGCGCCCCCTAGCGGCGGCGCTGAGAGGGGAGGTCCAGGCCGCGGGCACCGCGCACGCGCGCCAAAGAGGCGGAGAGCGGCCGCCATTTCCCCCCGCCCGTCCGTCTCCGTCCCGTCACACAAGCACAGGAGCCACGGGCGGGGTGCAGCAGCTTTAATGGCGGGGCCGGTGCCCTTGAGATGGCTCCTCTCCGGCGAGGCCCGGCGTCCGCGCGGTGCCGTGAGGTCCGCCTGCGGCCTAGTCCTGAGGAGGCCGGGCTCGGTGAGGCCCGAGCCCGGTCCTCGCGGCCTCCCCCTTATTCCCGCCTCGCTTACCCACTCGGCCTCATCCACGCCTTCGAAGGAGTCCTGCGGCAGCGGGTCGCGGCGGTTCCCCAGCCGGGCCACCATGGCGCTGAGGAGCTGCGGGAGAGCAGGGCCGTGGGTCGGGGCGTCACGGGGCTGCGGTCCCGCCGTCCCCACACTCACCTCCTCCTTCTTCTGCTCGTCCGTCTTCTCCCCCAGATACGCGGCCGCAGGGACAAACTTCCGTGCCGGTGCCTCCCTCGGGGCCTGGCTGACTGTGATGGCAGTGTGATGCGGGCCGGTCCCACAGCCGGGGGAGTCCCACGCCCGCGAGGCCCCGCGCACCCACCTGGCTCCATGCCGGCAGGACGGAGTTCAGCGCGGCCCTGCTGTCCCTCCGCTCCCCCCAGCCAGGCGCCGGCGCTCAGGGCCGGCTCCCACCACACGCGGGTCGGAGGGAAGATGTCCTCTTGGAAATACTCTTTCTGCAGGGCGCGGCACGGTGAGGACGGCCCGTCGCTTTGTCCCCCACGCGGCCGAGCCCGGTGACTACCTTGACGCGAGGCACGCGGAAAGCCACCGGCTCGAGGCTGCCCTGCCCCAGCCGCAGCGCCCGGGCGAACTCCACCTCCCGCACGTCGCACGCTGTCTTGCGCAGGAAGACGAAGCCCTGGAGGAGCAAATGTGTGAGCAGGCTGGGAGCAGGGCAGGCGGCACGGCCCCGGAGGGCCCCCCTCACCTTGTGGGGGTCGGTGGAGGTGAAGCTGTTGCACTCGAGGAAATAGGGTGGCTCGGGAGTCACCTCGTAGAGAAAGACTCTGGTGTCACCCTGGAACAGTGGAATGGGGCTGGTGTGAGGGCACGAGGACCCCATACTGTGGTGCCCTGTGTGAGGAGCCCCCTAGAAACAGACAAGCTCCATCTCACCTTGCCGGTGAGGAAGACAACACTGGTGTCCTCATCGTAGAAGGGCAGGAGTGTGGACGGGGCCATGTCGAGGCCGAGAACGGAGAGGGGCCCATCAGGCAGGGCCTGTGCACGGTACAGAAGGATCTTCCTCTCGCTGCGGCTGTGGGGGTGAGCAGGTGCAATGGCAGAACCCGGTGTGTCCCCATGGTGGGCACTGAGGAATGCCTCATCCCCTGGGGACCATGCCCACCCTCACCTGTCAAAGCCGGACACGAGGAGGAAATCGCCTCCGCACACCCAGACCACACGTGCCCCACGGCCTCCCTCAGGGCCGGGACCCTCCTGTAGGGGAGAAGGAGGGTGACTGGCAGCACGCCCTGCCCAGCAGCTGCCCATGGTGGGATCTGTCCCCCCCAGCTATCCCATCCTGCACTGTGGTCCCACCTGCTGGGGCTGGGGGCTGCACCGAGGCTCATAGAGCCGCAACCGGCCATCCTTGCTCACTGTCGCCAGCTTCCTCCCATCGGGGCTCCAGGCCAGGCTGAAGATCTGGGAGATGGAAGGTGCCTCTGTCATAGATCTGTTCCCCAGTGCTTGGCTGGCTTAGGGACTTGGTGGCCAGCTATGTTGCCTTTTGGTAGCCTGAAGTCACTCTCTCCCGGCACCATCTCAGCACCATAATTCAGGAGCCAGCTTCAAGCTGCCATCCAGCCGCACTGCAGTGTGGTAGCCTCGTATGTCTGAGTGCCGCGGCCCCCCTGTAATCCCTTCCCCTACCTGGTCCGTGTGTCCCTGCAGGCACAGCACCTCCTGCCCAGCACCCAGCTCCCAGATCCGCACCGTCATGTCGTAGGAAGAGGAGACGAGGAGGTCGGCTGCCACGGGGTGGAAGCGGATGGAGTAGATCTTCTCCGTGTGCCCTGGTGAGAAGAGCAGAGTGCCAGCACTGGGACAGGGACACCAGCAGACCCACCTGTCCTCACTGCCAGTTCTTGAGCTGTGTCCCTGCACCACGCTCACCTCTCAGCACGGCCTCAGGCTCCTGCAGTGTGTCCTGCAGCCCGCCCTCAGGCACCCGCCACAGCCGGATCTTGGCATCCTCCCCCGCTGCAGCACCAACACAGGCAGAGAGACACAGGCAGGGGGTGAGCAGCAACGCGGGGCACAACCACCCATGGCAGGGTGCTGGTGCCAGTGCGTACCGACTGCAAGGCGCCGTGGGTCAAAGGGGTCCCAGGAGAGGTCAGACACTGCTGCACCATTCTGGATGGTGGGCACAGCCATGTCGGGGAGACGGCCTGGTTTGGAGAGCTGATGGAAAGCAAAGCATCACCCGGGGCGTCAGGTGCCAACGCGCTGCTTGCAGTGATGGCACCAAGAGTTGCTCCTGACTACAGTACCTCAAGGACAGCGATCTGGCCACCAGCAGAGAGCAGTGGGAGGGCAACTCGCTGGTGGTTGGCGCAGAAGCCGTCGCTCTCGCCCGGTGTGGTGAGGCTCAGCCCCCGCAGGTTGGTGATGTGGGTGTCACGGTGCAGCACTGTGCCCTGTGTGTGCCGGAAGCGGGAGCTGGGCCCTGCGTGCGTGGATGCTGCTGAGTGCCACGGCTCCTCCGGCCACGTGGACCGGTGACGCCGAGCCCACCCTGCTGCCCGCTCACCCAAAATACTCTGCAGTGACTTCTGGCTGGGGCTGCTGATGAAGCCGCTGGAGGGGGCGGTGCTGGTGGAGAGTGAGGCGCCGGCGCTGCTCGGTGAGGTCAGCGAGCCGGAGGGCGAAGAGTAGCCACTGCCCTCCTACAGGAGACAGCGGTGGGCAGGAGGTGCCCCCCAGCTCCGCCAGCCCCGACCCCCTTTTCCTTGTGCTCACACTGCGCTCAGTATCCACAGGGCCGTCACTGGGCAGCTGGGTGCTGTGCACAGCGGCGATGAGCGGGGAACAGAAGGTCTGCGTGGGTCTCCGTGCTGGGTGCAGGCTCACCCTGCTCACCTGCCGAGCAGCAGCGCTGTGACCAGCAGGCATCGGCAGAGGAGAGCCTGCCGCAGCATCCCAGCTGCTGGCTGTGTCAGGGAGCTAGCTGGTTCATCCCCCACAAAACCTCCTTTTTCTCCCCCTGGTTTTGTAATCATCCCCACTGAAACCTGCTGCTTGTGGTGTCTGGCTTATGGGGGTGCTCCTGATTTGCAGGAGGCCTCTCTGGCTCACAGCTTTGGAATCCTTAAGTGGTTCCAATACACATTTATAGTGTCTCAGAATGTCTACATTTTTAAGGAAGGTGGAGGGGAATGCCTTTTCTTGATTAGATTTTTACTCTTCGCTGCACCTAGATGGAAATTAGAGCTCAGCTGACTGCAGAAGAGCATTACAGAGCAGTTTCTTCCTGGAAAACCATTTTAAACTGGGTGGGAGCAGATGAGATCTCCTGAAGCTGCGTCTGCATTCAAAGCCAACTGCTGCAGCCAAGGTGCAGGGCTGTGCGTCTCGTCCTCAAACGCTTTTCCCACTCCACAGTCAGGAGGGGGCACACAGCCCGTGTGCTCTGCCACCCCAAAAACTCCTTGGCTTTTGGCAAACGTGCGATTTGTGTAAATCTCCACTCCCCTTCCATGCATGTCCTGGCCCCGTCCCAAGGCCGTGCAGTGGCTGTGCCAGCGCTGTGCCCAGCCCCAGGTGCCGCCACCCACAGGGACTCCTCCTGGCTGCCACTCACCTGCTGACTGTCCCCTGCCCACCAGGACTGAGCATCTGTGGCCGGCAGCATCCCAGCACAGTCAGGGAACAGATCCTCGTGGAATTCCTGGTTGGACTGCAGGAGAGGGAATGGCAAGACCGGTGTACTGAGCTGCTGTGCTTGCCTGCACATGGTGGGACGTGAGCTGCTGCTCCGCCTGCAGTCCCTTGCTGTCACTGAGCACTGGTGGCTCCACGTAGGAGACCCCTGGGCACCCTGGTGGTGCAGAACCTCAGCCCCAGAGCTGCATGCTGGAGCCTGTAGGTGTCAGATGCTGCTTGGCTTTGGGCTGTGCTGGGCACCCTGGGAGCATCCAAGTTCTGAAATGCAGCCCCCAGCTGCTGGCCTGCGGCTCCTGGCATTGCAGCTTTGAGCACCAGCCTCTGCTACCCAACACCAGCACCAGATTTCAGTTCCCAGCCGAAAGACTTCAGCATGTAGCGCCCAGGTTTCATCCCCCACAGGTTTCTCTCACCTTAGCCTGGAAACCTGAGTCTCCCCTTATCCCCACCACACCTGGCTGCTCTCCATTCCCCAGCAAGTGAATGGTGAGGTAGTACCCATGAGATCGCACCAGGCACCCCACCATTGTGCCACCCATGGGGTGAGGGCAAGGGGATGAGTTGGGGGCTCCAGAGTGAGTGGTGGCTGTCTCCATTTCCCCAGGGGCTGAGCCCTGCCTGTGGCAGTGTCCCTGTGGGGGCAGAGCCCTGGTCCACCCCAGCCCGTGGCTGCCCTGCAGCAGTGCTTATGCTCTGTTTCTTTTTTTAAACGTGGGTTTTTCCATAATAGTGTCTGTTTACTGAAAAGGGCATTTTCTTAAGCTGCCACCCTGTTTTTTTTTTTTTCTGTCATTCAGAAAAACGTTTCAGGGGAATGATGCCAATGGAAGGAAAAACCTGAGCACACTGGGAGCACCTTTGCCCTGCATGCTGTGGTGAGTGACAGGGAAAGCACCAGGGCACGAGGACGTGGGGTCACAGGGACCAAGCTTGGAGCTGAGGCTCTGTCTGATGGCCCCACACGCGCTCACCTTGCGAGGCACAATGTAGCTGACAGGGACAAGGAAGGTGTCGGTGAGCTGCAGGACGCGGAGCACCTCGCACGCCATGACATCCAGGGCCAGGCGGGGAATGGTGGCCAGGCCCCGTGTGTGTCCCTCCATCAGGCACTGAGTGACTGCGGACAGGCAGGACAGCCTTGGGGTGGGGCAGGAGTGGGGGTCGAAGCACCCCAGTGTAGGATGCGTTCTGTTTACCTTGGGTGAGGGCAGGCTGAGCCGATGCCGCCTCCAAGCAGTACAGGAGGCTTTCTCCCTGGCAGAGATGAGGAGTGCAGTGTAAGCAGGGTGTAGGATCACACTGCTGCGTCCCGCCGCCCCGGCTCCTTACCTTCCCCGCCAGCACCAGCAGCCCCGTGTCGGCGTCATACAGCGGGATCACGGCCCTACAAGGAAAGGAAGGTGCTGAGCACTGCGGGATGGGGCTCAGCATCTGCCCTGGCATGCGGCAGCACCCCGATAAAGGCAGGGCTGGATCCTGCCCTCTTGACCTGTTCCCCCATGGCACCCCAAGCCCAGTCCCATTTTCCTGGTGGTGCCAGCAAAGTACTGGGCAGGGTCCAACCGTGCCCATGGCAGCAGGGAGTGCTGGGTGCCCTGGGTCTGGCACATGGGAACGGCCCTTGGCATCTCCCCCATTTACAGCTTCCCACGCTACAGCCCTGCCACGCTCAGCCCCACTGTGACAGCTTTATGGCAGCAAGACCTTGGCGGCAGCCCACAGTTCCTGAAGTGTACCAGTGTGTGGCACGGCACTGAGGGCACGGGGCATGCAGGTGCCACCATGGATGAGGGAACCCGGGGCCCACCCGGCCCTGCAGGCACAGCTCTGGGCTGCCCCGGCCAGCTTGGCCAGGCTGGGGTGGGTACGGAGCCACGGGGTGCAGCCTGCACACCACACACCTCACTGGCACACGCTGCCCCACCAGTCCTGTGGTTGGGGCTGCCAGCTGGGCTGGCTGGCTGCAGTGTGCCTCATCCCTGTCCTTGTCCCTGTCCCACCCTGCACCCGGGGGATGCTTGGTGGCCGGAGGGGACATGGAGCACTGAACCCCTTCTCTTCCTTCTCCACGATATGGGTGTGGAGGAGAAAACTCCAGAGGCAAATTTCAGGAGAACAAAGGGACAATATATTACTTTCGGGTTGACATTTTTGTGGTTGTGCCGGCTGGGGGAAGGGAGCACGTGCGGTGCCGGGATTTTACACGGATCGACTTTGAGGAAACATAGCCAAACAAAGGCTGCCCGGCCCCGCAGCCCTGCACCACGGCGGGTTCCATGGCAGGGACAGCGCGGGGCAGCAAGCTGACATCAGGGGAAGCCCCAGCCAGCATGGCGCAACCCCAGCCCGTGTCCGTTGGCACGACGTGGACAAACAATGCCGAGTGGCTGCGGCAGGCACGGGGATCGCTGTCGTCAGCCCTGCACTGCCACCACCACCAGGGGCAAAGGCTGGGACAAGGGCAGCTCCGCTGCTGGGACGTCTCGGGGTGGTGAACGTTATCCTGCGGTGCTCAGTGCAGCACTGCTGTCACATGGGCTTCGCCCTTCAACGACGCGCGCAGCCCCCATCCCTACTGCACAACGGCACTCTGCCCCAAAGCACTCTGATCCCTGGCTGGGCAGGTAACAGGGTAATGGGGTAGCATGGCACTAGGGGTACTGGAGACACTGGAACACAGGAAGCTGGGATTCCCAGCGGCCATGGAGCAACTGGGTCCCATACTTGGGTGACGGGTCAGCTAGGGCATGCTGAACAGGGGTTGCTGGGATGCCCAGCCCTGATGCTACAGGGCTGTCAGGGTCTGGAGGTGCTTGGAGCACACGGGTGCCGCACAGGGGGAGATGCCCGTACCCACACCGGTACCCGTACCCACACCCGGGGTGCCGGCGGGTCCCTGGGGTCCCCCCACACCGGGCCCCAGGTGCGCAGGAGGCGGAGCCTACTTGGAAGCCCCGCCCCGCCCCTCGCCCCCTGGTCCTCACAGCCAATAGGAAGGCGGCGGGAGTGCTGGCCCCGCCCCCCAGCGCCATACCACGCCCCTCGTCCTAAAAGCCGCCCCCCGGGCCCGGCGCCGCCAGAGAGGGGAGCGTCCGCCCGCCGCCATGGAGTGAGTGTCCGGCCCGGCCCCGCCCGGCCCCGGTGAGTGCCGCGACCACGGGCCGGGAGGGACCGGCAGTCTGTGCTCGGCTGTCCCTGCTGGGTCACAGCGTGACTCCGTCTTGGCTAGGGATGGAGTCTCGGCGGCAGCCCGGTGGCGTACGGGGACGAGGACGCTGGTGGCCGGTCCCCAGCACGGTGGCCTCGTGGGTCCCGTCCCACGGGCAGTCCCTGGTGCGTGTCCGGTGCTGCCTCATCGTGGGGAGGGGTGAGGTGCGGCGGGGGGGACTCCTGCTGCCCCAGGTGTCACTGCTGCTGGCTGGGTGACAGTGACCCATCCTGCCAGCAGCCAGGCTCCAGGATACGTGTGGGACCCGGCGCGGTGCATCCATGCGTGCCAATCCCAACGCGGCAGCAGGGCTGGCTGCTCGGGGGACGGCAAGCAGGGAGCCGCTAGCGTCCGATAGGGAAGCGTGCCAGCAGGGCCGCCGGCCACGGGGATGCCCCACCGGCTTCCTGCTGTGCCTGCTGGGGTGACACCGGAGCTGCCACCCTGCCGGCCGTGACAGGGGCTGAGCATCTCTCACTCCTCCCTTGTGCCCGCCGAGCCGCCAGCAGCACCCGGGCATCCCAGCGGGCGACGCTGCGGTGACAGCACCGAGCAGAAGCGCGTCCCCGTCCTCGAGTGAGCCTGTCCCGTCCTGGTGGCGGCGGCCTGGCCTGACCGAGGACCGGGTGCTGCCCACACGGCGCTGGGCCGTGCCGCCGTGACGAATGACACTAATTACTATTTTTCCTCGCACCACGCCAAGCCCGGTGGCCCAGCCGGGTCGCCCTGACGCAACGCTGCCTGCCCGGCTGGCTCCGCCACCCGACGGGACGCGGCGGGAGGAAGCGCTCGGGGACAGCACGGCCACAGTCAGGCCGCAGGAATCCGCGCGTGGCAGCGGGGCGGCACCGCCGGCTCCGGGCGAAGCGGCTCTGCTGGTTTTTCCCCTTCCCGGCACCTGAGAGCGTGGCTGGGTCACCGGGGCAGGAGCGGGCCGAGGGGCTGGCGCGGGGGGAGGCAATAAGCAGGCCTGCATTCCTCCCTGGCTGCTGCGGAAACTTTAATTAAATAGGGAGGGAGCGCGGGAGGAGGTGGGAGCTGCGGCGGAGGGCGACTGGAAGGGAAAAGGAGGATTGGGGGCTGGTCGTGCAGCTCCGCTGGGCACGGGGAGGGGGCGCGCACTTACACGGGTGTGTTGGGGGCGTCAGGGAGGGCCCCGCGATGCTGGGCTCGGAGCCGGGGAAGGCCCCGCATTCCTGTGCGCGGGGCCCGGGGCGGCGGTGGGGATGGAGCTGTGTGTGCCGGTGCCCACCGGGCTGGCTGCGTGCCGGCAACAACGGCGGCTTTGTTCTGCACGGGGAGCCGAGTGGACATGGGGCCTCACTCACCGGGCTGGGGGGACAGGAGGGGTGTCCTGGCTGTGCTGGGTTCAGGAATCCACTGTGATGTGGGGTGCGATGAGAGCTTGTGGGACTGTGCAGTCCCCTCCAGCTCTTAAGGCCCAGTCCTGGGGTTCAGGGCACCCTGGGCTCACCACCGTCTGAGCCAGTTGGGCACAGACCCAGGTGAGCGCACAGCCCTGCAGGCACTGCTGGTACCAGGGATGCTCACCCAGTGGCAGGGCCACCATTAGTTTCCTTGTGGCAGTGTGGAGCTCCAACTGCCCCCTCCTGCCTAGGTGTCACCCTGCAGCTTAGGGCTGGGGACACACTACTGTCACCACAGCAGCCGGCGCTGCCACCTACCCTGTGCTGTGCCTGGCTGGCATCGGGCTCTCCCTTGGGCACAGAAAGGGGTGCCATGTCCCCGTGTGCACCAAGTGGACACCCAGCTGCTCAACCCAGAGAATGGGAATAGTGCTCCCACTCCCTCAGGCTGGCAGGGAAAGGCTGTGCAAGAGGGGGAGGCTGAGCCTGGATCCTCCTGCAGCCGGAAAATATGAATAATTCGGCAAGTATCTGCGGTGCAGGCCTGGGGAGCTCAGCCAAGGAGCAGCGGGCCGCTGCCAGGGCAAGATGGCCAAGCACCTCTGGGAGAACCACTTCTCCCCAGTGCGGCCGTGCTGCCCCTGCCAAGCTGCCAGGCTGGGCTCACCTCTTGGCCCCACGTGCCCATTAAGGGGCTGGGCAGCGTGCTGGTGTGTGCCGCAGCAGCATGATGGTGCTGGCAGAGCAGTGGCAGAGGTGTGGAGCCACAGGTGGAGCGCGTGGTGCCCGACCGGCAAGGCAGGATGCTCGGCCGCGGTCACGACCCAGCCCAACCTGCTCGGGGCCAGTGAGCGGAGCCTGGCAGCTGGGGAGGAAATGCCAGCATAATTAAAGGGCTGAGAGGCTCAGAGTCAGCAGCTGGTTGCAGCACGGACACGTCAGCGAAACCCGACCCTGGCATTGCAAAACCAGGTCCCAACCCAGGGCCTGTGCCCCGCCGGCACCATGCTGCCCACCCTGCAGGCAGTGCCCCGTACCCTGCTGCCCTCGAGGCTTTGGCTATCCCAGCGTGCCTGCTGTCCCCGCTCAGCTGCCCCATGTCCAAGCTGAGGGTTGGTGCTGTCACCTCCATCCACCAGCTCAGTGCTTAATGCCAGCAGTGTCCCCCAGCCACACGAGGCTGCGTGATGCTCTTGTGGCACAGCCTGACCACCATGGCTATGGCTCGCTGGGTACCATGCCCCAGGGTCAGCCACGCATGGGGTGTGGGCTGGGGGCTCAGTGACCGTGACCGCATGGCCACAGAGCGGCTCCTCCCAGTGCTGGTGTCCCTGGGCCAAGTGACTCAGGCGGCTGTGGTGACCCTGCCCAGCGGCGCGGGCGCACCCCACCCTTGGGCGCACCCCAGGCCCACAGCCTCCTCCTTAACCCTGTCCTGCTGCAGGCGAGCGTGGTGATCCGGGGGGATTTGGGGTGTGGTGTTGCCCCTTGCAACAACTGGGGCTCAGCACAGCCTGGCTGAGGCCCCCCGTGGCGGGGCATGGGGCGGCCAGCAGCACGTGCTGCTGTGCTACCCGGTAGCCCCCCGCGCACAGCGGGGCCCCAGTGAGTTGCAGGGTTTTATTTGCCTGCAGTTATTAACGACTTTCAGCAGCCCGGCAGGAGGGGAGGAGGTGATTGGTGCGCTGGGAAGGGGCTGCTAGGGCCATGCACCCTGCGGAGCCCCCTCTGACACCCCATGTGCCCTGCCATGGGGTGATGAAGGAGGCAGGGCCCTGCCCCTCCTGCCCTCAGCCCTGCGTCTCACCCCTTGCCTGCACTAATTAGGGCTGTCATTAAAAGGGCTGAAAGACAGGGCTGAGAGACGAGCCGTGTCCTGAGCAAGGACATCAGCCAGGATGTCTGTCCCTGGGACATGGGCACAGAGGAGCTGGAGCAGGGCTTGTTCCAGCCCTGCTCACACCAGGAGCATCCTCTCCTCGGTCTCCTCTGTCCCCAGTCAGTCAGTGCCAGAAGGATGGGGATTGCAGCCCAGGGACTCTGCGACCCAAAGAGGCTGGTGCTGTGCCAGAATCTTGGGATGCCAACAGAGGAAGCTTTTTGGGATGCAAAGTCGCCACATACAGCCAGGGATTTGGGAGACAAGAGCACTGGAGGTCTGCCAAGGGCTGAGCCCACTGCAGGGTCACAGCTTGGCCCAGGGCCCTTGGAGTAGGACAGGGCTGGGCAAGGTCTCCCCATGGCCCATCAGCAGTGCTGCACTCCCCAAACTGTCAGAGACCCCACTCTGCTTCTTTGCAGCCGTGTCCCTGAGCCCCAAGCCACCCTGCTGGGTCAGGGACAATAGCTGCTTTGTCCTCACACCAGCAGCATTTCATTGGCCCGGGTCACCTCACGCCGGTGCCACTGCCACCACCAGCTCCTGTGCTTCCCTGGTGTAGGCGAAACCTCCAGCTCTGGTTGCTGTAAACAGCATCACCATCTGAGTACCTCAGAGTACCGACAAACCCCAAAACGCTGTCTTGGGTTTCAGCCTAGTGCTGGGGGCCACACACCCAACCCATACGGGCCACCTCACAGCTCTTACGAGGTGAAGCAATGGCAGGGGCAGAATCCTATGGTGTGGGGTCCCGGGAGGCTCAGGCGGGTGGCTGCTGCACGGACGGCACAAGGAAAGGGTTAAGTCCTGCTCGGCTGCGGGAAGCAGGGCTGGCTCCCACCCCCTTCGCTGGCGGAGGCCGAGCCGGGTGCGTCTGCTGGGATGGAGGCGGCGCGTCCCACATGTTTGGTTTGCACCCTGCCGAGAGCAGCCGGGAAAGGAGGGGCCCTTTCCCTGCCGCCCGCCATGTGGGTCGTGTTGCCCCACGAGCCACGACACCATGCACGGAGGAGCTGGGGGTGCGTGGCTCTAAATCCAGGGGATGTTGGGAGGGGGACAGCGGAGCGCTTAGCAGCCCGTGCACTGCTTTGTGCATGGGGCAGAGCAGCAGCAGAGGCCTTCAGGCTCTGCCATGGTCACTTTGGGGCTGGGGTGTCCCAAGCAGGGAAGGAAGGGAGGTGGGCAGCCAGTGGTGGCAGGGCTGAGCGCAGCTGTCTCTGCCCCACCAGGAGCCAGGTCAGGGGTTCCCACACCAGCCTGGCCTGGGAGCAGTTTGGAGCCAGCCCCTTCCTGAGCGCTGCCCAAAATGCTGTGTGCTTTGTGTGTGAAGCCATGCGTGCCTGGGCGACGGTATCCTCATGCAAACCTCTCTCTCCCACAGAGCTGACACCATGAACCAGCTGGTCCTTTGCACGCTGCTGCTGCTGCTGCTGTTGCTCCCTGGGCAGCCGGCACGGGCATGTCCCACAGGCTGCCAGTGCCAGGACCCCACGACCATCCTGTGTGCGGCCAGGCGGGGCCACACTGTGCCACGAGGGCTGCCCCCCAGCACCCTCTCCCTCTATGTCTTTGAGAATGGTATCACGATGCTCAGCGAGGACAGCTTTGCAGGGCTGCCTGCCCTGCAGCTCTTGGACCTCTCACAAAACAAGATCACTAGCATCCAGAAAAACATCTTCCAGCCCCTAACAGAGCTCGTCAACTTGGACCTGTCCTCCAACCAGCTGCAGGAGATCACCAACGAGACCTTCCACGGGCTGCGGCTGCTGGAGCGGCTCTACCTGCAGAAGAACAGGATCCAGCACATCCACGCCACCGCGTTTGACACGCTGGAGAATCTCCTGGAGCTGAAGCTGCAGAACAACCAGCTCCGGGCCGTGCCTCCGCTTGACCTGCCCAACCTCCTCCTGCTGGACATCAGCTGGAACAAGATCCCCACCATCGCGCCTGGCACCCTCCGTGCCATAAACATCGAGTCCCTGAAGATCGCAGGGCTGGGTCTGACGAGCTTGGACGAGGAGCTCTTCCAGCCCCAGAACAACGTGCACGAGCTGGACGTCTCTGACAACCTGCTGGAGCGCGTGCCGGTGGTACTGCGGCGCCTGGGCAGCCTCACCAAGCTCAGCCTGGCCGGCAACGCGCACATCTCCCAGCTGCCACCTGAGGACTTCCGTGGTCTCCACAACCTGCAGGAGCTGGACATCAGCAACCTCAACATCAACACCATCCCTCGGGACTTCTCCAGGTTCTTCCCGAGGCTCCGTGCCATGACAGCTTCCGGAAACCCCTTCAACTGCATCTGCCAGATGAGCTGGCTCGTGCAGTGGGTGAACGCCAGCGGTGTGCTCCTCCGGCGGCCCGAGGAGACACGCTGCCACTTCCCCCCAAAAAACTCAGGGAAGCTCCTCCACCACCTGCAGTACGCCGAATTTGGCTGCCCCACCACCACCACCACCACTGCTGCCACCACCTCCCCTCCACGCACCACTGCGCCGCGACCGCCTGTGCCCATTCCCACCGGCAGCCGCCCGCCGCCGGAGCCCAGCACCACCACCGCCACCCCGCAGCCCCGCGCCGTCCCCTTCAGCTCCACTCCGGTGCCCTTCAGCCTCACCCCAGCTGCCAGCAGCCCCCCGCCGCAGCTGTGCCCCCCACGCACGTGTTTGAATGGTGGCACCTGCCAGCTGGGTGCCCACGGTCACCTGTGGTGCCTGTGCCCACCAGGCTTTGCTGGGGCATTCTGTGAGGAGGAAGAAGAAGAGGAGGAAGAAGAGGAGGCGGCGGCGAGGGGCACAACGCTGTCCCCAGCCACACCAGCAGCACCTCCGAGCCGGAAGATAAGCATCACACAGGTGAGCAGCACCTCACTGCGGGTGGACCTGCAGAACTACTTCCAGTCCAGAGCCCAGCTGAAGGGCATCCGGCTGAGCTACCGCAACCTCTCTGGGCCGGAGAAGCGCCCTGTGATGCTCCGCTTGCCGGCTTCTCTCTCGGAGTACACAGTGCGGGCACTGAAACCCAACTGCACCTACCGTGTGTGTGTGGGGCCGCTGGGGGAAAAGGGCTCCAGGGAGGAGTTCTGCGTGGAGGCGCACACCTTGCCGGCGAGCCACCAGCAGCACTCACCTGTCACCCAGAGCAAGGACAACAACCTGGCCCTGATGATCGTCCCCGCGCTGGCCGCCGTGCTGCTGCTGGTGGTGGTGGTGACCGCAGTCACTTACTATCGCCGGCACCGCCGGGCCAAGGAGCATGCAGGGGGCGGGGTGGAGGCCGGCCCGCTGGAGCTGGAGGGTGTGAAGGCGTGCCGAGAGAACGGTGAGAGGGGCGGGCACAGCTGCCGGGGGCCTGAGAATGCGGTGCTGGCGGGTGGCCCCGAATGCGAGGTGCCGCTGATGCAGGCGCACTACCCCAGCAACAACAACGGCGCGGCACTGAAGCCCTCCTACTTCTGAGCCGGGAGCGCAGCGTGGCACCTCCAGGCCGAGGAACGGCGGGGAGTTAAATGAGCCGAGGCAGAGCCCAAACCCATAACGTGCAATTCTGAGGGGCTTACACACGTGGGGAGCAGTCACCGATTGCACCGCTCGGCCTAAGCGCCTTGATTCCCGTGACCCGACGCAGAACGCAGGCAGCGAAGGTTTTGGTTTTTAACTCGGGTTTGGGTCGGCCTTCTCGTTTTAGCGAGTGCTAGGAAGGAAGACAGAAGGAGGACGGCGGTGACTCGGCTGAGGGGCGGCGATGTGCTGGCAACAGGGGCCCCTCAGCGGAGCGTGGCCGCGGTCCCCACTCCCTGGAGCTGATGTGAGCGGCACGGCCCGGCTGAGGAGCTGTGCACCTCAGCACTGCCGGGCTGAAGGACGCGCCGCGCGGGCGCACGGGGAACCAGAGCTTTACAAACTCAGAGAGAATATTTATACGCGGTTATTTCCCATTTCTTCTGGGAAAACTTTTTCTAGTACAGGTTTTGTAAGGCAGACCAGAAGGATGTCATTTTGTAAAAAAAATAATAAAAGAATAACAACAACAACGAGAAATCCTGCCCAGAGTTGGCAAGGCGGGGGCTGCAGGACCCCCCAAAGACTGTGCAGCACGGCTTGCCCCAGGGCCGTGCCCGTGTCCCCGTGTCCCCTTGTCCCCTCCTTGCTGTCAGCAGATGACTCAGAGCACAGAGGGTGGTTTCCCCCATTCTGAGGAGGATCCCCCACGAATCCACCCCCCACTGCGAGTGCTAAGGAGGTGTCACCAAAACAGAGGCAGCGAGCTCCGAACGCGCCCCGGCCCTGCACATCATCCCGCCTGACTTCATCGCGTGCGCTGCCAGATGGCTGCGGGGCGGCGGACACACAGCCCGGCCCACCCCGATAACCTCCTGACGTCACCCTCCTCCTCACTGCAGGGCTGAGGGGCTGCGGGGGGCTCTGCTGGCGCTGAGCCTCCAGCCCTGATATGCCTGGGACGAGCGTGGCCAAGTGCAGCCTGCAGCATGGTTGCAGCCCACAGCGCGGCCACAGCCCCCTGCCCAGAGGCTGCGACCACGGCCAGGGCTGGGGTAGCCACATTGGCCCCCACTCCTGTGTGTGCGCCCCTGGCCACGCTCGTGTGCTGGCTACGGCGGGGGCTTGGGGCCGGCACTCGGTTCCTGCTGCCAAGTGCTTTCTGTTCCAACCTCTGGTTTTAATCGTTTTCCAATCCTTTATCTTTCGGGCTGGAATTTTCCAGGTTGGGTCCCTGCCCACAGAGGTATGTTTTATTTGGAGAAAGTGAGCAAAGCAGGCTGAAATGCTGCCACGGCTGGCTGCCGAGAGGGCTGCGGAGCTGGGAACCCCTCCTCAGGTGAGCGCCCTGTAGCCCCCGCCTCGCTGGGCCCCCTGGGTGCACCCATAGGGCACGGCCCCGACCCGGCCTCGTGTGCTCTGGATGCAATTAGGGGCGTGGGGCGGCTGCGGGGCCGTCTGCACCCCCCGGCTCCCAGGTGGGTTTCCGGCAGGGCTGGCTCCCATTAGGGCCGGCACAGCGGCGGCGGGGGCCCCTCTCCGGCGCGGGCGGGCAGGCGTGAGGGCCACGCTCGCCCGCTCAAAGGGCCCATTGTGGTTCTCTCCCCACAGATTTTTCAAATTAACATCCCAAATTCCTCTGAAAATTGCTGCTGTGTAAATATTTTCACTGCAAGCTTTGTATATTTTCCAGCCTTGCAAGGAGAGCAGAAAACTCCCTGGCGGAGCTCAAGCCCCGTGCCGGCGAGTGGTGGGTGCTCCCTGTGTCACCACTGTGGCCCCAGCCAGGACTGGCTATGGAGCCCCTTCCCTCTGTGCCCCTTTCTTTTCCCTTCCCATTATTCCTACGGGCTCCAGGACCCTGCTGGTTTGGCAGCTTTCAGCAGCTCTTAAGCACTGTGCTGGCACAGCGGTGCCACTTGGTCCCCATCCACCAGTGCCACAGCGTCATCGTGGTGGCATACAAGGATACTGCTGGCACATGGCACAGCTTTCATCTTGTACTTTGGGGTTTCATTCCACAACCCTTCTGCTGCCACCTCCCTGCTTCCTCAGCACATAGCTGCTGTACCAGGGTCCCCTGGGCACCATGCTGGGCACTGTGGCTGAGCACAGCCCTGGCATGTGGGAACACAGCAGCGGCAGCAAAGCATGCTGCACTGTGGCACTTGGATCCCGATAGTTGGCACACACTCCTGAACCCACATGACTGCAGGAGGTCAACTGCACCCAAAAAGTGCTGTTGCAGCCCCAAAATTGCCCTCACAACCCCAAATATGCAGCCTCAAAACCCCCGCAGTTCCCTACACTAAGTGCAGAGTCCCCCCGCCTTCTGCCAGCTCCACTGCAGCTCAGAGCAGATGAGCACGGCACATTGTGCGGCGCTGCTAATTCCTCCGAGCTGAATCAGCGCAGGGAATGGATTGCAAAACCCCCTGACATGAAACCAAAAAAAATCCCTTTTGCTGTTCAAGCCCACAGGGTGGTCATCGAGTGCCCTGGGGACAAAGCACTAAGGCTGGGGCTCAGCAGGCAGTGGGACACATCACGGTGCAGAATGGCTGCAGAAGAGCCCTGGCAGGACACACGGCTTAGCAGGGCCACAGCAGGGCTGCCAGGGTCCCCAACCCCCTGCCCCAGGGTGAGGGATGTCCACAGGGAGCTGGAGGAGGGTGGCATGTGTGTCAGTGTCCTGCAGCCCCCGCGTATTGCGGTGAAGCCTTGGCTGCCAGGAGGAGCTTATGGAAAGGCAGAAATATTGCCGGCTTCCTGGAAAGCTGACGAGGCCAGGGCTGGGGAGCAGCGGTCGCCCGCAGAGGCGGCTGTGGGCCAGCACGAGGCTGGGATGGGGCTGTGGCCCATCTGGGAGCGATTTCGGCAGTGACGGAGCTCACCACACTCCCGCCAGAGCAAGGCACAGGGCTATTTTTACACGGCGTGATGAGCGGAGCCGGCTGCAGGGCCACACGGCGTTAACCCCTCCAAGCAGCAGCGGGGACACCTCCATCCCTCCCTGTGCCAGGCGCGGGCACCAGGAGCTGGCAGGAGAAAAGCCTGGGGGTGAGGGTGGGGGTTAGCAGGTATGCTCCTGTTTTGGAGGTGGGTATGGGGACAGAGATTCATCCTGCTCAGGGCTCTGCCACTGAGGCATTGCTGATGGGGTGGGTGTTGTTGGAAAACCCCAAAATGCCCCGGAATCATAGGAAATGGCTGCTAGGTGCTGGGAAAAGCCAGCACATACGGCCCAATGGCCACGTCAGGACAGGGGGAGGTCCTGCTGGAGCTACTGCATGGGGATTTGGAACGGAAATAACCCAACGGGGGATGTGTGCACCCCTAGGTTGAGTCCCATTGCAGCGGGGAGCCTTGAGAAGCTGAGGCTGTGGGGATCACATCCAAATGTGCATTAACAGTCCCACCACAGCCAATGAGTGGGGAAGTGACAGTGTGACACTGGAGGCGTGTGCCTTGGCATGCACAAAAGCTGGAGCCCTGCAGCTCGGAGATGCCGAGTGAGCAAATCCTCAGTCTGAGCTCTGGAAGGGTGATGGGCAGTGAACTGAGCCTGTCCGGGTCAGCATCCCTGGGGGGAACCACCCTGCACATCTTGCAGCCAAACAAAGCTTGAGCTCTCTAAAACTGCCTTCCTTCCCTGCATGTGCCGCCCAGCCCTGAGGACTTCACTCCACGCAGGGCCCCGTTGCTTGGCCCTCCCAAAAACTGTCCCTGACCCAGTGCTTTCATGGCACCTGTGCAGCACAATGGGAACGTGGTGGCACTGAGGGGTGTGAGGATAGGCACCGTACAGGGATGCCAAGCAGATGGGGTTCCTGGCAGACGCTCCTGTCTTTAGAACCCAGCTTCCAGCATTTTTGGGCTTTTGGGGACACTGTGCAGACCCGGTGGTGCAGCACAACAAGGCACCACTGTTCTCATTGCCGCCACTGTGTGGAGATGGCACCAGGCTGTGGGCTGCTGCATCGGGTCTGGCCACTGACCCCGCAGCTGAGCCCGTAACCCAACCCCACCGGTGCTGGTTACAATTTAGGGCAACAATAACCTATTGAGGCCTATTCCTGCTGCTCCTTGATCTAATTAAAGAGGGCCAGAGGGAAGACAAAACCCGATTCAAAGGGAGCAACAGGCGGCATGCTGGGGATGGCGACATGGAGTGGCGCTGGGGCCACCCACGCCTCCTGCCACAGGGTTTGGGCTGTGCCAGGTGTTGCTGCCCCATGCTTTCACAGCAGGGTTTCTGCACTTGCACAGCTCTCACCCACACAGGTGAGATGGGCACCCCCAAAACACACTTAAAGATGTAGAAGAAAAACTGGGCTGCCCCTTCCCCAGTGATGTTGGGCAAGAACACAACTACCCATAGGGCTCAGTGGGGGCATGGCAGTGTGTCGGGGCTGAGCCTGCTGCAGCTGTTCTCTATCTGCTTTGGGGTGCTACTGGGTACATGAGGCCACACAGGCGAGGGGCCCAAGGCATGCTGCATGCTCCCCTTCCTGCCATCCGGCGTCAGTAATGAATGGTATGAGCTTCCTGCCCGCCCACTGATTGCTTCCTCAATGAGCTGCTGTGCGCGGCGCAGCCTGCATGCTCAACACCGGGCAGCGCTGCTCAATAGCCGTGAGTGCCCGTGATGGAGAGCCAGGGCCCGGTGTGCCCGTGTACAAACTCCATCATGGGCAGTGGTAGGATGGAGACGGCGCAGCGGGGAAAAGATGGTAGCAACGAGCTGGGGGGCTGGCAGCTCTCAGATGGTGCCTGAGAGCAGCTCCTCCACACCCGGCCCCGAGGTGGCCGCATCCCCCAGCGGTGGGGATGGGCTGTGTGTCTGTACTACAAACACCTCCCTCTGCTCACTGCTCCCCAGAGCCAGGCCCCGTGCGCTCCCGGCTCCTCTTTGCCGCCGCCTTATCAGCACCGACTGCCATGCAGCTGCAGCCTCACGAAGCCACGGGCTGACACACCATGCGCTGCCTGCCAGCCACATTCCTGGCGGCCGATAAAGCCGGCAGCCAAAATAACTGCAGCCTGCGCAAACGGGACTGAGCGCGGCCCCATGTCTGGATCCAATTTAGATGGGCTGGCTCACCCCAGCTGAGTCCCTGTGTGCACAGGGGCCGAGCAGTGGTGGGCTTTGGGGTGATTCCTGCAGGCACTGCACAGCTGTGGGGTTGTGCATAAAGGACTCTGAAGCATCCCATTAGCCGCGTGCCACGTGCGTGGATCCCCTGGAGGAGGTTCACTCTGGGCACTAATGGCACACAGGGAGGTGGCTGCAGCCACAGCCCGGGAGCACCCTGCTAGCACTGGGGAGGGAGTGTTTTCCCCTGCAGCAGTCTCACTCTTTTGGAGGCACAGCCAGCTGAGGCTGCCTCTGCCTATTGTCCCAGTGTAACCAGCAAGCCCCGAGCCCTTGAAGCTTGCAGAAGATGAGCGATTCTTTGAAGCCTCCTGCTCTGCCACCTCTGGCTTCTCCCTGGCCACCATGCTAGGCTGACCTTCCCAGCAGGGACATGCCAGCACTTTCACACCACAGCAGCGAGCATTCCTCTCCCCTCCTGCAAGTCCCAATTGCTGTCTAGGGGCTGATTGACATCTCATGTGGGGACACAGTAGGGCAGCCAAGTGCTGCTTCTGCTGTCACAGCTCACTCAGCTCCTTGCCAGAGGCCATGTACCAGCACCCAGCTGCTCCAATCACCTAGCCTGCTCCATCACTCTGGCCTGTGATGGAGCCAGCTCTCTGTGCTGTGAAGGTCCCAGTGTCCCAGCTGCTTTGCCAGCGGCTCTGGGGAGAGCCAGAGGCTTCCAGCACAGCACAGCAAGGGCCCTGCCCCAAGCTTCCATCACTCTGGCGGGATGAAGACACTACCTTCTCCTCCACCTGCCCCTTTGAGTGGCTCCCATCTTCCTGTGTGCACCATGGCCAGCTGGCAGGGGTACATGGGAGCAATGAGGCCAGCCCAAACCGGGGCATTTGCACCCTGACAGCCCTGGTGGTGCCACAAAGACAAAAGACATCATCATCACACCTTGAAAAGAAGCGCTGACCCCTTACAGCCCTGAGAGCCATTGTACCACTTCCCAAAGGGATGCCCTGAAGGCAGCCCTTGTCACTGGGCAGCCCCTGGGCTGCTGCACAAAGTGTCTAGCCCATCACAAGCAAAGGGCGGGGGCCAAGTTGTGCCAAAGGAGTTCACCCGCATGCAGTACTGTCAACTGAGTCCTGGCTGTTCTCAAGCAACATATGCCACCCACAGCACACGCAGTCACTGCCAGCACTGCTGTTGCCTGTCACAGTGCTGCTGAGGACACAGAAGTACTGTCCCTGACACTGCCATCTCTCACCCATC
This sequence comes from Centrocercus urophasianus, assembly GCF_019232065.1. NCBI lineage: Eukaryota > Metazoa > Chordata > Aves > Galliformes > Phasianidae > Centrocercus > Centrocercus urophasianus. The sequence goes on along the minus strand of NW_024884855.1, from coordinate 837,457 downwards.
CCAAGTGATTGGTGCCAGGGACATGGCCGTTCCATCCCCAGCCTGGCCCCTGGTTTTCTGGTTAAATGCTGCTGATGCCAGGGGCCACTCATCAGCTCCTGTTGTGCTCACTGCAGGTCCCCAAGCACTGGAGCACATCCCCGCTCAGCACCGCTGTGCTGCTCTGCGTCCCCCCCCCGTCACCCCGCGTTAAGTCCCCATCCCTACCCAGATGAGGTATCCAGTGCCAAGGTGAAAGTCGCACCACTGAACTTCCGTGTGTCCCAGAGCTTCACCTCCCGCTCACGCATCTGCAGGGACAAAGACATGGATTGCATCAGTGGCTGCTTGCCTCGCTCCACGTCCTTGCTTTCCTTTGCTTCCACGTGCTACAGCACATGGCCAGCCTGCTCCTGCTACCAGGGGTGACACAGCTGAATGCACTCAGCACCTTGGGCTGCAGGTGCAGTGCAGGGCGGGCAGCAGAGGGGCTGTGGGTATGAGGGCCAGTGGCTGCTGTTAGCAGCTCCATGGCCGGGAGAGCCCAGCACGGCTCGACATGGCTGCAGCCAGGGTTCTACAAGGGCAGGAGGTGGCTGGAGGCTCTGCTACCCATAGAGACAGAGAGGAGATTTCCTCCTTTCCCAAGCCTGCTCTTATTGAGGCAGGTCCCTCTAAAAGACCCTGGGACTGCCCTTGCCTTGCAGCCATCATGCTGGATGGGAGCCCCATCCAGAGCTGCGGAGATCACAGGGAGGCCGTGCTGTGGCCTTGGCACAGGGTGGGAAATCCCGGCTGGCACAGAGCTGCCCTCCCAGCGAGGCCCGTACCTGGCTGAACCCCACGGAGATGAGGCAATCGCTGGCTCCCATCCAGAGCAGCCGGGAGTCCTTGTTGTTCTCATGTCCTGGGACGCTCTGCAAGGCACACAGCAGAACAGCCATCAGCACTGCCACTGCCCACACCGTGCAGGACCATGCTGTGTGCACAGCTACAGCGTGACCGTGAGCAACTGCGGGGCTGAGTGCACGGGGCAGAGCTTCTCCCCACCAAGGGGTGCCCAGAGTGCCAGTGGAGTGGGGATGGCCTCCATGCTGGGACTGTCCCTGTGAGGTCATCTCGGTGGTGTTGATATGGTCACTGGGGCGAGTGGAGAGTGGAAGCAGGGAATGTGAATGTGGTGGGATGGCTTCTGGATTCCAACACCACCCATGACTCTTCCTGCACCAAATGTGGAGCCTGGGGTCAGTGTGCCAAAAAGCTGCTCCATGCTGGCAACAAGACACATGAGCACGGCCACTGCCAGGGTGCAAGAGGGACTTACTTCCCCAGTTGTATCCTGGGCTCTTCATCCGTGCCAAATCCCAGCTCAGGAGGCAGGTGTCCCACATGTGTCCAGAGGCTACTGAGACACTGATGGTAAACTGCCCTACCCAGCAGCCCCTTTCCCCTTGTGCTGCTGAGAGGCCAGGACCCCCAGCGCACCCAGACTTTGCCCTGTCCTCTGCGGCACCATCCCCAGTCCCACTGCTGGGCCCTGGTGCAGCTCTGCTGAGGACAGGAGCGGAGGAGTTACAGTGCTGGCTCCCACGTGGTACCCAGATGGGCCCTGCGGTTCCGGTGTCCCAGCGGGACCTTGCAGCAATGCTTGCTGTGCGACACAGGAGGTGCTGGAACTCCCTCGCTCTCACTTAAGCAGCGCCAAGAAAACAGCCCAACCACCAATGCTTCCAGATCCATCACGGAAAGGCAGAACTGAGCTGAGTGCTGTGCTTCCAGCACCACCACACAGCCCAGCACTCCTGACTCTGCTCCCTGCAAAGCATACCCAGGGTGGGAGGCACGTGGGGATGGCATGTACATGCTCTCCTGGCACCTGGAGGAGCTGTGCCCCATAGAGGTGCTGTGCTTCTGGGAGAAGCCCTGCCAGGAGTCCCCTCAAGGCTCAGCAGGATGCCTGCCCTATAGAGGAGCTGCTGGGGCCCACAGCCAGGGTGGGAGAGGGCACAGGGTGCCAAGCACATCCCCTGCCAGGACAAACACAGCCACGCCAGCCAGCATGGCCCGTGAGGAGCCAAGCCAAGCCTGGCGCTCCCTGCAGCAGCAGCAAGATGTGGGGCAAGATCCAACGTATCTCCACTGGCACTGGAGACCTCCCTGGTGGCACAGACCCCCGATGTCATTCTCCTTTCCTGCTCGATCCTTCCCTCTGCATCCTGCATGGCTCCAGGACCAGCATCCCTTCAGCCCTGTCCCACTTTCAGGTTAAGCAGGTGATGTGTCCCCTGCGCAGTGTGAGGGCTGCGCCACTGCAGTGAGGACAAGGAGGGCCCCAGTGTGGGGCAGTGAGGTAGATGGCTGGGGGCTGCTAGCCCTCCCCGCCAGCCCAGCGCCTTGCTGCTAGACAGAAGGACGGAGCCAGTATCAGTGCTGAGAGGGGAAGGAAACCCTGGGAGCCAAGGCCAGGAGAGCTGGAAGCCCAACCCCAGCCAGGATTGTCGGCGAGAAGATTGCTTCTGCACCTGAGCCACACGGCTGTGGCAGCCAAAATTTGACAGCTGGAGATTTGAAAACCTCATGTGCCGGCTCTGCTGGCTCCCAGTCCTGTGGAGCAAGCAGCACCAGGGGAGCCAGGGATGTCAGCCCTGGTGGTACAGCTGGCAAAGGGCAGGGAATGCTCGGTGGCAGTGCCTCTCTGCAGCACACGTAGCTCAGCGGGAGCTGCGACACTCCTGTGAGCAACGTGGTGGAGCCACGGCTGGTCCCCAGCTGGGTGGGATGGGGCAGAGCATGCCAGAACGCGCCTTCGGATCACTGTGCAGAAGAGACGGTGCTGGGACCCTCGCCCAGCCCAGCCCAGTGCCCTGGCGGGGCCTCGCTGCTCACAGCCCACGTTGCGCACGCTGCGGCGGGGAAACATGTTTTCTGCATTAGTTCCATCCCGGGCTGAGCAGTACGTATGTCAGCAAATATGCGGGAGGCTGGGGCCGGGGCGCTCCGGTTTCGGAGGTGGCTCAGACACCAGGCTGTGCAGATGTTGCCAGAGGTGAGCATGCAGGGCCAGATGGCGCGCGTGCCGCTCCACCTAGCGGCAGCCGGTCCCGGGGGGGCCCCAGGAACCCCCCACCTGTGTCCTGTGCAGGAGGCAGATGCTGAGGTCAGGAAGGGGTGGTGTGAGAGGGGTGCTGTGGTTGGGCGAGAGTCCCAGAGTGGACGCAGGTCCATGGGGCTGCCGGAAATGGGCAAGAACGCAGGTTTGGAGACAAACGATGATGGCAGTCTCATTGTGCACACAATGATCAGCTCATCCCCAACACCTTCCTGCTCCCCATCCTGCCCTGGCACTCACACCAAGTCTGCGGGGTCCCCAGACCAAAGAGCCCCAGGGACACTGTGGGACACGGGGTGGCTGAGCGCTCCACACCACGGGGAGCATGCCTGGCGTGTCAGATGCAGCTGTTGGCAGCACAGCCACAGTGGGTCAGCGTGAGCTGGCAACAGCTGCCGGCAGATTTCGGCTCCTTGGCTGCCTAGGAGAGCCTGACACAAAGCAAAAGCTGCTTCTGCACGAGGGTGATCCCAGCCTCTGCCTGGAATATTTACCTTTGGCCAGGGGCTGGGGAGCCTAGGGCAGGGCTAAGCAGCAGGGGGAAGCCCCTGAGCTCCCATGGTTTTGCCATGCCCACAGCTGGCAGACTGCAGGTATCCAAACCCTGTGGAGAAAAGGATGGGGAAAGCAATTGCTGCCACCAACAGGCACGAGCCCAGGGGGCAGAGGAAAGGCTTCCAGGGGAGCTGAGGGGGTTAACCATGGTGCATCCTCCCCGCAGAAGAATGCGATCTCCCCTCGCTGCCAAATCCCACTCACTCAAGAGGTGGCCAGGAGTGCAGAGCAGCCTCTGGCAGGCCGGCCCACGTCTGCAGAGCAGCTCCTCCAACAGAGGAACACAGGGAGGGGATAGCACAAGGCTGGAGGGGCTGCTTGCCCCCAAAAGGTGGCTTTGTGTTCAGAAGCTGCACTCCTCCTGAAGCAGAGAAAGGAGGTGCTGGAATTCAGCAGAGCCAGCCTCTCTGAGCAGCCGCATACAAACTACTCTGCTCTGAGCCTCACGGCTCTGCTGAGCCTCACCAAACTACAGCTGCTGGGCATCCAAAGGGGATGGCAGACAGAGCTTCTCTGCAGCAAAGCTCCAGCAGCCCTATGCCAGTCCTGATAGGGGAATACTGGATTTAGTTTGTGGTTGCCACAGTGGAGAGGGACCAATGTGGCACCCTCTACCCTCTGGGCAGTAAGCTAGGAGGCTCCCATGACTCCCCAGCCCACATCAGCAAGCAGTAGCACAGTAAGGCTGTGACCCACCAACCCCACACGGCCTGTATGCCTGCAGGACAGACGGGCACCCAGCGGAGGGTGAGCCCTTTGGCCCACGTAGTGATGCTGGGACTCGGCCCGAATCCTCCTTGACTTCCCCATATCTGCAATACCAGCGGCATTCCTGCGAAGGATAGCCGAGGGGGAAGCAGAGCAGAGGAAATATAAACAATCCCGTGCAGTTACGCTGGGGAACAGAAGCATGAGAGCGCGGAGCGCGCAATGCTATAAATAGGCAGCCCAGAGCTTGGCCAACTTTTTCAAAGCTTCCCACGGTCTCCTTGGGAATGTGGGATGCTGCAGACCTTCCCTCTGCCCAGAGGAAGCTGCTGCTGAGGCTGGGAGTCAGGTACCCCCAGGGTGACCCCAGCGTGGGATACCACGCTGCTGGGGTGGGGAGGCAAGCAGAGAGCCTCCCACGTCCTGCTGCTCCTTCCCCTGCTGAGCGGTGCCCAGCTGGACCAGCAGCCAGGGACAGAACCACCGCCAAAGGAGGATCCAGGGCAAAGGTGTCACATCAGGGTCTGCGGGGTCCAAGTGGTGGGCACGGCTGGGTGGCTCCGGCCTGGACATCCACCTTGCCCTGGCACTGCCCTGCCTGCGTGGCCACGCTTGTGTGATGCAGAGCCAAGGCAATGGCTGGGGGAAGAAGGGCTACAGGGGAGCCGCAGGCAGAGGAGGGCACCCCCAGATCCCTACCTTTCCCCATGACACGGCCTGCAAGGCAGGGAAATAACCCTCTGTGAGGATGAACACACCCTGAATTGTCCCCAGCTGCCCTCAGCCCCGGTCACACAAGCATTGTGCTCCAAGGGAGCACTATAAAACGTGAGCACAGGCGTGCACTCGCCCGGCGCGCGCGGCCGTTCCCTCGCCCCCAGTTCTGCCAAAACAGCGTCGGGGGAAGTTTCTCGTGAGAACAAGCACAGTTCCTCTCCATCCCACACTGGCTGCGCTCAGCCGTGGCCCCGCAGCACGGCGTATCGATGGCGCCTGCCCCAGCCCCATAATGTGAGCCAGGTGCCGACCAGATGCACGCAGCCCTGCACATGCCATGCAAGAGCGGGGGTGGATGCGGGACCCCGCATGTGGGAGACAGGGCTCTGCTGCACCAAATCAGGACGCTGGGAAAGCAATCAAAGGAGACATCACCTCCAGCACTGCCAGTGCTGTAAGCCAGATGCCACTTGGTGCCATTCCAGTGACTCACCTGCAGTGCTGGTGCTCTTCTGGCATACTGACACCAGCCTGGCACCGTGATCCCAACACTGTCCACACTGCATGAAGGACCACAACTACTGCACAAGCAAACCCCAGGGCTTGGTCTAAGCGATGCAGGAGTGCCTGGGGGCAGGATGCTTCATGTCTAGTTGCTACAGGTTGGCAAAAGCAGGAGGGGAGAAGCACCCAGCCCTGCCACGGCTGCAGCTGGGAGAGATGGGATGAAATCTTCCAACACAAAGGTCAAGGCAGGGAGGGAGACAGCAATAATTATTACAGCAGTAATAAGCCCCGAACCCGTGGGAGGTGAGGGGAAGGGAGGAAAGAGTGGCCTTGGGAGAAGTCAAGACGGCGGATGGGACATGCAGGACCTCACAAAAGGACAACACCCAGATGGAGCAGTGCGGGAGGCACGATGTGACCAGCTGCAGCAAAGAGGTGACCGTGGGCCCCATAGGGCCAAGCAGCCACTGCCTGGGGCTCCTGGCCACTCCCAAGGACAGCTTGAGGTCCCAGGCGTGGCTGCAGAAGGCAGGCAGCCCACATGTCCTCTTCACCATCCCGTGGTCCCTGACATTGCGTGCACTGCACCCGCGAGACCCAAGAGTGACATCAGCCCCGCAGCAGCCACCCCTCCTCCCTGCTCCTGAGGCTCCACTTTTAGCTCCTTCTCTTCCTTTTCCTCCGCTCTAAAAAAGGAATGGTTTAATGAGGCAGGCTTGGCAAATTAAGAAAACCAGCCGGAGGAGCAGCTCTGTGCTGAGCTTTGCTTTGTTGGAAGCACGCTGCAGAGGGATGGAGCTGTGCTGGCAGTATTGCTGAGCCTGCGGCCACGACTGCAAGCAGAGCCGGCTAGAAACCCATCGCTCACCTCCTTCACCACAGTGAGAACCAGTGGGTCTCAAAGCTGGGAGCTGGTGAGGCACTGGCACCACTCAGTGGCCCTGACAGCCCTTGGTTTTGTAACCACGCTGCCCCCAGGGAGCAGGAGCCCTTCCAAGCATCCTGGCCCTCCAGCAACAGGGGGAAAAACACAAAACACAGGAGCGTTATCCCTCTTGGCTAAGCCAGCTCTCTGCAAACTTCCAAAGGATTTATAGCATTTTAAAGTTTTCCCCTTCAGCACAGTACTTCTCCAAGACTAAACATCTTCATCAATTCTCAGCCGGACGGGGTTATGGCTGCGGTGCTGCGCCTCGCGGCAGCAAAGGTGCATATTTCTCTTGGCAACCTCCAAGTGCCGGCAAGGGCTCAGCGCCGGCCCTGGCCTGGCTCAGGAGGCAGCGGAGGGAAGTGAGCTGCCTGCTCTGAACAGACACCATCATTCACACGTTATTTTTAATAGCTCAGCTAGACAGAGTCCACCCGCCCCAGGAGATTTGGCTGGAGCCCACGGAGCTCACAGCATCACAGAAACACCGTTATACAAAGCAACAGAACTGTCAGGGGAAGAACCAGGGGGCAGGGAGAGCAGGGAGCTGGGGGGAGATGTGCAGTGAATCTGGGAGCAGAGGCTGGCTCCTCCCTGCAAGGTTGAGCAGCTCCCCGAGCCATTCGGAGGGCTGGGAGTGCTTCATCCTGGCTTGTTTGCATGTATAACTGCTGGATTTATGCTGAAATACTGTGTACTGCTGTATTTACAAAGGCTGCCTCAAGGCACCTCTCACACCTGCAGAGAGCACCTGCGGACATTGGAGGCTGTTGGTCTCCAGAGCCCAGGGGCAGGCACACGCTGGTGCCAGGAGCACACTGCAGCCATCCCATCCTGCTCTCTGCTGCTTCCCTCCCCTCCCAAAAGCCTCCCACCCCTTCTGCACGGGGAAACAGCGGCTGTCAGCAGCCAGAGCCCCGAAGCCACAGGAAGCCTCTAATAAGAGGCTGTTTAAACTTGATGTGGATGGCAAGACCCAAGTCATCTACTTATTTCCTAATCACTGTTATTTCGCTGAGCTGCGCGAATCCAGCTGCCCAACCTCACCCTTGGCAGGATTTTATTCCCAAAAGCCTTTTGCTCAGCTCCAGCATGGCAGCACAAAGCCCAGGAGCCATTCTGGAGCCCTCATGCCTGAATGGTTTGGGACTGCTGCCTGCAGGGCAGGTAGGCAGCAGCGCCAAAGCCCCTTTGTTGTCCCTCCTGCCAAGTGAACTGAGGCAGTTCACCAGGTGGGTGAATGGGAGGGCAGGAGTTCCATGTGTCCACAGTGGGCTCCAGCAGACAGCCTCACTGCGAGCGGGGCCTCCTGCAACAATGTGAGCCCTGCTGGGGCTGGGTGGGTTGGCTCACTGCACACCCCAGGTGGACAGGGCTGCCTGCACCGTGCTGCACAGTGCAGCTAGGAGGGACAGTACCTGGGATGCAGCTGGGCTGGCTCGAGGGTCAAAGATCCGCAGTTTCTTGTCCTGTTGAGATAAAAAGAAAACAAAGAAGGGTTAAGGACCCTGGGGCCAGCAGGAGGTAAGGCCGCATTATGCAGACAGCTGGAGGGAGCCTCCTGCTCCTGCCCCTCCCCCAAAGCCCACTCCTGTGGCTCACAGCATCCTGCAGGTCCTGCCCCACGGCTGGGCATGGGCACACCCCACGGCCTCTCTGAGGCCATGACACCTTCAAAACTGTTCCAAAGCACTCCCAAAACTGCTCTGTCTCCAGAGCAGAGCCAGGGTGGCTGGAACTGGACCTTTCAGCCCGATCCTCCCAAATGCTCCCTAGCATCCCAAGGGCAGCATAGAGAGCCTTTCCCTGCCTCAGCTCCTCAGCCAAGTGCCTCAGGAAGGGTTGGCTGGGACAGTAGGAATATGTCCTGGTGCTAGCCCTTTTCCATGGGAATTCTGCAGGGACAGAGGAGCACCGGGAGCCTGGTCTGTGTGCTTGACCTGCACGCCTGGTCCCATCTCAGGACCACCTCCTTGCTTGGCATGCAAGCTCAGTCTGCATGCTCAGCTGGGCTTGCACAGTCAGTCCTTGCTTGGCCTCTACACACAGCCTGGGGCCTGCCTGTGCACTCAGCCTGCATGCAAGGCCTGCACATGCCCTGCACGCTGGCGCATCCAGCACCGTGCACAGCCGTTGAGCAGCAGGCGCCATCTAGTGCTGCCATCCCACTCACCAGCTCCAGTTCTGCCCTTTCTTCCCCAAATGGGGTCACCATTCCCACCCCACGTTCCTCGGGTGTCAAGCAGATTTATGGTCACCAGAGACATCCCGTGTGGGTGACAGGGTAGGTCAGCAAGTGCTTTGCCAACAGCCTGATCAGCATCTCGCTTAAGGCAGTCAGAGCCCAGCAGGTGGAAAAGGAAGAGGGAGAGGAGGAGGAGGACTGCCCACTCAGAAACACAGCGCACAGCAATGTCACCATGCACAGATGAGGTTCCCAGCCCCATGTGTGCTCCACTCACCTTGCAGGAGGTGCCGAGCAGGCGGCCGTCATGCTTCCAGGATATGCTCTGCAGCTGGTCCCCATGGGCCTCCAGTGCTGGGAGGGGAGAGAACGGTCAGAGCCTACCATGGGCTGGCACAGGTTCTTTCCTCTGATGTACGGAGCAGGCCCTTTCCCGCCACCCTCTGTCTGGCAATGCTTTCCTTGCAGCGGGAGCTCAGCTTGGCACCACACTGCCAAACCATGCTGGTTTTCCACCTGAACAATTTGTTTTTGCCAAAAGAAATCCTTCTGCTTGAGAAGAACGTCACAGTCAAAGCAGATTTCTCTTCCCCAGATGGACCTCATGTTTGTCACACAGACCACAAGGCCACCGCTGGTTTTCTGAATTCAAATCCTTTTAGTTCAAAACACAAACCAGGACAGTGCTGGCACACTGTGCCCATGAGCCTTGCCTACATGCCCACCACCTCACACTGTCCATGGAGCAGCACCCTTCATCCAGCCAGCCTCCTCTCACAAGCCTTTCCACTGAACCTTCAAGACCCAGAGATCTCAGGACGTAACCCTCCATTACCGCAGAGCTTCTCAGGTGCAATGGTTTGGCCTTTAAGAAGGGCCCACAGCAGCCAGAGCAGACGTCAGGGCCTGCTGAGGGCACAGTGTGAGCATCCCCACAGGACAGGAGACACCAGGCCAGGTTGGCTCAGGCACAGTTTCTCTGCTCCCACACCCATGGGGCTGTGCCTACCTGTCAGTGGCTGCTGCTGCCCCATGTCCCACACAGTGACCCGCTTCCCCACGCCACTGGTCAGGATGCCATCTGCCGTTGGGTGGAACTGCAGCATGTCCACTGGGCCCCCGCCAGGACCCAGCGTCAGCCCTGCACTGCTGGGCAGCTCCTGCCCTTCCTCAGGCAGGCGCCAAACCTTCACCTGCGACACCAGAAAACACGGTCAGACCCTGGAGGCCCATCCCATCTGAACCCATCTCGCCCCACCCTGCAGCAAGGCCCAGGGACAGGCTGGGGAAAGCCACATGGCGCTGCACCTAGCACTCACCGTTTCATCAGCAGAGCCCGTGGCCAGCAGGAGCGGGTCAAAGGGTGAGAAGTCAAAGTCTGTCACTGCATCTGGAAGGTGAGGAGAAGAGACTCATCCCCAGGTCACATGCAGACAACTTTGGGCCCTTCCCACGTGCATGCAGACAGCCGGGGCAGAGGCATTTCAGGGCAGCATGCTTTGCTGTGACCCCCCCACGCTGACCCTCAGGGCCTCACACTCCTCTGTCCCCATAGGCAGAGCACACCAAGCAACCCGCAGCTGCATTTCTCTATTTAAAACAGCTTTCATTTCACAGCAGGCACCCCCACGCCAAGCCCCCAGCAGTGCAGGGTGGTAGAAGTGCCAACGGTGCGAGGGCGCCCGCATCAGCCCCATGCACCCAGCAAACAAGGCTCCTTTGTCCCAGCCCTGTGCGGCTCAGCAGAGCCCCACAGGAGCAGTGCTGGCACCGCGCTCTGCAGCCCCTCCAACGCGTTCAGCACACGGGTGAAAGTAGGTCACTGTGTACTTTTCCGCTTCCACGAGGCTGCTGAGATGCAGGCCCCGAAGGCACAAAATGAAAGGGATGTACTCTGGCTCCTGACTTATCTGTTATGTTTGCCCTGGGAGGAGAAGAAAATCCCTTCTCTGCTTTGAATGCAGAAGGGAGGCGTTTCCCAGGCATCATCAGCTTCAAAGGGCTTCTGCTGAAATCCCATTAAGGGCTGCGTGGCTCCACTGGCCCCTGGAGCGCTTCTCTGGGAGCACGGGCAGCTTGGTGGCACAGGGACACCCGCCAGACAGGGCAGAGATGGAGCTGGGCAAACAGCTTCAGGAGGGCAACGAGCCCAGAGGTGATGGGCTGAGTCCCAGGAGGGACGTGGCCTGAACCATAGCCCAGGGTAGCTGGGAAGCTTCAGGCTTCCTTGTTTAAGTGGCAGTTTAATGGCTGCGATGGTGACAGGGCACAGCTCGAAGCCTCCGGCTCTCCTGCAGCAGGAGGCAGCACAGAGAGGGCCTCAGTGTCTGGCTAATCTCCCTGCCTTGGCTCACCTCACTTACAAAGGGAGACTTTCCATCCGTTTGCCAGCAGGATGCAGCTCCCATCTGCTGCACCCCGGCTGAGTGACTAAAGGGGCTGCCATGCACAGTCTGAGATATGGTGGAAACAGCACAGCTCGGGCACACTGTGTGCTCCTGCAGCCATGCCAAAGCACTGCGTGCACAAAGGCTGTGCTGGGACTGGCTCAGCAGCCTGCTCCCACCTTGTCCCTCTGTTGCAGTTTTGGAGAAATGGGTGCACTGCACTCCAGACCCCAGGAGAAGGGTGCCCAGACTCCCCATCCCCAGATGCCTTCTGCCTCTGTGGCACACACTGCGCTGCCAGCAGCAATGCTGCCACCAGACCATCCTTCTCCCCTCATCCCCAGGTACACCCTGCTGCAATCACAGCTCAGTATAGGCAGCCACACTCTGCCTTGGGGCTGCTTGGCAGCTGCTGCTTCACAGGTCTGCTCCAGGTGCCTTTGTGCAGGGTGCTTGGTTTAAGTTAAGGATTAGAATTATGCTCCCAGAGTGCTTTTTACCCTAGTCTGCCCCACTGACATTTTGTGCAATGAGTAACACGGTGAGGGTGTGCTAAGAGAAGCTCCCCAAGAACTCAAGACTGTTCTTTGTAGGGACTGGGATTGATTTCTTTCCTCTGTAGAAACCCAGCCTTGCCCAGCTTACCTGAGTGGCAGCAGAGCTGAGACACGGTCCTCTTGCCTCCATCCCTGCCCTCCAGCAGCACAATGCCCAGCACACCTGCAGAGAACACAGCAGCAGCTCACTGCTTGCCCGACAGCCTGGACATCACCTATCAGAGCTCCCAGGAAGCCCCCACAATTTGGGACACTTGCAATTCAAGAAAAATGAGGACACTGTGGGGTGGACAGCACCTTCAGGGGACTTCAGAAAGAACCAGCTCCAGCCACATGGGTCTCTTGTGCCCCATGCAGCTGGCCTGGCACCCAGCTCTGAGGGCAAAATTACACCACCCCCAGGCACCTCACCTGCTGCCTCAGCACTGAAGGCGACCCAGTGGCAGCTGGCCTTCACATGGTTCCCATAGGATGCAACAGAGCTGGCTCGGAGACCCCCGATCCAAGCCTGGGATGGAGAGAGAAACCTGTGTTAAGAGACGGCACTGCTTCGGGGGGGCGGTGTGTGGAGGGCTGGAGAGGAGAGCACAAAGTGGTGACACCGCATCATGGACAGCATCAGTGCCAACAGAGCCCCTTCAATGAGTTACACAGCAAGACCTGGAGGCTGCTGGAGGCACGGCCACGAGGTTCTGCCCTGCAGGAGGGATGGAACAGCGCAGCCGTTTGTGCCCTACAGGCACAGTCATGACCCCTCTATGGGCTGGGGTTTGGGGCCAGCTGGAGGTTAGGGACAGCGTTGCCACCACTCCGCAGAGACAGGGATGGGAGCAAGCAGCCCCACTCTGAGTGCTGCCCCTCCGTGAACCCATCCCGGGCCTCAACTGTCCTGTGGTGGGAAGGGGTTTTTGCATAAACCAGTGGTGGGGAGTTAGGGATGTTGAAAAGGTCTCTTGGGCTATGCTGAGTGAGGCACTGGCAATGGCAGATAAACCCCTTCGGCAGCACATATCCTATGTGGGGACACAGCCAAAGGACTTCCCCACAGCTCCTGAGCCGAAATCTCACTCTGCTACTCGTTTTCCAGCATCTGCAGGGTGCTGAGAAGCCTTGTGACACCAAATACAATCACAGCTCCATGTCCAAGTGCCAAATCCAACTCTGCACAAACCTGACGCTGGGCATCATGCAAGTGTCCCCATGGCTGCAACAGAAGCCTACAACAAGTCCTGCAGCTGTGCAAAGCCATTTGCAGGATAGGAGCTGCATGGCCTCAGATGAGACCTGAGCTTCCTCTCCTTGCACAGCTTCCTCTTGGGGCCCGACAGAGCAGCAGTTCCTGCAGCACTTCCTCTGGTCCTTGTCACAGCTCACAGCATGGTGGCAGGCCTGTTAACCCTTTCTATGCCAAGGGGAGGCTCCTGTCCTCAGACTGGGAGGGTCAGTCAGCTGTCCCCAGCCACAAAATGCCTAGAAATGTCACAAGAACACACTGCCAGAGGGGAGAAGCAACCAGCTGCAACTGATGTCACATCACACTTTCCCATCCAGTCAGGTCAAGTGTCCGTCTTTGCCTCAGTAAACAAGCAGCTCTGCTCTGCAGGGATGCAACGACACCTGAGCCTTCTGCCCCATGGAGCGGGGTCACGGCTCCCAGCTCCCGGATGGGAAATGCCATTCAGAAGGCTCCTTCATACACAGCCCACGTATACATACACAGCAAATGACTCTCTGCACCCAGTCCTCAACGTCTTGCAGAGCACCCCAGCGCTGGAGTCGACAGCACAGTGTCAGGGATGTGCCTGCCTGCAGGATGCTGTAAACTCCCAATGCCAGACCCCCGGGCCCTTTGGAGCTATGACAGTCCTGATGCCTGCATGTGCTCCCTGATTTGGTGCAGATATCACCATGATCCTTCTTGTAGGACAGGCCAGCCTTGCACAAGGATGGTTCGAATGGGAAGTTAAAGGGAATGCGAGTGCTGAAGCCAAAATGCCATGAGCTGAACATGTTGGTGGCCAAAAACAACAAAACCAAAAGACTTTCAGCAGTATCACCCTCCCCACTTCTGGTCATATAGTCTACACCACATTCTGCACCCATCTGTTGCCAAAGCACAAAGCATAAGCAGAGTGGCTTGCACCATGCCACCAGCCTGCTGGCTCCAGGTGCCCAGGACAAGCTGCACACGCCAGCAGTGCTCAGCGACACTCAGCACAGCCCATCCCTGAGTGAGCATCTCCTCCCCTTCCCTTCTGAGCGTGCAGGGGATGGGGATGCAGGGACAAGGGCAGAGTGGGCCCTGCAGCCAGGATGGGCCACGCCACTCAACAGGGCTGGTTGTCCAATTTCATCACGGGGCAGAGGCCTTGCAGAGCCCAGCGCCGGGCACCATGTGGCTGCACACCATACGCTGAGAGGATACACTATCACTGACTTCGTGGGTGCTGGGACCCGGCCCCAGCCTGCAGTGCTTCCTCTCTGCCTGCGGAAGCGGGGTGGCACGGGCAGGGCGCGGTGCTTAGCGCCCAGTATTGCACACTTCCCTGCCTGATACACACATTGCCCGGGCAGGTTGGGCACAGCCTTACTGCTGCCAGCCGGGAAGCACACGCACGGCAAGCGGCACGCACCAGGTGGGCGGCACGCCTCGCCTCCGCCTGGGTCGCGGGGTGGGGAAGAAGCACCGGGGAGCCTGCGATGGGCAGGAAGCGCCCGCGGCCGGGAGCCCGGCTGGGCATCTCGTGGCTGCAGAGGAGGAATCGCTTAGGGGATGCCGCCTGCCCCGGGAGACGGCACACGGAGCACACGGAGCGCCCGGGCAGCCCCGGAGCCGCGGGTACCGAGCACGGCCGCGCACGGTCCCGCCCCGTTAGAACAGCCCCGGCTCGCCCCCGCGTCCCCCGGCACGGGCCGGCGGGGGGTGCCCGCCGCGCTCACCTCCCTGCGGGGCAGCCGGGCCTCGGTGTGCCGGAACTTGGACGCCCTGAAGCGGTTCATGGTGCGCCGGGACCGCCGCGCCGCGCCGCCCTCAGCCCTGCCCCGCCAGGCCCCGCCCCGCGGCTCGGCTCGGCGCACGGCGGGTTCCCGTTCTGGCAGAGCTGCTCCACACAGCGCGATGTCGGCAGGCCGCCGCTCCGCCCCCAGCAGCGAGCAGAGCCGCCGCGTGCGGCTGTCAGGGAAGCGGAGCCCCGCACCCGCCGTGTCACCCGCCCGTTCCCGTCCCGTCCCGCAGCCCGGTTCCCGCACGGCGCTTAAAGGAGCCGCACCCGCACGGCGCAGCGCGGAGCTCCGTTAGTATCGAGGCACGAAACCGGCACGGCCCTGAGCCGGGTGGCCGAAGGAGCGCAGTGAGGACGGCGCCCTCCTCAGGAATCACGGAACGCGCTGGGCTGAAGGGAGCCGCGCGGCCGCCATCTGCCCGTCCTCTCTCAACCGCACGACCGGGCCCACGCGGGGCCTCGTCTCGCAGGGCACCCCGCGGTCGGAGCCCGTACCTCTGCGAAAGCGCAGCCGCTAACGCGGGCGGAGAGGGAACCGGCAGCGCGGCGGCGTTTGGCGCTAACCACGGAGCGGCCGCCGAGGAGGAGGAGGAGGAGGAGGAGAAGGAGCGGGTAGGAGCGCAACTTCGCCCGCCTGCCGCCCCCTCGCACCTCCGCGCCCTCCTCACGCGTTCCCGCCCCGGCTAACAGCGCTCCGCGCACGCGCAGCACCGCTCGCCCGCCGGCCGCTCCCGCGCACGCTCTCCCTCCTCGCGCACGCGCAGCCCGGCCCGACGTGGCGCAGGCGCAGAGCCGCGCGCGGGCCAAGATGGCGGCCGGGAGCGCCTCGCGCTGGCTCGGGGCCGCCGCCGCCGCCGCCGCCGTCAGGAGCCGCGGGCCGAGGGACGGGCGGCTGCTGCTGGTCTGGATCGTCCGAGGGCTGGGCGCCGCGCCCGGCCCCGCCGCCCGCCGCCTCCTTCAGCCGGGCGCCGGGCCTCAGCACGCGGGTGAGCGGGGAGGAGACGCCGGGCCGCGGTGCCGGTGGTACGGGCTGCCTCACGGCCCCTCCGCTCTGCTCCGTTCTGTTCTCCCGCAGGGACGAAGCGCCTTCCCGCCGCCTCCTTCCACAGCAGCGCGGCCCGTAGCAAGGAGGACTACTACCAGGTGCTGGGAGTGCCGCGCTCCGCCACTCAGAAGGAGATCAAGAAGGCGTACTACCAGGCACGGCACGGCGGCTGCAGCCCCGCAGCGCTGCGCAATGACGGCAGCCTTGCCGGGATGCCGAGTGCTGGGCTTTGCCCCGCGTGCGCTAAACGAAATTGATCCCGTCTCTAATGCTTCTTTTTTCTCCTTTCAGCTGGCAAAGAAATACCATCCTGACACAAACAAGGACGACCCTAAAGCTAAGGAGAAGTTTGCACAGCTGGCAGAAGCCTACGAGGTAACGTGCAGCATTTTGCTATCGTGACAAGGAGAGAAGGTTGGAGCGGCACTTGGATTAGATGGGGGGAGATATTTCCTCCTCTTGCTTGTGTTTGCATGCACAGTGTCAACGTGTTCCATTTTACACTTCAGCAGCTCTGCCCCACTCATCTCTCCAGCAAATGATCTCCCCCACATTTCCAGTGTAGCTAAACATGCTTTCAGCTCCTTCCATTTTTTCTTGCTCTTAGCAGTGAGTGATTGGCATAGAAAGGAAAGATGGTCACTGCAGTGGAATTACATCTTAAATGAGCAAAGAAACAGAACAGTCAGCAGGTAGTGGCTCTTTGAGGAGGGTCCATTGCACTGTGCTCTTTGCCTTGCTTTGTGCTGGCTGTGCCTCTCATGGGCTTCCAAATTCACCCAAGCATTCTTAGCACCAGCTTCTAAGAAATACACGAATGATCACATATGTAAAGTAAGTTATCCTTGCTTATCACAAACTGGTAAGAGTTTGCCATTTTCCTGATGACAAGATAGCACAGAAGAAGGGGCTTTTCATTAACTCATCTGCTTACAAGAGTGGAATGCTCTTCATAGAATCACAGAATGGCCTGGGTTGAAAAGGACTTCAAAAATAATCTAGTTTCATCCCCCCTGCCATGAGCAGGGTCGCCAACCACCAGACCAGGCTGCCCAGAGCCACATCCAGCCTGGATCTGGTCCAGGCTCTTCCTAATGACACAAAGGTTTGAGCATCGTAGCGTTGGTAATGCGGACAGCTTGGAGCTCCCCTGGGGCTGCCTCTGTCCCAGGCAGTGTGCAGGGCTCTCTGGGTTGCCTGGGATCTGAGGAGTGTCCTGATGGCATCGTTCTTTTGCCTAAAGGTGCTGAGTGACGAAGTGAAGCGGAAGCAGTACGATGCTTACGGGACAGCCAGTTTTGATCCTGGTGCAGCAGGTGCTGGTGCTGGGCGCCAGTACTGGAGCAGCGGTCCATCGATTGATCCCGAGGAACTCTTCAGGAAAATCTTTGGAGAGTTTTCAGGATCCTCCTTTGGTGACTTTCAGAATGTCTTCGACCAGCCGCAGGAGGTACGAAACGGGTGCATTTCCTGACGGTGCAAAATGAAAACCACAAAAGCTGGAGTGTGACACTGGGCTGTCACAGAGTGAGCTTCAGCAAAGAGTTTGCTTCTGAGGTGGTCAGCATGTGAGCGTCCTGTTGTAAGGGTGGGAGTGTTTTTGGTAAGCCATGGGATGCATTCTCCACACCGGTATTTTTTTGTGGGCTTCATCTGGTGTTTATTCACACCGATCAGTGCTGCCAAACAGTTTCTATCATTGTAAGGCATCTTTCCTGCTCTGATTTGTTTTACATGTCTGCTTTGTAATGCAATGCTGAAAACCACAGAATGCCTTTAAACTATAAAACGAGCCTTCCAGCATTGGATTTGACTGCTTAATTGGCTGAATTCTTCAACTTAATTGGCTTAACTGCAGCAGAGCTCATTTTAAAACCTATTTCTTGTTCTTTGTACTGCGGCTAAATGCTATTTAAGCACTGACAACCTTGATTCAGGTAATGCCTTCAGAAATGCTTGGTATTCAGTACTTCTGTCTTGACTAGAAATGACTTTTCTATGATAAACAGAAATTCCTGTTGTGGAGTCGTCTTTGCTGATGACTTTCTTTGCTGAGTAAGGAGCTCATTGAGGGAGAGCAGATGCTTTCATTAGGATTGAAAGCCTCTATCTGTCCCCATTGCTGTATTCCCTTTAAATAAAATGCTTGGACGTATTAAAGGCCTTTTCTAAGAACAGAAAAACACAACTTCTGCTTTCCTCTTCTCTATTAAGCCATTCCTTCTACAAAACTGGTATAATCATCACTGCTGTAACGTTTGCCACCCTTTTGTGTCCCTTCTTATTCATATGGAACAGACTCTTTCTTCCCAGAACGAGGCAGAGCACTTCTGCACATGTTGTGCACCCACCTGTTTCTTCTCCCTTCCATTACGTGGATATAATTTAAGCACTGATATTTGGCCAAAACCAATTCTGCTTTGCTTAAGATCCCATCACACATCGGCTGAGGGCTGATGGCAGTGTTTCCTGTACAGTACATCATGGAGCTGACGTTCACACAAGCAGCAAAAGGCGTGAACAAGGAGATCGTGGTGAACATCAACGATGCCTGTGAGCGGTGCAACGGGAAAGGAAACGAACCTGGCACCAAAGTGCAGCGCTGCCACTACTGCAATGGCACTGGCATGGTGAGTCTTAAGAGACAGCTTCTGCTATGCTTTTCTTGGCACGTCACTCCCTTCCACAGTTCCTCATTAACATCATCAGCTTATCTTGGGTGAAGCCAGGCTAACGTGGACTCGATGTCATCTTCACTGGGGATATTTATTTTAAAAGTGTGCTGGCAAGCTAAAAGCAGGACCAGGTCATCTGGCACTGCGTCCAGCCAGCCATATTTATGTGATGTAACAATTCTGAAACTACTTAGGGCTTAAATAGAATACTTTGAATTGAGGGGGCGAGGAGAGAGGAAAGCAAGGATAGTTCTAGGGTAACCACTGAATGAGAAGTCGTTTGCTGCTTAGAGTAAGTGAAGAAATAACTGAGCTTCAGCCTTCAGATTTCTGTGCTTCACAGCGGGAACTGGCAGTCAGTCTGTGACCAGAGTAGGTTCCTGCACAGAGAGGGTGTGGCTGCTCAGAGTGGGAGGCAGGCTTTTCCCACTGTCTCCTCCTGTGTTTCAGCCTGAGGGCTGCCTTTCAGAGTTGGGTCCATAGCTTAGCCTCCATAACTTTTTCCTGGATGGTGGCTGTGGCAATCGGACAGATCAGCATGATAGGAAGAGGTGTTTCACCAGAGATGTAATGACCAATGGATCAGCACAACAAAGAGGTGCTATAAGGGAAGGGAAGAAAATGGCTTACCTGTATCAGAAGACTCCAAGTTCACAGGGGAAAACTCCACCAAGGAGGGCTCTCCATAAAGAGATCCTTCCTCAGAGGCAGTCAGCTTTTAAATAAGGTCTAAGAGAGGTGCAGCCAGGCTCCAGCCCTTCCCATCACGCAGCTGAATTGCCTTCACCTGTGCTCCCTGGGCTGACTGGTCCTTTCCCCAGGTGCTCAATCAGTGGCCCTGGCTCAGTTACCATACAGAGGTAATAATTCATGAAAGTGAATTGCCCTCAGGCTCTTTGGAATACAGATGTTTGTACTGCCTTGTGAATCTGCACTGCAAGGAGCTTCATTCTTGCTTCTGCCTCAAACCCTAGAGGTGAATGTTGCCTCACTTCACCTGGCCATGACATGCTTGCTCATAGTTGTGATGGTTTTCAGTGGAAACCAGATATGATTCTGATATGACAACTGAATCTGACCCAGCTTCTGACAAGTATCTTTGGATTTCTGAGCCACTTACCTTCTCCATCCCTACAGTGCTATCACTGAACTGCCCTATCAGGTTTGTGCTATCAGCAGAGCCCAGATATGCTTGCCCAGTCGCTGGTGTGGAAGTGAGAAGTACCATCTTGGTAGCAAATATCTGTATGATCATTTGTGACCTGTTTTCTTCCCTAGGAAACAATAAACACAGGCCCTTTTGTAATGCGCTCTACGTGCCGAAGATGTGGAGGTCGTGCTTCCATCATCACAACTCCGTGCGTGGTGTGCCGAGGGACAGGGCAAACCAAACAGAGGAAGACAGTGATAGTTCCTGTGCCAGCTGGTCAGTGTTGGGTTGGTGTGCTGCTGTCTGTTACGCTGAACACAGTTCTTTCCACGAGGCTGTGAGGCACTTACCTGTAAAGTGTGGCTTTCTCTGCCAGCTGCGGGTGTCAAAGCAATATAAAGATGTTTTGCTTTGGGGAAGTTATCTTAAGAACAAAGCAGACTGATAGCTTGGTCATTGAAAGTGTTCATGATGAGAAACTTTCTGACCGTGCATTCGTACGTGGTAGATAAAAATGTTTGCCCCTTTTGGAGCTGAAGTTCTGGTTCCTGTATGGATCCTTCTAGACAAGTTTTGAAGAGTGAAACTTTCAAAAGATTTGGTCAACTTGCATTTCCCTTTGTTCTGGATGAAATTAGTGGGGATGGGAATCTTGAAAGCCTTCGCTTAGCTCAGAAAAGTTTGCTGTTTGCTTTTGTCAGCGGAAGGAAAAAAAAGAAAAAGGAGCAGTGGGACTGAAGGCTTGATGCCTTGGGACTGCCCTGAGCAGCAGCATGGAGCTCTCCAGTAGCTTGCAGAGGCTGCCCAGTATGCCTCAGTCTGATGCATTTCCTAGAAGAATTCTGTAGGGCTTGAGGTTATGAAGCTGGGAAGGGGCGCCCCTCTGCTTGGCAGCAGCAATCTGAGGCACAGCCGTGTGCTGCTGCACCTCCCAGACTGGGGCTTGCTGTGCTTTCTGCTGGCAGTCTTGTGCCTCTGCTCCTCAGGTGCTGCTGAGGTGGGATGGCAGGGGGTCTGAGCAGAAAAGCTGCAGGAATTGCAGTAGCACGTGGGTTACAACACGAAATAACTTTCCTCTCTCTCCCCTCTTCCTGCTTGCAGGTGTTGAGGATGGGCAGACAGTTCGGATGCCTGTAGGCAGGAAGGAAATTTTCATCACCTTCCGGGTGCGTATTGTTACTAATGCTGTATTTTATTCCCTTCACAACTGTGAGGGAAGTCTGGCAGGAGAAAGCAAGTGATCCTTTGAAACAGCTGAGGTAATGTGATCCATGTGAGCTTGCAGAAGATGTGCATTGTAATGTTCATTCTGCTGCTCAGGAGCTGTGCTGCTTGTTCCAGGATGAGGCCTTCATGGTCGTGTGCATCCAAATACAGAGCAGGTTCTCAGTGCTGTGAGATTTCGATGTGGAGATCTGAAGGAGCTTTCAGCTTGCAGTGCCCAGCAGGGCTGCAGGAGTGCACGCAGGAGGCTGGGGGGTCAATTGTCCTTTTGCAGATTTGCATTAAGTGCTGCTTTGCACACTCGTTGTAGCTGGGGCCCTCTTCTCCTGCAGGTGCCCTGTTATATGCACCTCTGTCTATGAGAACTTTTTCCATCACCTTCGTGGTGCAGTAGAATTTAATTCTCTTCCAGCTTGTGAAGCTACTACAGAAGTTCTTGCCTTCCTTCTCTGGCTTTCCCTTTTTCAGGGTCCTGGACAAGACAGTGTCATCTTTGTGTCTGCAGAATGGCACTGACTGTAATGAACTAACAAACAGGATTAGTGGGGGAGTTGCAGAGACAAGCAGACATACTCCCAAATCTCTGGCTAATTAGAGTTATGTAATGATCTGTGTTTTTACAAAAGACTGAACATTAAGCTAAACTTCTTAGTCATGACCATGGATGTTAAGAATATGACTGCTGCTTTCTGGTATGTTTTCTGCTGAGATCTTTCAAAGCAGTTTACCTTGTTACCTTTGTGTTGTTCTGCTCACTGTGTTGTGGAATTACCTGCCTTTTAGGTTCAAAAAAGTTCAGTGTTCAGAAGAAATGGAGCAGATATCCACTCTGACCTCCTTATTTCAGTAGCACAGGCTGTTCTGGGAGGGACAGCCAGATGCCAAGGCTTGTACGAGACGATCAATATCACAGTAAGTAGCGTGGAAGAGCTCTGCCATCAATCAGTGTGGGGCATCAGAGCCTTTTCCTTTTCTGTAAAGATGCTGTAAATCTGAGTCTATCAAGATCAGCTTTCAGACTTGTTAAGGATTGAGTGTCAGGTAGTTTGTGACCTGCTTTGGTCACACCTTTACAGCTCGCTGTAGGGAAGGAGGGGCTGGATGGATTGCTGGACAAATCCCATCTAATACCTTCTAAACTGTGCTGGGTTCTTTTACTCTGTCCTGAAAAAGCTTTTCCATCAGTACTGATGGAAATTCGCCACTGATGTACCAGGTCTGCCATCTTATTTTGAATCTTGCTAGAGAAATAGTTAATTATGATAAACATGTAATAACTATATACATGCATACAGTGGAGTAATGAATGTGGCACCTCTGTTCACAGATTCCCCCTGGTATTCAGCCAGACCAGAGAATTCGAATGAGTGGGAAAGGCATCCCCAAGGTTAACAGTTATGGCTACGGAGACCACTACATTCACATAAAGATCAAAGTTCCTCAGTAAGTAATGCAAGTTTCTGTGAAGTCTTCAGCTGTTTGCAAGAAATTGGGCTCGGGAAGATTTTATGAGGATTTCTCACTGCTTTATCAAGATCTGTTTTGAGTCTTCCTTGGACAGTTACCTTAACTTCTCTGCTTTTTATTCTAACGTGAAACATTCTCTTTTGTAATTGTAATTTGGCAACCCAGCTGTAAGCAATCCTAAACCCCAGAAATACGTAGGTAGCCCCATACCTGCATGGTATTGGTGTTCATGGTGTTCATGGAGAACTGCCAACTTCTGTCAGGATCCCAGTGACGTAGATCAGCGTTCTGGCTTCTGACACGTCTGTGCTCTTAAAACCATAGCTTACAAGTCCTCAGAAGGTTGTTGCCTGACACCGACTGCCCTCTGCTTGTGTAGCAAAGCAAACTCTTCAGCTTACGTTGTGCTAGTCAGCCAAGGAATGGATTCCCTGAGCTCTGCCCTAAGATGTTCCATTGCAGCTCCACGCAGTTCCTCTCAGCACTTCAAGAGATTTTGGGTTTTTTGGTGAAAAGTAGTGGGTCACATCCATCCCACTGGGCTGATTTATAGATTGCTCACATGAGAGCACCATAGGGATTCTCAGTGAATGCCAAGAGTGTTCGTCTCTACTGCCAGTAGCTGCCTCCTGTGCTTGCTGCCAGAGGAGCCTAAGGAAACGTGCAGATACGTTTGTCTCCAAAGGCAGCCATTACCAGTGCTTCTGTCTTTGACCTGCAGGAGGCTGACGGATCGCCAGAGAGCCTTAATGATGAGCTATGCTGAGGATGAGACAGACGTGGATGGCACAGTGAATGGAGTCACAAACACAGCATCAGGTGAGCTGTGGGAATGAGCGTCCCTTCCCCATGGAGCTGGTGTTGGTTTGCTCAGTGCCTCCTGAGGGCTCAGGCCCAGGAAGGTGAGCTGAGGTGGCGTTCAGGCGGTGTTGGCAGCACAAGCTGCCAAGCACGTTATTTTAGAAATCATTCCAGTGTGATGCTGATAGGCTGCAGCATAAAACAAAGAAGCACCCTCTTCCCAGGAAGCATTACTCTGCTATTCACTGGGCAGAGTCTTTGTGACCGAGGAGTAGGTATTGAAATACTGCAGGGTCCCAACAAGATCTGGTGAGTCTCACTACAGTGATGGACGCCTTCTACTGCCTGCTCTCACCCCTGTGCCAGTGGTAACTTCTTCACTGCAGAGGAGGAGAAGGGAATGTGCTTCAGGCCAGCTCTCTGCATAAGAGAATCAGTTCTTCTCAGTGCTTGCTTCTGCCTGCAGTGGGATGTTTCTCCTTGAAAGCTGAAGGGGAACATTGCTGTCAAGGTTGCTCTGAGCCACACTCTGTGCACGTGGGGAAGCCTTGGATAGAAATGTTCATTGGTGCTGATGTTGGCTGTAGTCAGCAGGCAGCACCAAGCAGGTAGAGATCATGCAGTTAGCTGAGAGCTTTGTAAGGCTGCATTTTTGGCTCCAGATTAAAAAGCTGGATCCAGCAATTGTGTCTCAACTCAGTAGGTCTCCACTGAAACCCATCTGGCATCAGTAGCAGCTGTTCTGCTCACAGAGAAGCAAAGTCACTTCTGACACGTTCTTGGCAATATCAGGCTAAGTATCTGCAGGTAGACTAATAATCACATACAGAAAGAAGAGTTGAGCTCACCCAGCTGATCAAGGAGCTCCCTGGTTACACAGCACTCTTCAGGAAGCAGCCAAGGTCCAGGGGATGCTCTTCCTTTAGTGGCTGGCCCTTCTATGAGCCCTGGAGGGATCTGCCCTACCTTGGCCCCCTTCTGGTCACATAGGAAGCACAGGTGCAAACAATTCCTGTGCTCCCTGGGCCAGCTACACCCCTTCACCAGGTGCTCAATCACCAGTTCAAGCTGTTGCCTTGCAGTTTCCTTACAGCAACTAAAGACAAAATATATGTTGAACAGTCAGGAAAGGCAAGGTTTGATCTTTTCTGCTAACAAACCAATGTTTTCTTTGCTCATACTGGAACAGTGAGCTTTTTAATGCCTTATAGACTGTGGTTTGTTCTTGTATGAAACCAAAATGGGCATTTATGACTGTGTGCTGCTAGGCAAAGGAGGCCGTGAAAGCTGCCTGGATCCTGGAAACTCAGGTCTTCTCAGCATCACATGCCAAAACCTGAGGATGTAGGCTGAAGTTCAGGATATTGGAAGGTGCAATGAGCTACACTTCCCAATCTTTTATAGTGCTTTGATAGCACAGAACTTAATGGGGTTGTTTTTTCCACTGCAAGTAAACATTAGAGATCAATCTTGAGAGGAAGGGCAGAGATCTGTTAAACACAGTTAAGCAACAAGTTGGATTAAAAGCAGTGCCAGTAGTTTGCAGTTTAGGGACAGGCTGCTGCTGAACACTTATCCTTGTTCAGGGAGGCAGAAAGTGCCCTGAGCAGATGGAGGCACGTTGTGCCACAGGCCTGAGCATTTCACAGCATTGCATCAGCGTGAGCTCGAGAGGCAGCTGGGGGAGGATGGGGAGGGCTGGGCTTTGTGTCCTCTGCGCAGAGAAAGCTTGAGGAAGATCTGGGTTTTTTGTTATTGACAAACTGTAGATAAATCAGAGTGGCAAATAATGTTGGGTTTTGGTGTTTTTTTCTTGCTGTGGCCACTTCTCAGGACTCTTTCTAAATAAGAAGGACTTGCTGGCTGCTGCCAGTTAGATTCCTTATGCAGACATATGTTCTGAAATACCTGTAGCCTTCTTCATTTTAGCCTGAGTTCAGTTTCTCCTTGAGGCACGAGAATGGCTTGTGACAGGCTCCTGCTGTGGTTTCACACTGCTTTGCAGCAGTGATGGCACAGGCAGTGAAGCGTGGGGACACAGGCCATTTCGGGGGCTGCCATGCAGGTCTTTGTTCCGTCAGGCGACGTCCATCTGTAGTGAAGTCACCAGCTTGCTTTCAGTGACAGACTCTCACTACTTCCACGCTTGTGTTCAAAGCCTGTCCGGCCCCTGACTTAAATGTGCAGCACAGGAGTTCCGTTGCTGGTTGGAGGGATGGGAAGAGGGCAGGGACCAGGGTCATTCATCTCTCAGAGTTCTGGGCTCCAGGCTGTGCAGCACTTTTCACTGCAAGTGCTCCCAGTCCTGCTGCTCACTGCCAGGCAGGTGCTGGCGGCCCCTCATGGTCAGAGGTGTCCAAGTGTGAGCATGCTGGCAAAACCAGGCGGCTCGACCATTCCCAGTCTGGAATAACTCTCTCCCTTTGTCAGGGGTGTTGGCTGCTGGTGGGAGGTGGAGCAGGCTGAGGAATGTTTCTGATTGCAGCCCTTTGCTGTTTGTGTCCAGGTGGCAGGGCCACGGCTAGTGCTGACAGGCCTGAGGCTGAGGAGAACAAGGAGGGATTCCTTTCCAAACTTAAGAAAATGTTTAGTTCCTGATACCCCATCTGAGGTAGGAAGGCTCTTACATTTTGTCGTCGTCTTTCCCCCACACTAAGCAGAATTTGCTGTTCTTGAGAGGTAGAAGAAGCAAAAGTACAGCATTGCTTCTTACTTAGCCTCAGGCCTTCCAGCCACTGATGTGAGAAGCCCTAGCTGTCCTGTGTGACAGGAGAGAAAAGCCAGAAACCAAACTGCATCATGGCTGCACCAAAGGGGAAATGCTGGATCCATCCACAGGCAGGTGGTTGGCCTCTCCTGCAGCCCTGCTTCCACGAAGGGCTGTGCCTGATTCAATGCACTGGGGGTGTTTTGGTGAGCTGGTGAACCAGGGCTGGGCACTGCTGCTGCCATGCAGGAGCTTGCTGGGAGGCACGGCTGGGCCTGCAGTGCTTCCAGTGCTGGTCCTCAGGCTGGGCTCACCCCTACTGGAGACTGAGAGCACCAGAACCTGCCAGGAAGGATCAGCTGTCCTGGAAAGCACAACAAAGCCCGTGTCACACAAACAAGCAGTGTTGTAGCTTGGGGCCCAGCTACCTTTAATTGGTGTTGGGGTGCTGTAAGGGAGCTCTGCAGGCTTGAAAACATCTCTTCAGCCATAGCAGACTGGTGTTCTGGATTCCAGGGTCTCAGCTCAGCTTCCTCTCACTGTCAGCTCCAAGTTCATCTTAGCTGTAACTAATGAAGCGTGACTGCAGTTTGTGTGTGAGATGCTCTCACTCCTGTGCCTGTAAGACAGTCTGGAGGGGCTGTGCACTTCAGGCTGATGCGTTCAGGAAAACCTTAGCATTTTGCTTGCTTCACTTGCAGGGAAACGTTCTACTGGAAACTGAGAGCCAGCAGCAGCACATCATCTAAGCAGTTGGGGATGAATCCTGGCAGCAGGCACTGGAGTGAAGGATGTCAGTCAGTAGCACACTGAGAATCCCAGCTGGAGAGGCCACAAACCACTGAGGCACCAACAACCATCATGATACAGAAGCAACCCGCTGTCCTAGGAAATGGTAACGAAGGAAAATGCCAGCTCTGCAGTAACGGAGATATTTCTTGAGGCTGCTCCACTGTCCCTGATGCCACTGGAAGTTCATTTGTTAATAATAGTAAAAAATTGTTCAGAATCCAAAGCAGTGGAAATGTGAAATAAAAATTGTCCATCCAGCACGGAGCAGTTTGCTGTATGGAGCCTGAGATTGCTGCTGCTCACTCAGGTGCCCTCATGAACGCTAGATGTGCTGTGTCAGCTTGGCACCGTGTGTTTTCTCCTAGGAGGTTTGGTGCATCAGTGACTTCTAACAGTGTCTTCTGACACAATCTCCCTTTTGCTGGGCTGTCAGAGCCCAGCTGCCCTGGCTTCCTCAGCAGCTCTGGGGGTTCTTAGTCCTGCTCATTTCCTGCAGTGATGGAATCCGTGCTTTGCCTCAGGTTTCCTTCCACACCCGCCCCAATTAACTGAAGTCACAGCGCAGACAGCGTTGCTCCTGAAAGGGTGAAAGTTAATCACCGACCTCTTTGCCAGTTTGTCCAAACTATTTTATTACATTAGCACAACACCCACAGCATAAATGATTGGTCAAAAAGTCATTGTTGCTACATGTGAGAACAGAGGTGGAGTGGATCGCCCCTTCCAGGCGGAGTTGAGCTCTTGCAGTGAGTATTTTCATGGTTAGTGTAGCCTGCTGTTTGCTGTGCTGTGCAGGCACCATCACCCACAAACTGATCGGTCAGTTCAACGAGAACGTCGCAGCCCTGCCCTTAATTTGCTGAAATAAAGCACGCGTTGCCTCCTGATTAAACTGTCTGTAAAGTGATTCTGTATTCATGTAAATAAGATGGACTTGATAAAGATATTTAACATTCGCCGTGCTTTGCTGCCTTGTTTACTCTTCACACCTCCTTCCTCTGCTGGTTTGGCTGTTACAGGGCTGAGAGGGCAAGGCTAGATAACACAGCATCTGTCTCACGGCTGCAGCTGATCTTAAGCACAACAGCCATGTCCCAGAGCTCTAATCCAAGTGATGCCTTTGGGGGGATGGTGAGGAAAGCTTTGTAAATGAGTCTTAAATGTGAAGGTTGGGCCATCTGGCAGAAGTTCTACTCGGCTAACGAGGGTGGTGTTTGAAATTGGTCCTGGAAGTCCAGAGGCCAGGCTGCAGCTGCTGAGAGCTGCCTAGCTTGAGGAATTCGGCTGTCGGCAGAAGCCTGGCAGCACAGCTGCTGGGTTACACAGCACAGTACCCTCAGTGCTGGCAGCGAGGCTAAGGACACCTCTTTGCCAGGGTGATGCTAACACAGGGCACCATCTCTGCAAGTGTGCTGCAATTCCTGCTGGCTCACCTGTGGTGCCTGAACGCGGTCCAAGGAGAAACCAGAGCTGCTTTTGGGTACCTGGAATGTCTAAGAGAAGGCACTGCTTTTCTGGGCATAGAGCTGCTGACATTTGAGTGCACCACTCAATGTTGCTCAATGTGCTTAGAGCTGCCTAGGAAAAGTGATCCTGAGAAATTAAGCCACCACCCCATAGACAGGAAAACACCCCAAATCACTGAGCACCTCCCTGAAGATAGTGTGTAAAGTAGTGCTTCTCCCACCTGTCTGGAAGCAGTCTCCACCAAGCAGGGTGGCTACAGGTGCAGCACAGCTCTTCCCACCTCCCCAACAGCACGCTGCTCCTATGGGGCAGCCCCCAAGCACTGAGTCAGCTGCATGGCTCACGGCCAGGATCCTGCTATGGAGAACAAAAGGTCAGAAAGCAGCCTTGTTGTCTGCCAGCCACTGCTGGAAGGTGCGGGCCTTGGGGTTGAGTTTCATGGTCAGCTCCACATTGCGGTCTGGCTTCAGGGCATAGAAACGGAACATTTCAGCCAGCTCCTTCGCTCCAGGGAAGCCAAGTTTCTCGTACTCCTCTGGGGTGATCTGCAAAGAGAATTGAGCAAAAACAGTCTCCATAAGACACAGTCTGCTGGGGCCTTTCCCTTACACCATGCAGGGAAGCTGAAGAGGACTGCGTTAATTGACACTGGAGAGGGGGGATCTGCTGCTCAGCAAGTCCATTTAGTTAAGTTTGTATAAAGCAAACGGCAGCCCTGTGGGCAGAAGGGGTGTGTGTAGGGGAAATCATGCAGCACAGATGCTCAGGCACTTTCCATGTTCCCCAGCTGCCTCCCAAACCCACAACCATTCGGCAAGGCAGCATCACCGAGCCCAACCTGCTCCGTGCCAGCACAGCCAGTCAGGGCTGGGGGTCAGTGCAGCCACCAGGAGCTCCTTCCTGCCCCAAGGCCATGGCTGAGCCCCTCTAGAAACATTGCTTGAGGTATCTGGGGAGAGCCCAAGCACCTCAGGCTGCCAACTGGTCCCACAGGACATGCTGTCCCTGCCTGAATCACTGTTTCTGCACTGTGCTGAAGCCTTTAGGTGGCCTGGGAACAAAAGGGCTGCTCGTCTGTCCCAGGGAGAGGAGAATCTACAAAGAGCATCTGAGGTGTTCTGTCCTCCAAGCAGAAAGCTGCTGCATAACCTGCCTGTTTTAACAGCTGCTCAAGTACAGCAGCACAACCAAAGCACAAAGAAATAAAAGAAAGCTCAAGAGGCACTGAGAGTCACCGTGACAGAGGCTTTGGGCTAAGAGGTGCTGAAGGGATGGGCAAGCAAATACCTTTTTTCTAAGTGCCCAGCCCCAGTAACAATCACCCTACGGGGGCAGCGCCTGGAGACCTCACACCTCTGTTATCCCTCAGTCAAGCAAAACCTGTCCACAAATGAGTCATCACAATGACAGGGCAGTTTCAGCCCTAGCACGCATTCCTAGCGGCACACGGACAGCAGGGCATATCCTGGACTGAGCAGTGGGCTGTAACAAACCCATACAGGGGGCTGTAAGGGCCCTCCAGCCCAGCAGCTCTTGATGCTGACACAGGTGAGGAGCTGAAACTGTGCCAGGGCAGGGGCAGCAATTTGCTGCAGCTGTCCATGCTCAGACCCTCAACCAGAGCCCACGCCATTCCACGCCAACAGGAGAGGCTGAGTGTGCTCCTACACCACCACCACTTCCACCAGCAGCAGCCCGGCAGACACAGAGCACCCCACTGCTGAAAAGGCAGGGGATCATCCACCCACTGCCCCAGCCCCTCCTTCAAGGCAGGCTGCAGGGCTGTGATCCAGCTTCCCTCCACCTCGAGAGCATCAAACACGCCGAGGGACACTTCCTACCTTGGAGTCTTCCACGGTCTTGCCTGTCTGCTGGGAGAAGGCAGCAGCATACTCCGCCACAGTGAGCTTGCCAGTGCTGAGCCCGATCACTTGGCCTATGTACTGCTCTGGGGACTTCAGCAGGCTGAGCACAATGGGCCCCAAATCCTCCACCGCCATCCCATCCATGGGGGTGTCCCCCATGGGCAGTCCTGTAGGGGAGAGATTGATCCCAGTCAGAGCAGTGCCAGGGAGCCCAGGATACACAGCCTGAGATTTTGGCACCCGGCCTCTGAACACAAGGTGAGGAAAAGCCAATGCATTGGCATTCCAAACCACAGATGCACCCGCTGGGCTGAGCAAGGAGATCATTGTCCCTACAGCCAGAGCAGCATCGTGACTTGCCTGTTAGTGCAGTCTGCCCTCCAACCTCCACAGGTCACAGCAGAGGGTGCTGGGGTATTCCACGACACCCTGGGACCTGCAGAGAAGCCCCCAGCTCCTCACACAGCACTGGGGTCTCACTATCTTCTTGCAGACCTCCAAACAGGCCCAAAGGACCGCAGAGCAGCCACAACTTGCTGCTGTCAAACCAGGACATGCCCCTTTCTGCTCCCCATCAGTTTGCAGTGGTGCTCTGAGTACCCTAGCAAAACACCAGCCAACAAGACACTGTGGCACATACTGGTGCTCAGATTTTCAGCTTCCATGCAGGGCTGGACCACTACCTTGGGTAAATCCCCAGCCAGCGGGGGCAGAAGCACACAGGGTTATGGTCACGCTGCTCACTGCGGAGAAGCCCACAGGAGGGACAGTTTCTCCAGCCCAGGAAGCGTGGCGCACACTGGAAGCACTAGAGATCTGAGCTGCAGAGCTAGCGGTCCCATCTTACCCAGTAAAAACTTGTCTCCCTGCGGGGCCTTCTGGGGTTTGAAGCTGGAGAGGAAATTCTCAAAGTAGAACGGCAGTCGGACGGTCGTGGTGGGCACATTGACTGCACGGAAATATTCCTCCACCACTCCTTTGCCATCGAAGTGGAGCACCTCCAGGTGGCCCTTGGTCAGCTGCTTCACGTTCTCCAGGCCGCTGTACACCATGTGCTGCAAACCCAGGCGCTTCGACAGGTCAGCAAGACGCTTCCCCTGCGTGAAGCCACAGAGCCATGAGGAGCGGCACGGCTCCCTTGGCGCACACACAGGCTCTCATCCCCACACACCTCTTTGCTCTCCGTTGCACCGGGCAGGAGGGCAGTGCCCAATACACCAGCTGTGCAAGCTCCTCAGCACCTGCTATCCTGAGCTGGCAGGTGGACACAGGCCTGAGCACAGCCAGCAGCCTGGCCAGGTGGAGCTGAATCCTGTGCCAACATCACCCTGCACCACGAGGAGCAGGAACCTCTGAGCTCCTCCAGCAAGCACACAAACACCAGCCCTGAGAACCTGCCCTAGCAAATCTTATCTTCCAAAACCATAAGCCTGCCCTGGGGTGAATTCCTCCTATTGGGAATGGCTTTGGGATTTCTGATTCTACAGCACGTTTTGGCCCCAGCGCTGCAAGTGCAGCAGAGCACAGACAGCTGCGGCTCAGCACAGGGAGGCTCTGGAGGCAGCCTGCCAACCCCTGGGCACAACTATGTACCAAATCTTGTGGCATCCAGCTGCTCCCTGATGGCACCAGATCTTGGAGCCACAGCTACGAGGAAACAGAGGAGAGCCCAGCCTTGCACAGACCGGGACCCGATTCCTTCATGAGCCCTCATCTCTTTCCCAGCCCGGAAGCCCACACCAGGGCAAGGCTGCACCGCTCTCCCAGCCCGTGTTAAAGCACGCCGGTACCTGCGCGATTTCCTTCTCCTTGCTGCAGTGCTCCCAGAAGTTGGTCACCACGAAGGCTCCGTACGCGCCCTCCAGGGCTTCCTCCAGAGTCCGCTCATCGTCCTGGTCCGCCCGCACCAGCTGTGCGCCCCGTCGCCGCAGCTCCACCGCCTCCTTCCTGCCGGGGCTGCGGGTCACCGCGCGCACCACGAACGCGCCGTCCTCCAGCAGCGCCCGCGCCACCGAGCCGCCCTGCGCCCCTGCGGGGAGAGCCGCGCAGTGAGGAGCCGCGCAGCGAGGAGCCGAACCGCAGCCCCGGCCCCGCACTCACCGGTGGCTCCGAACACCACGATCAGCTTCTTGGCGGCCATGGCGAGCTGCGGGGCGAGAAGAGCAGCCCGTGTAAGACTGAGCCTTCCTCGGCGGCGCTGCTCCGGGCACGGACAGCGAGGCTCGGCGGGACGCGCACCTCGAACACCGATCGGCTCGATGCGATCGGCTCCGCCTGGCTCACGCCCTGATGCTTTCGTTCGGCTCCGCCCGGATACATTCGGCTCCGTTCGGCTCGGCTCGGCTCGGCTGGGCTGCGTTCGGCTCCGTTCGGCTCCTTTCGGCTCCGTTCGGCTCGGCTCGGCTGGGCTCCGTTCGGCTCCTTTCGGCTCCGTTCGGCTCGGCTCGGCTGGGCTCCGTTCGGCTCTGTTCGCCTCGGCTGCGCCGCCTTCGGCTCCACTCGGCTCTGCTCGTCCCCTCCTGGCTGTACCTTCAGCTCCGAAGACGTTCTCTAAGCTTTCTCAGACATTAGACCAAGTGAATGATTTTGGTTCAGCTCGCAATACGTTTCCTTAAAGTTTAAGCAAATCTTGGCAGAAGTGATTTCGTCCTTTATTTATTTTGGCAAGTGCTGAAGTCTGGTATAGAAAGTTGGAAAAGAATAATGGAAAGAGTTGCTTTCTGCATGGCTGAACGCTGTGTGTACATAGGAGTTGGCCCTGCTTGAGCCCTGACTTGCTGTCCTCGCTCCTATATGTGCTAGGTGTGCCTTCACCCTCAGTGCTTTCAGCTTTGGGTGTGCAGAGCCAGCGATTGGACCCCATGGTTCCTGTGGGTTCCTCCCAACCTGGGATATTCTCTGGTTCTCTGATTCTGTCCTAAAATCTGGGGTCCAGCAGGAGGGCTGCAACGGTCTGACACTGGTGGGCACACACTGCACTACCAGAGCTGCTGGTGGGACTTGGGGCAGGCTGTGGGATGTGCAGCTCCTTGGGGCTGGCATGGAACAAGGTGTGAGAGCTGCCAGGGAGCAGTGACCAGGCCTGGAGCGTGTCCTGGCTGCTCAGAATAGAGCACATCCCACAGTATTTCAAATAGACACCACAAAATAGAGTAGATAAACCTCACTACACTATGGAATCACAACTGAAGGGACCTCTGGAGCTGCCCGCCAAAGCAGGTTCCCTTCAGCAAGTTGCACAGGAAAATGTCCAGGTTGGGTTTTGAACATCTCCTTTCAATACAACATTTTGAATATTCCCTTCCAGAGAAGAAAACTCCACAACCTCTCTGGGCAGCTGGTGCCAGGCTCTGGGACCCTCAAAGAAGTCCTTCCTCCTGTCCATATGGAATTTCCTGCGCTGCAGTTTGTGCCCCTTGCCCAGACACTGGGCAGCACTGGAATGAGCCCAGCCCCATCCTCCTGACCTGCCTTTAGGTATTGATCAGCACTGATCAGATCCCCCCTCAGCCTTCTCTTCCCCAGCTGAACAGCCCCAGGGCTCCCAGCCTGTCCCCATCAGGATGTGCTCCGGGCCCCCCATCTCTGCACCCTTCATTGGGCTCTCTCCACCAGTTCCCTGTCTGCCTGGAACTGGGAAGCCCAGCCCAAGGTGCAGTGTAACTCCCCAGGGAGAGCAGAGAGCACGTCCCTCACCTGCTGGCCTCTCTGCAATATCCTCCAGGGTTCCATTGGCCTTCCTGGCCACCTGGGCAACCTGCCGGCTCACAGTCAATCACTGGACAACCATTGGTCCACATGGCCATGAGGGCACACGGCACTGGGATGCCCCAGGGCTGCAAGGGCCTTTGAGCAGCAGCAGCTCCTGGGCTCTGCCATCACCGGCCGACCTGTGGTGTTGCATTTGGGGGGTTTGTTTTCATTTGGACACAGCTCGGCCGAGCTGTGGCAGCTGTGGCTGTGGGTTTCTTTCTAGGCCTGCACTTGATTTGCATGCACAGCAGCCACAGGAAGGAAGATAAAGCAAGACCCACGGCAGGAAGGGGAGAGGAGAGAGCTGAGAACGACGAGAGCAGCGGGGCTGGCACGGTGCCGTGCGGGGTGCCCACCTCCCCAGGCGCTGCTCCCAGAGGGGCAGGAGCACAGCTTCCATCCTGCACCTCGTGCTCCAACATCTGGGCAAGGAGAGTGCGAAGCTCTGGGGCCATGGAGGGGCCTCGGGGATACTCCCACCTGCAGTAGGATGACCTCCCTGCACGGGGACCTGGAGAAGGTGTCACAGCGCCGAGGTAAGGATTGGGGTACGTGGGGACAGAGGCATTCACTTGGCTGCCCGGTGTGGGGTCAAGATGCTGCAGCCCTCTCTGCGGCAGCCATTTGCTGTGGTGCCGGTTTTGCTGTTCGGGATGTCCCAGCTCTCTTCTCCCAGCCAGCGATGGGGAGGTTAGAGAGCATTCCTACGCACTGAGGCACCGATGGGGACCTGTTCCACATCACCAATCCTGTTCCCTCGTTTGCTGGGTGTACATGGAATCAGTGCATCTTGTGCAGCGTGGCTCTGCCCCCATGTTAGAGATGTTTAGATGAATTCATTCCTCTTCAAAAACAGCCAAAGAAATGTAGCGTAAATAGAACATGCTATTTACATAGCATACACAGGATGAGATAAGGATCCGTAATTTCATCATGCTGCTTTTGAGCCCAGGGCATCAAAGAGCGAGAAAGGCTCCTGCAGCTGGCTTGAAGCCTGATCAGAACTTGAAAGCTGAGCTGCACCCATGTGTCCCTCCTCAGGGGTCCCTGCAGAGCTCAGGCGCAGACAGCGAAGCCGAAGGCTCAGCACCCAGTGCCTGCTCAGGCTCTTTTTGCCCATGGGGATGCCCAAACCCAATGTGTGAACCTCAGGCACCAGGGCAGGTCGAGGTGACTGGCTCAGCGGTGTGGCTGTGCCCGGCGTGCTGTGCTGTGGGTCGGGTACCACCCGGCTGCTGTGTGAGGCTTAATCCTGCTCTTATGTAAGCACTTCAGAGCACGAGCCCAGGAGGTGTGGGACAGCCAGGGCAGGGGCTGGCTGCTGTCACCACTGTTACAGCACCTGTGGTTCGACCATGGAGTGGAAGGCTTACCTGAGGGCAGACGCATCATTTGGGGCGGGCTGGGGAGATCACAGCACAGAGAATGTCTGACGTTGCAGAGAAGTTTCTTTCTGGAGAGCTTGCTTGCTTGCAAACCCTAAAGGTTTGGGGTCTGCATCTTTGGGCAGGCACTTTGTGTCCAAAGCCTGTGGCTGCTGCCCCCAGGGCACAGCACCCGGAGCTCTGCCTCCCTGTCAGGGCTCAGCCTGACCCTGGCCTCGCTGACCTTGCTACTGGTGCTCGGTGCTTGTGCTGATGTCCTGAGAGCAGATCCCCTAGACAAGAGGAGCAGGGACTGCTCACAGGGAGAGGATCTGCTTTTCCATGAGCTGTGCATGCGTATGTGCTGAAGAGTGTCCTGGGCCATGGTCAGGTGCCTGCAGGACATCACTCTGGTTGTTGAGAAAGTCCTCCCATAGTGCAGGGCTGGTAGGAAACTCATTCTATAGGTATAATAGTTTTGGATAACATGAAATCCAAACAGTAAAATTAAAATAAGGCAGCACCTTAAAGCCACGTGTAAATTTAGGTGGGTGAATCACCTGCACATCTGCAGGTTCTGTCACTGGGTATGATGCTGAAGATGCTTCGTTGCTTCAGTGGAATTCTTTTCCATTCTGCCGAAAGGTGGCAGCCCACCTCGAGCCTGAGGATTTGCTGAAACCATCAGCAGGAGAGCGGCTGCAGGCACCAGCCTTCTTGAGGAAGCTGCCCTCCATCCTCGGTAACTAAGCAGCAGGAAAAACAGAGCATCCAGCGCTGCTCAGTGATGTATTGGTGAGGAGACCTCCACTCTCACAGCAAGAGTTCCTTGCACCTCCCGTGTTACCTTAGCAGGAGCACTTTCCTGCTTCTAGCTTTTGAGCTCATCACTGGTTTTTCCTATGGCTGTGAGCCCCTGGGATCACAGGGTATGTGACCCTCCCTCGAGACCACAGGAGCAGGATGCCACTGAGACATGCACCAGGAAATGGTGGGAGATGGGCTGCCTGCTCTGCTGCTGTGCCTGGGTGAGGGTGAGCACGAGAGCAGCAGGGCTCGATGCAGGGCTCGATGCAGGGCTCGATGCAGGGCTCGATGCAGGGCTCAGGGCACTCATCCTGCCTGCAGCTCACTTGCAGTACCCAGCAAGGCCCAGCGCAGCAGTGATAAGATGGGAGGGCATAGAACTGTAGAATCACAGAATAGTTTGAGCTGGAAGGGACCTTTAAAGGTCATCTACTCCAACTCCCCTGCAAGAGAAGCTTTGTAACGTACCTAAATACTGCAGCTCAGCCATTTTCCATTGTTTCCCACGTGCGGGCAGCCTGGTGCCTACAAAGGCTCTGTGGTGCACCAGTCCCTCCCAGCAGCACGGAGCAGCTCCCCAGGCAGCACAGCTCTGCACCTCGCTCACTCAAACCACACACAGAAGGTTCTACCAGGCCTGCTGTGTGCGCAGGAACCCCAACCCCTGGTGGGTGTGCTGAGAGCACGACCGCACACTGACAGCATGGCTGTTGCAGGAGGGTTTGGGGCTGAGCAGTGCAGCCTGGAGCTGCAGGGTTTTATGGCTTCGATGAGGCACGCAGCATCCTGCCTCTACCAGCACAGAGCAGCAAGTGGCACCCAGCACCCTCGTCCTGGGGCAGGATGGATGCTGCATCCCCATCACAGGAGGAAGACCCTGGAGGCCGGGAGCAGCAGAGAGCATCACGAGGCTGCTACCTCCAGCCGCCCTCCTGCTGTCACCATCCCAGCCCCGTCCCTCATCACGAACCCTTCAGAGAGTTTTTTTAGTTCCACACTGGCCTTTCAGGAAGACGAGTGTACCTCCACAGAGCCAAAGATGAGCAGAAGCAGGCACGTCTTGCTCACACGTTCTGGCGCCAGGCGCAGAATGCAGGGCACTGAGATGTGGCAGCAGTAGGGCTGCTTGGCTGTGTCCCTCTGCTCATAGGTGTGATGTAGGAGGTACTGCTTGAGCTCTGCTAAGAGAACAGACAGGTATTGACTGGACATCCTCAGATGAATGAATTTTCTGTCGCAAGACAAGCAAACCACTCCACACACACTGCTGTGCCCCCGGGTTGCCAGCAGAAGCATCCCCACACATTGCCTCCCTGCTCACCCCAATAGTCCCTGTGTCCCCAGAGCCCCATGTCTGGTGGTTCCCCTCCTGGGACACCCCCCAGCACTGCAGGATCCCTCTGGAGGCAGCACAGCCCCACGGTATGGCTGGGTCCCCACTGCTGCAACTGTTTGCAGCTTCCTGGCCCATGTAGATACGTATCGCTGTCACCTACCTGGGCCCCAGGAGTGAACCAGCCCTGGAGCTGCAGTCACGGCAAACTTTTATACAGAAAGTAGAAAAAGAAAAAAAAAATGCTGCCTCTGCATCATTTCTTCTGCTGCTTTCTTCTTTTTGTCGGACGCCTTCAGCTGAGCTGAGCCGCGGCTGCTGGTTTGTAGCAGCAGGATTCCATTTTGATGTAGCACCAGGAGGCATGATTAAATAACCTCTGGCCTTAGAGCAAGTTCTCCCCCATCAAAGGGCTTTTCTCAGCCAGCCAGCCATGTTTTGGAGGATGACAAGGAAACATGCCTACAGGCAGCAGAAACCCTTTCATTTTGGCCACGTTGCTGGGTGCAGAGTGAAGATGAGAAACCCAGGGACTGCTGTGTGCAAAGATTTAATGGAAGCTTCCAGGCCGGTTAGAGACCAGAAGACATTAAAGAGTGATAATTTCACAACGAATTCTCACTGAGCTTGTTTAATTTATGCCAATATCTTAATTGATCACAGGGGCTGCCAGGGGGATGAAAAGAGAGGCAGCTGAGGAAGGGGGACCAGCGGGGAGCGCAGAGCTCTGCAGCCAGGGGTCAGAGCTGGGCAGCTGAGGAGGAGCATATAAATCATACATGGATCTCCTAGCAAGAGGATGAACGGGAGAGACTGCAAAGAGGGTGCCCCGAGCATCCTCACTTTGTACCGTGGATGAGAAACTCCACCAGGTTCTCTTGCTCTGAGCGACATTTATGCTTTTCCTCTGGAAGAGGTCAGGTTTGTTAGAGCAAAGAAAATGAGAGCTTGCTGTGCCTGCTGGCAAGGCAGCATCACTGAAGTTTGCTCAGGAGTGGGTTTGGGCAAACACAGCTCCATCTGCAATCATCCTGGCAGAGACTGGCACACTTTGGGGTGAAATGGCACGGATCTGCACAGCCCTGGTGCACAGGGCTGCCATGCACTTACAAACCAGCAAGAGGTGAGTGGTTTGGCACTCATCTGCAGCAGAGAAGGGAGAGGGAGCAGGTAAGTGCTGCTCTGTGTAGTGATTCACCAGTGCTGCTGAAATTGAGTGTCTGCAGAGCTCTGCAACAGGATGTGGTGTTTGCCACCGAGCTGCTCGCTGCGATGCTGGCCCTGGACGTAGGTAGCTTTGAAACTGAAACGGGCCCTCTGTCATTCCGCTGCTGCTGCCCCACAACTTCCTTCACAACACAAAGGAAATTCTCAGTTTGCAGTCCTGCTGGCCTGCAGGTGATGATGCTGGCACCCAGACACTTGCCAGGTGCTCTGCAGATGGCAGGGAGCTGTCACTGTATGAGCAGTTAGCACAGCCACAGCATGCCTGAGAAAGGCACCTGCAAAGTGGTGCTGGGGAAGGCACCAAGCCTGTGGGATGCGAGGTGTGGGCAGGCAGGCAGGGATGCTGCAGCATGATGGGCTCTGCCCTGGCTGAGCACACAGCAATCTGATCTCCTGCTTGACCCGAGCCAGAAGCCAAGATGAATGCTGGTGGATTTTAGCATCAGAGGACGACGTAGGGCAAAGCCAAGCACAGGCATGCTGGTGGTGGGGAGGGCAGTGCCAGCTCGAGGCGGCTCCCCACCGTGTTTCTCCTCTTGTTCCTGCAGCAGGATGGATAAAGGCTGAGTGTGGCAGCAGGAGCCCGGGCTGACGTGCTGCCTGCCGCGCGGTCCATGGGACGGTGGTGGGTGCAGGCTGAAGTCTGCACTGCTGTGAACACTGTGCTCGTCGCCCCAGCACCGCCGATGCCACGGGACGCCTCTGATGGAAGGTGAGTGGTGCCCAGGGCAGCAGCACAGACATGGAAAGCTGCTGAGCAGCGTGCCCAGGGATTGCACGAGCCGCTGCTCTCCTGCTCTCCTCTCCTGCAGAGGCTTGGATCAGTCGCTACCGGAGGCAGCTGATGAGGTCCATCTCACCACAGTTCCTGGAGGAGATCATCGGCTACCTGCAGAGGCTGGACCTCCTCACAGTGGAGGAGGCCGGCCGGGCGCAGGAGGCGAGCTCCCTGCCCGAGCAGGTGAGGGCCGTGGTGGACATCCTGGCTGGCAAGGGCAGCCATGCCTCCCAGTCCCTGCAGAGCTTCATCGAGACCACCAATTCCCAGCTTTACCTCCACATCACTGTCTATGGTAGGCAGCCCACGACGGGTGGGATGTGGGGTGTCAACGTGCCTGCCCTGGCATTTGCTGGAGCACCTTGAGATGCACACGGAGATGACAGGAGCCATGCCAGGCCTCAGGCACTATTCCTCCCGCCCGCTCTGGCACGCTTCTCTGAGCAGCTTGAGAAGGGGGGAAAGCAAGCAGAACATCTCAGCAGATCTGCTGCCTCCGGGCTCACACCCTAGCTCTGAGACATCTCTGCTCCCTAATCGGAGCTGGCAGCCCCAAACACCAGCTTCTGCTCCCCCAGAGTCCCGTTTCACATCACACTTTTTGTCAGCATAAATAACTTGCTGGGGTTTGGGTGGTGATGAGGCAGGGCTGAGGTTGAGCCACAGGTCAGGATCAAGGCTAGCAAGGACAGCCAGAGTCATGAAGAGGCCAATGACCACCAGGTGAGCGCACAGTGATGAGGTGGGTCTGAGGACAAGCTGGAAAAACAGCTCATGGGTCAGGATCCAGACCAGCAGGCACAGATGTGATGGACCTGTAGACAGGCACTCCTAAATGTAGCTCAGGCAGGTGTTAGAGGTTCAGGCCTGAGTTTAAACGGGTTTCTGGACCTATAGGGGTGAGCAGAGGCTGAAGGTGAGGCTGGTCAGATCCCCAGCACCTTCCTGACCATGTAAGGGTCTATGAGGTTTCCCCTCCTCATGGGAGAGTCTGCATCTCTCATCTGTGGTTCCTCTCCTCCTTACCTCCTGTTTCATTTCTCTCTGTGCAGAACCGATGGTGCAGAAACATCTGGAGAGCCTCCAAAGCTTCTATGAGAACAGCTTGGAGATAGGTTCCCTCCAGCGCCTCACAAACCTGCTGCTAGTGGAGGGCTTGACTGACATCCAGCAGAAGGAGCATGACATCCTGCAGATGGAAATGACCAAAGGCCTACAAAATGTATCCAAGAGCATCCCTTTAGAGAAGCTTTTCTTGCCCCTGTCCAAGGTCAGCATCCCCCCGCGGATCTCTGTGACCACGGGGGTGGCTGGGATCGGCAAAAGCACCCTGGTGAAGCTGTTTGTTGGTCGCTGGACAAAGGGCTTGATCAACAGGGACATCATGTTTGTGCTGCCACTCACCTTCCGGGAGCTCAACACCTACGAGAAGCTCTCTGCCGAGAGGCTCATCCGCTCCTCGTTCCCCCACATCACCGAACCCAACTGCATCTCCACGGGAGCTGCCAGGACGCTGCTCATCCTCGACGGCTTGGATGAGTTTAAGACCCCTTTGGATTTTTCCAACACGGTTGCCTGCACCGATCCCAAAAAGGAGATTCAAGTGGACAACCTGATCACCAACATCATACGAGGCAACCTGCTACAGGAGGCTTCTGTCTGGGTCACCTCTCGGCCCGCGGCGGCCAGCCAGATCCCCGGCGGGCTCATAGACCGCATGACAGAAATACGGGGCTTCAGGGCTGCAGAGATGAAAGACTTCTTGGACCAGATGTTCCTTGACAACAGAGACTTATCCAGCCAGGTTCTGCATCACATCAAGGCTAACAGATCTTTGCACATCATGTGCACAGTTCCTGGATTTTGCAGGATTTACGGCTCTTCAATTGGTTATTACCTAAAAAACAGCACCGGTCAACCCCAAGAAATGCCAGTTGCTCCTAAGACCTTGTCAGAAATCTATTCCTACTATTTTAAAATGGCTTTGAGCAGCGACTGGCCAGAAAGGCAGAGAGAAACCCTCAGGATCGAGCAAGCTGTGAACAACAGCAAGAAAGTGATGGGCAGCTTGGGCAGGCTGGCCTTCTATGGGCTGCTCAAACGGAAGCACGTGTTCTACGAGCAGGACATGAAGACGTACGGCATAGACCTCTCCTTGCTGCACAGCAGTTTGTGCAGCAGACTCTTACTCAAAGAGGACATGCAATCCTCCACGGCCTATTATTTCTCCCACTTAACCATACAGGAGTTTTTAGCAGCTATTTATTATTACACCGCTGCCAAGCGGGCGATATTCGACCTCTTCACGGAGAGCGGGATGTCCTGGCCCAAGCTGGGCTTCCTCAACCACTTCAAGAGCGCCGTTCAGAGGTCGCTGCAGGCTGAGGACGGGCAGCTCGATATCTTCGTGCGGTTCCTCTCCGGGCTGCTCTCTCCACAGGTGAACCAGCTGCTGTCCGGCTGGCTCCTGGTGAAGGATGAGCATAACAGCTACAGGAACCAAGCCATCAGCTTCCTGCAGGGCTGCCTCAACACAAACTACGTTATCTCCTCGCAGACGGTGAACACCGTGCACTGCCTGCACGAGATTCAGCACGCGGAGATTGCTAAGGCTGTGGAGGAAGCGATGAAGAACGAGAGCCTGGCAGGGATGCTCACACCAGTGAACTGCTCTGCCCTGGCGTACCTCCTGCAGGTCTCTGACGTCTGCGTGGAGGAGACCAACCTCTCCAACTGCCTCACTTACAACATCTGCAAGAGCCTGCTCCCCCAGCTCCTCTTCTGCCACAGCCTCAGGTGGGTCGCAGTGCAACAGAGAAGTGAGCAGGGACACTGGGCTGCTCCACGTGTTGCTCAAACTCCCCGGTGCCTGTGGGAGATGCGGGCCCACCAATGCTGCCCAGCAGCAGAAAGATGTCCTGGGGATGGCACTGTTACAGCTCCGCAGTCCTGGGGAAGTCGACTCTGCTTCTGCACCTCAGTTTTTCCACCTAAGGGCAGATGTCACAGGACAGCTGCGTCCCCACGCGGTCACTAATAGTTCTTTCCTCACTTTTTATTCTCTTTGCTTTTGCTCTTTCCTTCCATTTCCTCCAGGCTGGACAATAACCAGTTTAAGGACAACGTGATGGAGCTGCTAGGCAGCGTGCTGAGCGTGAAGGACTGCCAGATCCAGAGGCTCAGGTAGGACCTGGCCCAGGTGGAATGAGTAATTGCAGAGCAGAACCAGGGCAAGGGGCCACCCAGTCGGCTCCCACCAGCTGCTGGGTGAAAAGGACAGCCCTGCCCCTCAGCCTCCTTCACTTCACCCCTGCTGTCTGCTGGTTCCCCAGCACAGCTGCCATCAGCAGCCCTGCACCCACCCCTTGTGCAGGCTGATTCATCCCAAGCCCTGACCGTGCCACCCACCCCAGCTATTTTCAGCCAGCCTCCTGCCTCCTTGCTGTTCTTAAACCTGTAACTTGGGTAGCAAGTGCAGATTGCTTGTTCTGATACACCACTTCCTGGGCCTGTGACTGTCTGCTGGGCACCCCGGGCTCAGGTTAGACCAGCTGATGCCTGGAGATGTGTTGTCCCCAGCAGATGTGTCTCCAATTTCCCATCTCCCCTCTTGTGTCTGTGGCTGTGCATAGAGCCCCCAGTGCTGTGATCTGGGCAGCTCCCTTGTTCACTTCATTAATTAATGTGAAGTTCAGAAACCCTCCAACTTGTCCCTGCAATTCCACCCCAGCAGAGAACACCTGCAAGTGATTGCAAGCGTGGCTGTTCCACAAACCAACCTGATGCTGCCCTCCTTGCAGACACACAGGGGTTGTGAGAGCCTCTTTCCCCCATGACAGACTCTTGCTTTCTTTTTCTGGACAGCCTGGCAGAAAATCAGATCTGCAATAAAGGTGCCAAAGCACTGGCCAGGTCGCTGAAGGTGAACAGGAGCTTGACAGCGCTGGAGTAAGTGCTACCCCTTCTGAACCACATAGCTCCTGTAGAGCCACATCCCACCTGGCCAAGCTGGGAACGACACCCAGCTGTGTCCCAGGGCAGCAGAACCCACTGGCTGCTCACAGTCCCTTCATGTGGGCTTGTTAATATCAGATTGACAGCTGGGCACTACCAGCCTGGGGGTGAGGGGAAGTCAGCCCTGTGGTTGAAGGAGCAAACTGCTGGGACATCCCAGCGTGGGCAGACAGCTGCTGCTCTTGCTTCTCTACCCCCATCCTAACCTCATCCTTTCTGCTCCTCTCTCCCCTGCTTTGCTTCAGCCTGCGAAGTAACTCCATCGGCCCGTCGGGGGCGAAAGCATTGGCTGATGCACTGAAAAAAAACCAAGTCCTGCTCTCTTTGAAGTAAGTCTGCAGCACCAGCAGGAGAAGAGGCATGGGACAGGCTGTCCACAGCTCTCATCTTGGTGTTGTGAGTTGTGGGATCTGGGCACAACCTCAAGCCTTCAATTAGAGGGGTCTTAAATCACCACTGGGATGCAGGGCAGCACAACAGGAAAGTAGACCCTGTTGTGCACAGTGAAACTGGGAACCCCTCAGTGCAGCAGCAGTGGGATCCTGCTCACCCAGCACCGCTCCAGTCCTGGGCATATGTGTGTGTCCAGGTTGGTGCTGTGGTTACAGAGATGCCTCCTGCCCAGCACTCACTTGCAGTTTGCTCTCTCCTTGCAGCCTGCAGCACAACGTGATCAAGGAGGAGGGTGCCACAGCCCTGGCTGAGGCTCTGCTGACCAACCGCAGGCTGATAACCCTGCAGTGAGTGACCCCCTGCTCCCCCAGCCACCAGCAGACCCTGTGCTGGTTCAGGCTTGGCCACGTCTCCCTGTGCTTTTCCCCAGTTTACTGTTCCCATGCCACCCCTGATAGCAAAGAAACTGTCACAGCCTCGTGGACCAGTCCTTCAGGCACCTATTTCCCAACCTGAAATGTCCTCAGGGTGCACGCAGGGGGGAAGAGCACTGCCAGAGCTGAGAGCAGTGCACAGGGGAGGGAGGGGACAACGTGCCACTGATGGAGCTGTGTCTGGGGCTGGCTGATGCTCCTGGCTCCTCTCCCTTGCAGCCTTCAGAAAAACTCTATCGGTGCCCACGGTGCAAAGAAGTTAGCAGAGGCGCTGGCGCAGAACTGCAGCCTCAAGGAGCTGATGTAAGAGCTGCGGGGCAGCACAGGGCCAAGGGATGGCGATTCCAGCGCTGTGCTCAGCTGGGATCCACGGGCACAACCCTTGGCAGGGCTCTGGGCTGTGCTTTGGGGCAGCTGCTGTAGGTGGAGGTGGGAATGGCAGCGGAGCGCCTGTTGGATGGGCCTGGTGCAGAGATGCTTCGCGTATCTGGGAGGGAGCAGGGAGCCAGGCAGTGAACAGGGAGGCCGAGC
This sequence comes from Centrocercus urophasianus, assembly GCF_019232065.1. NCBI lineage: Eukaryota > Metazoa > Chordata > Aves > Galliformes > Phasianidae > Centrocercus > Centrocercus urophasianus. Next base: position 792,996 of record NW_024884855.1, on the reverse strand, counting down.
CCAGCAAGGGGAGGCTCACAAAGCTGCTCGGGTCCTGGGCAGGGCAGGGCTGCAGACCCCACGCTGCTGGCAGGAGCTCTGCTTGCAATACAGCTGTCGGTAATGCTCTCTTGTCCTCATGTCTTAGGCTCTCCAGCAACTCTGTAGGAGACAGCGGCTCGGTTGCCTTGGCTGAAGCCCTGAAGGTCAATCACAGTCTGCAAAGCCTCGAGTGAGCGCTCCCTGCCTGGTAGCCCTGCTGCCCCACTGCCCCTTCCAAGTTTGTTCCTTTAGCCTTGGCTCCCCGCTGTGGGAGCTGCCAGTTCCCCGGTGAAACACGGCCTCTCACCCCAAACACAGCCCCACAGCGATAGCTCGGCTGTCCCATCCTAACGCCTCCCTCTGTCTGTGTCAGTCTGCAGAGTAATTCCATCAGTAACACTGGGGTCAGTGCGCTGACAGCAGCTCTCTGCTCCAACGAGGGACTCATCGACCTCAAGTAAGTGATGGCCCCACTGGCCACCCTGTCGGATAGTGGCTCCTGCAGTGCACAGCTCTCACGGCAACCAGGACGTGGGGATGCCAGAGCTCCTCGGCATGCAGGGCTGCACCTGGCTGCTTCCACAAGTGCTTTCAGATGCTGAAAGCAGCTTTGGTCCCTCTGATGGCTGAGAGCTCTTTGTGCTCTTGACTTTCTCCCCATGAGACTGTATCAGTGCAGCCATGTCACAACGAATCGCAGTGGGGGAGGCTGGGAAAAAAGCCTGATAATCCTACAGTGTTCACATGTGCTGGATGTTCAGGGAAAACTAGCAGCTCCAGGGAGCGGGGCACATATGGCAGCTTCAGCCAGCTGACAGCCACCCCAAATGCACAGGGGAACAACCAGGCAGCACTGCTGTGCTGTGCTGGAGCCCTGGCACAGGCTGCCCAGGTGCTGCAGGGTCTCCTCCTCAGAGCTCTCACAAAACTGCCTGCCTGTGGGGCTGCGCTCTGCTCTGGGTGTCCTCCTGGGCAGAGCTGGGGCAGAAGGACCCTGAGGTACCTCCAACGTCAGCCATCGTCCTCACATCTTAGGCTCTCCTAATAGATTTGGCATCTAGTAGTAGTTAGAGCTCTAGGACAGAGTTTTTGTGCACAGCCCCACACCACAAAGCCAGCTCTCAGGCTTGTCTTCTAGGCAGGGATGAGGAAAGCTGCGGTTTCTGTTTCACTGCGGGCAGCAGTGCAGGGAACAGAAATGCAGATGGTGCTGGAGATGCTGTTGCAATGCATGGCTGCAGCCCTGGAGTGGGGCCAAGGGGTGGGCAGACGGTCCCCCCCATGCTCCTCCCCAGCCCTGGTGTTTCCCCAGTTTGCGGGAGAATTCCATCAGCAAGGAGGGCGGCCCTGCCATCGCCCATGCCCTGCGCACCAACTGCACCCTCAGGAAGCTGGAGTAAGTCCACCGGGCCCGGGGGGGCACCCAGCCTGCTGTGCAGGGCTGTCCCAACCTGTGTGTGATGATGTCCTCTGTTCTCTGCCTCCAGCTTAGCAGCCAACCTGCTGCACGATGAAGGCGGCAAGGCCATCGCTTTGGCCATGAAGGAGAACCGGGCACTCACATCCCTCCAGTGAGTTTCCATCGGACCCGGTGTGCCCCTGATTTGCTCTCCCACAGACTGTGCCATCCTGGATGCACCCACAGGGGTTCGCTCTGGGTGAATGGGTGCTGAGCACAGAGGGATTGGGCCATCCCGCAGCCACGCACTTCACACCTTGTTCCTCTCGCAGCCTGCAGTGGAACTTCATTCAGACGCAAGCAGCCGTGGCCCTGGCACAAGCACTGCAGTCCAATGGCAGCCTGGTCAGCCTTGAGTAAGCATGGATACGGTGGGCAGGTTCCAGCACCTCTGGGCAGCATCCTCCTATGGGCACCAGCCAGGACCTAGCTTTGCCCTTTGCCTCCTCCATGTGCCCCATCCCGTCCCCATCCCCGGTCCCTGGTTGGGGGTGCTGGACGTGTGTGGCTCCCCAAGCATTCTGGCACACCACACCCCATTCTTGATGTGCTTTGCTGCCCATTTCCCTGCCCCCATCTGCTCAGGGCACACACAGTATTTGCTTGTCTCAGCTTGCAGGAGAACGTCATTGGGGATGAGGGAATGGCCGCCCTGGCTGCTGCACTGAAGGTCAACACCACGCTGGCAGATCTCCAGTGAGCACACAGGCTGTGGCAGAGCCCTGCCACTGCAGCTGATCTGATTAGCACGTCTAATTAGCACACAGCAGCCGCCTCGGGACACACACTGAAGGACTCTGTTCTCTTGCAGTCTCCAGGTAGCTTCCATCAGTGCAGCCGGTGCCCAAGCCCTAGCGGAGGCCTTGATGGTCAACAACAGCTTGCAGGTCCTGGAGTAAGTACTCAGCAGGGCAGTGAGCACCCATGACTGTGATGCTGCTCCCTGGGGTGTCTGAGACCCCCATGCTGGGCTCAGCACCGCTCGCTTCCCATATCATGTCCCCTGCTGGCCCGGGGCTGCCTTGTAGAAGATGTGGGTCCTCCTGATAGCCTGTCTTGCTTTGCAGCTTGAGGGGAAACTGCATCAGCGTGGCAGGGGCCAAGGCAATGGCCAAGGCATTGAAGGTGAACCGCAGCCTCCGCTGGCTCAAGTAAGTGTCCCGCTCCTAGGGATGAGAGGCAGGAGCCTTCCAGCCCTCCTGACCCCACTGCCCACCGCAGCCTGCAGGAGAACTCCTTGGGCATGGATGGGGCCATCTGCATCGCCACCGCGCTGAGGGGCAACCACGGCCTCACCTACGTCAAGTAAGTGGTGGTGAGCACTCAGCTGGATGGGGAGGCTGGTGCAGGGCTGGGGAGCTTCTCTCACACCCACCGGGGATCCTGAACCGCTCTTCCTCCCTGCTCCCAGCCTGCAGGGGAACCGTATCGGCCAGTCGGGAGCCAAGATGATCTCTGACGCCATCCGGACCAACTCACCTGACTGCATGGTGGTGGTGTGAGGGCATGCAGCTGTGCGAGGAGATGGCCGGGGGGGCAGAGGACATCCTTTGGCTCACTGCCCACCCATCGAGGGGAAGCTGGGGCAGGGAGAGCCCAGCAGCTCTCAGCATGGCCTCACAGGAGCTCACAGCTGCTACTGCGTCCCTGGGCTCTGAATCAGCAGCACAGGAGGGTTAGAAGCTGGGGAATGCACAGTTTGCCTGTTCACTCAGGCACGGGGGAGCTTCAAGGCTGCATAAATGGATGAAAAGGAAATGGGAGCGATGAGGGGGCAGATCCTACAGGGCAGGTCCCACAGGCACATGGGTGACTCAACTCCATCATAGGCCAGCAGCCCTCCCCTGCTGCAATGCTGTGCCTGCAGGCTGTTCTGTACCATGCACATCCTGACTGCACAGGAGCTCTGCTCACAACCCACCTGAAGATGCTGTAGGCAAATGCTACAGCACCCCAGCCTGGTCCCAGCACACTGCTCCAGTGCCAGCCCTTCTCTGTCTAGGTCTGCTAGGGCTGCCCAGAACACTGCATGAAACAGCAGCTCCTCCTCAGGCAGCCACACAGCCCAGTCCTGTAGGATGCTGCTGAAATCCTACTGAGATGAAAAGGCTGACATTCCCTTGTCCCTGCAGAGCAGGGGCTGCTCCCTGTGCAGCTGTGTGGTTTGCCATGCCCACAACAACACGTTGGCTTTGCCTGAGCAAACACAGTTCCTGAGTGTTTGGTACTGCTGCCCTACATCACGTCCTCTTGGAGGAGACAGGGACCTGAAGGCGCAGGAGTGCAGTCACTGAGAAAGGCCTTGGGAGGAAGGAAGGAAGGAAGGAAGGAGCAGGAGGAACAGCACTGCATGAAGATGGGCCACGTCCAGCACGCACAGGTGCAGGAGTGCCTCAGGACAAAGTTCTATCCCTCAAGCTGAGGACCACTGGGCTCCCTGCTCTTGCTGTTGGGTCACCTTCTAAGCAAGTGGCTGCCGAAAGCAGAGGTGCCAGGTGATGCCTCTGTGTGTGTGGCAGGTGTGGTGTCTCTCAAGAAGGTGCTGGGTTCGCAGCTGGAGCAGCAGCCACTCTGTGCAACCCCCCCAGCCTCCACAGTCAGCAGCCCCTCTCCCTTCACCTCCCAGAGCCGCACTTGGACACGTGGAGTCAGGGCAGTGAGCAGCTGCTCTGAGCACCTCTGTGAGCTGAGCCTGGGGGAATGCTGGGGTGAGCTGTGCCATATGTACATGCTTGGAAATAAATGAGATCCTAGCTGAAAAGACACTTTGCACTGCCTTCCTCTGTTGGTTGTGGGTGATCACATAGGACACTGAGGTGCACTACCTGACCTGTGTCCCTCTGCCTGGATGGGGACCTCACACCTCTTCCAGTGTGACTTTTACATCTCAGGAGCTGGCTCGCTTTCTCCAACAGGAAATAACGACACTGAAATCCTCCCTCGGTCACCAATACTTCAGAGCAGACAGGCTTGGGGCCAGCTCTGCCTAAACCCTTGGGAAATGTTCCCCAAAATGTCAATGGGAAACAGCAATCGGCAATCTCAAGCCACCTCCTGTACCCTGGGGCTCCAGGACATAAAGGGTTAACACCAATTTGAAACACATCCATCAGCCTGAGCACACCTACACACACCTAGCTGCATGCAAACACTCCTGAGCTGAACGGGGCAATTGCTCAGGGGGTTCCTTTCCAGCAGTGCTAGGGGCAGGCTGCTCTTGCCCTGCTGCTCATACCTGGTAGAAGAAGCTGCCATGGGGCTGTGCTGAAGGCTAGGTGGCAGTGCTGCCTGAGGAGACCCTGGCTCTGTGCACACGATGCAGTACTTCAGCTTTCCATTTCAGCCTATGGTACAGGAAAATAGCATAGAAAACACTCTCTGAAACTGCACTCTGAACTCCAGCACTGTGCCCAGCCTCATGGGCAATGTGCCTCACAGGTCAAAAGCATCTTCAGCACCCAGAGAGAATCAGAACAAATTCCCTAAGTAACATGGAAGAGTATTTTCAGCACAGGTGCTAAAACCAGGACGTTTCAGCCCCTGGGAGAAGGGAATGCAGTCAGCACGTTTTGCACCTTGCTGGCTGCCAGAGGATCACCCTAACGGCTCTGCAGTAGGTGCCCAGCACTGACAACTTCCTGCTTTGAGGTGAAGTACCAAATGCCAATTAACTGTACAACTAAAGGTGCAAAGAGGGGTCCTAACTGCCAGCTCAGCTCGAGCCCATACAGCTGTGTGCGTTCCAGCACGCCGCAGCACTCACACACGTACTGTTACTACACAGAAGTCGTGGACTATTTACCTGTAAAGCTTTGGCACATCCTGATAGGGCATTTCCAGTTCTGAGCTCAGCTGATGAGAAGCTGCTTTGGGTGTTAGAGATGTGAGAGATGGAAGAGCTCCTGGCTTTTCAGCTAACTGCTGTGCGTTCCTTCCTTCAGCTCAATAAAAGAGGGGTTGGACTACGCTCTTCAGGTGGAGGGAAAGCAAAGTACTTTGCTGGCATGAAAAAAAAGGATGGGAGAACAGCGGAGCTCTTGTCTGCTCTGATGAACACACACTGGAACAAACTCATCTAATCAAGCACTGATTTCTGCTCCTGCAAAGACAAATCACGATGCTAAAGCAGAGCTAAAAGACAAGAGGCGATACAGCAGACAAACTCCAGCTTTTGCTTTTACTGATGGCACAAGTATCACCCACTGACCTCCTCAGTAAGCTCAGCACTTCTGCCAGCAGCAGAGCACCAACTGGGTGCCTGTGTGCCTGTGCAAACATCCCAGTGCCACCACTGCCCCATGCTAACATCAGCTCCTACCACACTGTTTGTCATCTGCCTCCTGCCCACACCTCTTGCTCCTCAGCAGGAAATGGAGAATCTCTCATAAACATTCCCCCCAACAACCCCTTTTTCCCCCCTCCCCCCCCAAAGCATGCAGGAATTGAATATACGGGATCTTAATCACTGTTCACTGAAACAGGACAGGCATCCTAAAAGCTCTTTAGTGAGGGGTAGACAAAGGGGCAACCTCATTCCTATTGAAAAATCAGGCTAAAAACGGCGAATGATTACTTACAGAAAATACAACTATTCTCAGTACATGGAGGAATGTTTTTCTCCAACAGAAAAAATGAGAACAGCATTACCTATCAGCCAACTTCTATGCATTTTTGGATTCGGGTCCCCACAGAACATGGAGAAAGGTTGAAGAACAAAAGGAAGCAATAGCAACTCAACTTTGAGGCCATTTGAGTGCCTAAAGCTCAGTCTGCTGCAGAAGGGTAATTAAAGGGCTAATTTCCTATGGATTTAATCACAGCCCAGCCTCACACAGTTGCTCTGAGGACACTCAAGCACGGCTTAAGCCTGAGAACAGCTCTCAAAGACACAGCTGAAACCCTGAGAGATGCTGCACTGAGGCTGTCTTTGAGGATCCTTACACTGGTTTCCCAGTTGCAGCCTTCTGTCTTAGGCCAACTGCCCTTTGCAGATGCAAGCCCTTGGTGAAGGAAAGGGTACATTTAGGACAAATGGATTATTTAAGCCACTTTTAAAATCAATTTGAACGCGTTCCCAGAGCAGCTTTTATCCAGCTTTATTAAGGCAAAAAAAAAATCTGTTTGGTTATAATAAAGTGCAGGGAAATCAAGCACACGATGCTCACTGGAGTGAGACTTCTGGCACTGCAGTGCATGAGGGCCAGTCCTAATGCAATTATGGAAATAACAGCACTCCACATTACTGTGATTCTCATTATGGATAAACTGCTCATACTTCGCAGTCACAAGACTGGCAATCCAAGTTTAATTTTCAAGTTTAATGAACATTATTTACCAACTCCTGAACTGATGCTGACGAGCACTTTTCAGGTGGCAGGGTGCTATTAATTCCTGGCCCACGTGCCCTCCAAAGCATTTCAAGGTGCCTCCTGGTCCTGCTGCTGAAGGGTCAGAAGTCATTATCGCTTTCCTCCAGAGGCTCTGGCTTCTTTGCTCGGTGGCTGGATTTGCTCGGGGAGATTTCCATGCTGTCATCTTCCACATCCTCCTCCTCATCTTCGTCATCATCCAGGTCAATCTCACTATCCCCCGACTCCTCCTGCAGGAAAGCACACAGCGTTCACCACCACTTCAGCTCTCAGGTGTGAGGCATTTTGGGCAGCTCTGAAGCAATGGTGCTCCTGGCCAGCACTCAGCTGCTCCCTCCCAATCACACACCTGAGGGCTATGGGAAGGCCATACATCTGCACAGGTGCAGTTCCAGCTTTGTTTTATCCCAGGTAGCAGCAGCAGGCTCTTCCAAACCAATGGAAGCCCACAGCTCAGCACCTCTGGGAGCAGAACGCGCTCCCATCAGCAGCTCCCAGCACTTCACTCAACATGGGCTGCTCCACTCAATTCACAGCAAACACCCTTCCTGACTTCTGCTGAATCTGCCATATCAAAAGCCTTGCAGAACTTCAAAGCCATACCTACTGTGAGGCCAAAGAACCAATGCCTAGTGGAAGAGAAATTGCAGGAGAGGAACCCACCTGTGCCTTGGTGACGGTCCTGTGCTTGCCTGGCTGGGCTGGGGCAGCTCCCCCCTTGGACAACCAGAGTGGGAAGAACAGGAGAGGCAGAGCAGGAAAAAAAACATGAAAAAATACAAGAACATAAAAGAGAAAAGAAAAAAAAAGGAAGTAACCAGAATGGGAGCAGGAGGGAAGGAGGCAAAAGATTACAATGGAAATGGGGGAAATTGAGGCTGAACTGTCGAGCACAGGCAGGTGCCCAGAGAGCTGCTCACCATATGGTAACCCTGTCTGAAACATTCTTGATACGTGGGGCTGTGCTGATGGAGACATGGGAAGGGACTAGGAACAGTGTGTGGTAAAAAGGGCGAATGGAAAGGGTGGAGAAGTTACAAAGCTGGCAAGGACATGGTCAAGGACTGTTGGGCAGTGCTGTGACTCAGGGTGCACTGTCTTCACCTGCAGCACTGATGCCAAAGGCATAAAGCACTACCCACAAGGCAGTGTCTGGCCTTAGCTCGATCCGTTCTGGCAGAAGCAAACAGCAGAGCGTGGTCTGTAAGCTCATTTCCTGAGAAAAGGCGAGGATGGACAGAATGAGAGGCAGAGCTGAGAGGATCAACGTGGTCCAGCAGTGCAGGGACGGCTGAACTCTGAGCACACCCTCCTTGTTGGCAGGCAGTGCTGCCTGGGATGTCAGGCAGAAGGGCTCCGTACGAGCTGTACTGGCTCAAACATGAGCTCACAATCATCATGTTTTTTAAGTGTTTGTACCACTTCCTAACACAGGTTGGGCTGTGCCAGCTAGCATTTTCTCAAACATCACCTGGGATCAGGACATCCCCACAGATCCTGGCTGTCAGCTTAGATACAGGCACCTTTTTGGGATAGAGAGCTTGTTGCATGGCTGCAAGCCATATCAGAACAGTTGGCTTTGAGGCCAAAGGCTGTTTTATCTTCTAGTACAGGTGTAGCCACTTAAGAGTGCCCAGAGGCATAAAAAAGTCACTCATACACCAGAGGCTAAGCACAGCAGTAACAACAGTGCCTGCTCTACAAACCTAGTTGCCATCTGCTCATCAGGTCAGCTTTACCCAGATGCAAAGCTTTGACACAGCTGTATCTGTGAGGCAGGGAGTCCAGGGCTCCAGCTCACACTTCAGCTCTCATCCCTGTCCCATCAGCTGCAGCACTGGTGCTTGAGATGCTGTATGTTAGCACAGCTCAGTGAGAGGGCTCCAAGAGGTACAATTTCAGAGTAAATCATGGGATTCACACCAACACATACAACTCCTGCTACACTGCACTGATCCCCTCCCCTCCTATTAATCTGCTCAGCAAAGCAGCATCCCTGTAGCCTGTGTGACACGACTTACACACTGCAGGCTGAGGTTAAAGCACAGGGCAATGTGCAGAGACCTGAAGAGCAAAAGAACAATGGAAAAGTGTGTGCTGAAAAGGAGAGAGGCCAACTGAAGAAGCGGAAATGTGAGCCCATGGCACAGAGTGAACAGGTAAGAATCTGTGTCTCCAGCTGAGGAGAGGGCAGGTGTTCTAAAGCACTGTCAGAGGAGCTCTGCAAGCACACGGGATTGGTTACTTACATCTTCCTCTGTGTCTCCACCCTGCATTGTTCCCACGATCCGGGCACCAGCTCTTCCTGCAGAGCAAAGAGAATCATTGTGAAGACCAGAAAATGAAAGATGAAGGTCGGGGTTTCCTTTCAGAGCCCAACCAAATGGCAGTGAGAGGATGAAGTCCCAGTGCATGTGAGGCCACTGCCTGCTAACCCAGGAGAAGGTGGGGAGGGTAAGGCTGACAGTACTGTATTGCTAGAGCTACCTTGTGCAGCTGTGACAGTCCTGTAAGCCAAAGCACATAGCAGGTTGAAGAGATTCATATCTTAAGATTCAATGCACAAGGAACTCCACAGCAATTTTTGACCACTGCTTATACCTTTAGGCAAGGCTCCCCCATCACACAGCTCCATCTATTTGGCTTACTGGAAATTTGGCTAAGAGATTATATGATACACAGATATTCCTCATCAGAAGAACATCCTACGGTGTGCAAGATCTCAAATTGCTAGCAGAAGGATGTAAGAGCTGGAGGTTAGAAAGTGAAGTCAAATGAAACCCCATCAGAAATACAGCAGTGATTTCTCACTTCAATCAATCAGAACAAAAGAGGGACACTTTCTTGTCTTCAAACCCAAACAACCTGACTGGATGTGCTCCTGGGCAGGCTGCTTGAGCTCATGCTGTTTGAGTAGAGGGAGGTCAGACTAAAGGCTCTCCAAAGGTCCCTGCCAACCCAAATGATTCTGGCATTATCCTCTGCTTTAGTGTACAGAGAACTAATGCCTGGCTTTTGCCCCTGGTAAGCCCTCCTATGCTCAGATCTTTTCTGATATTCCACCAGGGACTGACATCTCAAAGGAATCCTAGGCAGCACCAAGGCAAACCTCATGAATCTCTTGCTGAGAGTACAACGTGCAGGTCTGAAGGGGCAGTTGGTTGTAGGGAGTTCTCTGAAAAGGGCTAACGTGCTCAAGCCTTCCTTAAGTGCTTTGGGATATGTAAAGGCCTTATGAAATGGTGAAGATGCCAGCATGGTTGTCCTTGCCAGGAAGGGAAGCTGGAAGGGGTGCAGCAGAGCTGTGATGGGGAGTTCCCCATGGGGCCGGCTCAGCCTCGCTTCCTGCAGCCATGGCAGTCACTAACTGGATGCCTATGGAACAACACTGCTGTCACCACTGCTGTCACCACTGCATCTCCTCATCCATTTATCACCCCCATCACCAGTTTTCTCTGTGTCAGACAGATATAGATTTTTCACATCTATACAATATATACTTTTTTTTTTTTAGCATGGGAATAAAACAACATAAAATACATCCTGTCCAACCTCCTTTGTAGCTCTCAGATGAGACAGGACACATTGCCCCCTTTGTAGGTTGATTTGGGTTAGCTGTAGAAAACTGCTGCCTACCTCACCCAAAAACAGCCCTGCTGTGTCAAGACAGGTAACTTACAGGATCTCATGCCTTTAAATAAGTGGAGCCCTCTGTCGATCCAACTGCTGACAACACAGGCAGTGGAGAAGGAATATACAACGATTCCTGGACAGAGGAGCTCTCTTCAAGCTTTAGAGACATTTGCTCTGATAAATGCTAACCTGTAAGTTCAGAGACAGTTATAGCAGACATCATTAGAGGACAACAGAGTAGCTTTTTTACTCAGCATTCAGGCTGGTCCAAGAGTTTAACTGCTATGCAGAAAGCTCACAGCATGAAGTTCTGGACAGGGAATGCTTACCTCAAGGAGAAAGTAGCAGGGAGCTTGTGCAAGGTGCTGATAAAACACAGCAGAGAGAGGCCCTGAATATAAAGAGAACCAGGGCATCACGTGAGGAGAGCCACACGCTGCTGCCTGAACAGGAGAGAGGGCAGATTTCCTATGTCACAGGAAGAGCTGTGACCAAGGTGGGAGCCTTGTTTGAGCTTTCAGACACCAAACTCCACACCTGTGTGTGTGGAAGCATGAAGCAACAGACGGCCACAGTGCACAGCCCCGTGTGCTGGAGGGGAGGAAGGAACAGCAGCATGTCTGCCTGCCCCAGGCAGAGCTGGCAGCCACGGGGCTGTTTGGCTCTTGAAATGTGCAGGGCTCTGTTTAGCTGGGCTCAGCTTGCTGTGGCATTAGTGCTGCACCGCTCTGGCCAGAGGCTCATGCAGCTTCCAGGCAGGTGAAAGCCTCTTATGTTGGCTTACAGACAATGTGAATTCAGCTGGGACAGGCTGTACAAAGAGATAATTAGGTAAAATGCTCATAATGAACAGACTGTAATTCACTGCACCTTTGGATTCAAATCCAATCACAGTACAACAGGCACTGAGCTATCAAGGATCAGAAGTGAACGTGCACCCACGATTTTAAGCCTTCTGCCACTCTTCCTCTGCATGTGATGCTTACCACTGCACTACCTGGGCAGCTGCCTACAATGGATCCACAGCACTGGAATGATTTATGTCTTCTTACCCAGTGGTTGGTACGTGTTAACCCTGTGCCTGGCAAGGAACTTAACCTGAGAGGTTTGGAAACCTACCATGAGGGGAAGGCAGATTTACAGCTGAAACTTTCACCTCCACTTTGGAGATCTGCTTCCCACTCTTAATGCAGATTTCTACTGTGAGCTCCCTTCCCTCTAGCTCCCAGCTTCACCAAGAAAATCAGGATAAGTCTTTCACCTGACCTTTCTGATCCATGCACCCTCTGGGAACTGCCCTCCTATGCGTGAATGTAGCCCTCAGCAGCAGCATTTTCCAAGCATTGCTAAAGTACAGTGATGAATGAAGCACACTACAGCTGCTGTAGGATGAGTGTATTTCTATTTCTTACACCCTCCATGAAAAGGAAATCAGCTTCGAAGGGAATCACCTGCCTCAACCCCATTATTTCAGCCCTACAACCCCTCCTCCTTCTCCTCTAGGCCCAGTGTTGCAGTGGCCATAATAGTGCTGAAAGCATACAGACACACCTCCTCCATCCCAGCAAGCACATAGGTTTGATGACACAAAGCACACGGCCAAAGACATCTCTGCTGGGAGATGATGATGATAATGGGAGCGACTGACACTTCAAGTTACGACAAATTCAGTTCCATGAATTCCAAACTGAAGCCCCTTTTCAGTGGTGCCCAAAACACTTGGCTGTTCCACTTTCTTCAGCTGCACAAGCCTATCCAGCAGCTGCCACATCAGCAAACAAACACTTTGCAGACCCTTACCTGGATGATAGGAACTACAGAGGTCTGCACAGAAATGCATTAAGATGAGAAGAGCTGCTGTGTTGGTGTTCTTCCTTCCCAGACGAGTTTCCTCAGAGCACTGCAGTCAGATCCCCTGGCTCCTGAAACAGTGCTGACAGTTCTGCCTCCTCTTTGACCTGATGAAGCCCCAGTAAGAGTCAGTCACACTTTGTGATGTTCCCAAGGACAGAATTTGTTGATACCCTCATTGCTGCTCCTGAACATGCTGACTGGGAGGAATTATGGGAACAGTGAAAGAGGAAACGGCATCCTGCAGCAAGCTGCATGCCAGCAAGAGGCAGCTCTCCCTGTATGGAAGGGGCTGAGAGATCAGGGCTGGAATCACACGTGTCTACAATGCCTGGACAACTGCAGTGGGCTACAGCACATTTTTCCCAACAGAATTCCTTTCCACTAAAGCCAAGAACACAACACATTGAGAAAACCTGCAGAACTGTTGACCATCTCTTGTTTGTAAAGATAAATGCACGCGTATATTGATTTTGGACTTAAAACTGTGATTTCCTTTAGGAACTGAGAGAAGGAAGGAAATACAACTAAGATTTAATGTATGTTTTTTCAAAGAAGTGACATCCACAGGAACCGAATGTGGAAAGGCACCAACCAAGTAAGGAGCAGGCAGCTCTTGCACATTTGTGACTGAAACCATCAGTCCTCCTCCACACCAACTGCATGCCCCTAGCTTCTGTGCACTGGAGGAGGCTGGGGGGAAGTAAAGAGCTCTAGAAATTCAGCGGCAGAAGCCTGAACATAGTTATGAGCTGGGGAGAGAACTGCCACAAGTCTGACCACTTCCACTGAGAACAGATCAGGACTTTGTGAGCTGAGGAGGCATTTGGAGCAGGACTGTGCAGACTCTCCAGGGAGGATTTCTTGCTGCTTTGTCAAAGTTCCCATTTCCTCTGAAAAACGTGAGGGCAAATTCATCCCCTGCGGCCTTCACCCAGCACACAGTCTATCTTTGGTTCTAGCCCTCTCTCTGCAGCCAGCTCCTACTTAATCATCACCAAGAGAACCTTAAGAAGTAGGACAGGGAAGCTAAAACACTGTCTGCCACAGAGGCAGCATGCTTCAGACGTGTTGCTCTGCACACACCGCCTCTCTGAGATCCATCTCTCCAGGTCTGGAAAGCCCCACAGGCACGGAGCAGCTGGCAATGGCAAGCCCATGTCTGTGGGCCACTCTCCCTGCCCATCCCCAGATGCATCTCTGTTTCGACTGCTGTATATTTGCTTCCACTCCTTCCAATGAGGTGCACCTGGCTTTCTTAAAAAAAAAAAAAAATCCTCTCTTCTCTGCAGCCTCCTGACACATTTGTTCTCAGTGCATTAAACACTGCAGGTTTTCACAGGCTTTTATCTGTTCACTCGCAAGCAGGCTCGCTAATAACCTGCCTGCAGCTCTTCATTATCGCACTGATCCTCTGATCACTCCTGTGAAGGTAAGAAGCCCTCCCTGTTTGAGGGCAGATGATTTGCAGAGCAACATTCAGCACTTGATAAAGCTGTTTTCTTCCAAGAAAGATCAAAGAGAGCTGAAGCTCCCAGAAACAGAACGGTCTCCGTTGCCCTAACATGACAATACTGCTCCTCAGAACTGACACCACAAAGGGAAACAACATTTGGATGAGTGATCTGTGGGAGCTGAAGACCCTGGCAGCATGGAGGATGCTGTAGATAGGCACAGCACTAATCCCTCCTCTTCCATTCAGTAACACTTCCAGTGCCTACCTCGTTCCAAGCTCAGAGTGTGTGCCAGTGCTGTCTCTGGCTCATGGTTCCACACTGTGCTTCAGACCTCCAGATGAATGAGACTGAAAAGATGGATCTGCATATGTAATTGCAACATCACTGTAAAACCCACTTTAATTCAAGGGGAGATTGGATAGGCTCTTAGAAAAACCCAGCATGGTAGTTTCTACATCCCCAGGACAAGGCTCTGCATTTGTCTCCCAGGCACCTGTACCATCTGCATGTGAACAACCATGCTGCTCCAAAGCACTGGCCTATGCCTTGCTTCAGGGAAGAGGCTTGTCTGCATTGCAGATGGTTAAGATCTTGTTACACTGCAAAATCCCTTTTTCCCTGGCTTCCTGACAAAACAGAGTCTTATTCCAAACACCAGCACTAACTCACAGTTTGACCTCAGAAGCTCAAGCACCTGCAATTTTGCTTGTGTTACAGCCTCACTTATCTACAGCCAGACAGAATAACTGGATGCAAATTTTTATTCACATTTACTGTACTCCAATTAAAAGATGCAGATGACAAATCAACACACTCTTTTACTTATTAAAGCAAACAATTAGAACACATGGATTTATTCAGGAAGTCGCAACAAGGAGACTTGCCTGTAAATGTGTACCAGGTTGGATATGAGGAAGCACTTCTCAGAAAGAGTGTGGGGTGCTGGCACTGCTGCCCAGGGGGTGGGGGAGTCACCTGGAGGTGCTGAAGAGCCGCAGGGATGTGGCACTGAGGAGTGGTCAGTGGGCACATGGGGTGTGCTGATGGCTGGATGTGATGATCCTTGTGGTCTTTTCCAACCTTAACGATTCTGGCTGTATGAAAACAAGCTGTCCAGCACCTCCCACTTTGGTGACTCTCTTCCCAGCCCTTTGCTGTCACTCACATGCTTGTTATCTCCTTGTACAGAAGCCTTCCTGGCTTCCTAAAGCTGGACTTGCTGCACTGGAGAATCAGTGTAAAAATTTAAATTCAGTGGAGACGAAGGCTCCATAGCCCATTTCAACTCCCTGCCTAACCAGTCTGCTCCTCTTTGTACATGGGAAATAAAGGTTTGATTTTCTCTGTGTACCACAAGAGCTGGCAGCCTGTCACGTCTCCTCCTCATGCTCTTTTCTGCTCCATGGGAGACTAAATCCTATACCTTCAAGTCTTTCAATTGGCAAAAGAATAAAACCAGGAGCAATACTGTCAGAGCTGCATTTAGTTTGAATGTGACTGCATTTAGACAGCCCTGCTGAAAGGACTTGAGAGAGAAACTATGTTGACTTTTCCTCAATTATACCAAGTGGCCTAATGAGAGTGATTATCTCTCCCTATGAATCTTGCTCCTCTAATGGTGAAACACATTGGAATACCTGCCCTCTTATTACAGTGGGAGGAAGTCTTCTCTAAGAGTACCTAATAACCTGCTAATTAGAGATATAAAACTGAATCACATCACAGGAACTGACCACAGCAGTCTGTTTCTTCCCAGCAAGAGAACAAAGTGATGCTTCTGAGCTGTATAACAAGACAATCCTTCAAAAGAAGCAATTGGAATCTCTCGAGTTTAAGCAAAGAGAAAAAGTGGTGATTAATAAAAATAGTGTTTTTATTATGCTGCCTTAAATGCATTTTAAATGGAAACTACCTGTGCTGAAGGACACGTACAGACTGTGTGTTTAACAACAAATGTTCAGGCTCTATTTGCCAAAGAAGCTGAAGCACCTTGACATTAATCTCACGTTCTCACATTGTCTCCAGCACTTCAGTTTTGTGACCCACTTTGTGAGGGTCACAGTCAAACACAGCACCTCACTGCTGAGGAAGGACCAGAAGAACCCATTTACACAGAAAGAAGCAGATGGGAGCCTGTACCTAAGGCTGGAGCTGCTTGTCTGGATCAGGCTGGTGCTCTGGAAGGAAAGCTTTGACTCAACAAGGCAGAAAAGCAAGCTGATAATGCTTCCTTTAAGTCTAACTATGTTTGCATCCACCCCTGCCAGTACAGACTGTGCTGGAGCACAGCAGGACTGAAATGCAGTGAGTTAAAATGAGAGAATGCAGCCTTTCTCCTCCTGGGTTAACTGTGCAGAAGGCATCTCAGAAGCCAGAAGCTCATCTGGAGCTGGTTCATAGAAGGTGAGAAGCAAAAAGAGGACAGAACCAAGGGATACTTCCAAATTACACAAAGATACAGTGAGCAAAGATCAGCATGGCCACCAAGTAGTTAGCAAGCTGCAAACTGAGAACGTGCAAAAGCCAGAGGATAATCACGTGGCAGAAGCAGCTTATAGAAGATCAGGAAGAGACCCACAGAAGCTGCAGCCAGCATCTGGTTGCTCTGTTGGAATGCCTGCTCAGGAGAGGCATCACAGGCAGCTACAGCCAGCCCTAAAAACAGCATACAGACTTTTCTTTGAGAAACTGTAAAAGCTGTTCACCCATACGAGGGCTTCTGGCACTTTTTAAGAATTTTCAATTGTTATGAGAAGCAGAAATGTGGATAAAAGTGCTTGAATTGTATTGATTTGGGAATTTCAGGTTCCTGCTCTGGTCTCAATAAGAAAGAGGAGAGCAGAAAGCACATCTGCAGCCTATCCAAGCACCAAGTTCTAGCAGAAGTAGTGGCACATGAAATTACCCACACTGGCGCTTCATCCAGAGCCCAGAGAGGCTTTTGCTGATGCTCAGAATCATTCACAGCCAACAAGAGCACCACTACAAAATAACCTAATTTTCTGGTTTCTCTTTCCCCATATAAGTGCAAGACAGACCCTCAGACTGCTATTTTTCTGAGTTGCTCCTGATCTGGGCTCTGTGGGAATCAGCAGCCAGAGGCTGAAGTTCCACTGTGCACAATAGCAACACAAGTCAGATGTCCTTCCCTGGCAGAAGTAACTCAGGTGTGCTGTGCCCACGGCTGTCAGTGCAGGAGGCTTTACAGACTCACTAAAGGCCTCATTTTGAAGATGACCCTGCCATAGATAACGTCTACACCTGGAGGGAAACGAATGCTTTGCCATGAGAAATATTAATACCTTGCTAAGGCTTTGTGCAAAGCTACTTCTGAACCTGGAAGGCAATACCAAGGAAGGATTATTCTCCCTTTTTTTATTTCCTTCAGTAAAGCCTCCTTAATTTGCTCCCTGAAAGTACTACATTTTCTCCACACGACACTGACCACTTACAGCACACAAAAACAGAGCAGTGCCAATGCCCTTGAACGATAACTGTCTTTTATATCTAAGGTTACTCAGATACTTTGAGCAAGTCCTTCTGAATAAAGGCAGGGAAGGAGAGGAGGAAGTACCTGGCACTAGCATCTCCAAGGCCATGTGCTGCTTCCTGAGCTGCCTGTTCTCCACTTCACTGTCAGAGCCTTCATTATCCTGGATCTCCACGTCAGAATCATCATTACCTGGTTAAAACAAAAGCAGGATACACATCGTTCAAAGCAATCCACAACAGCCCAGAATTGCAGCTGCATACCAGAGGTGCTAGCACTCAGTTTGTTCAGAGCACAGCTCTGCTGACACATGCAGGGGAACAGCCAGCTTCCACATCCTCACTAAGGAAGATATCTTCATACAGAAGTGCCAAAGAAGTTGAGATGAACAGAGTGTACAGTATTAACAACTGTCTTGAGACCATCCTCAGATCATACCAGAGGCAATGTTCTCAACACACTTTGAGAGTATGAGCCATACATACAGTCAGGAGGAGATACTGCAGAAGCTGAGTTTCTGAATGAAAGTCTTCTAAAAGCTTTTGGAACTTACTGATACATCTCCTATTGTTTCAGCCTGCCATTAGCAATACCAAAAAGGTCTCCTTGGACTCTTTGCCTTTCACTTAACCATAGGTTAGAAACACACAGGGGTGATGCTCCAGTAAGAAGTGCTCTGCAGGGCCTCAAGGGATCCGTGGTGCTGTGACAAAGCCAGCAGGACTGGGTGTGAAGTCAGCACTCCAAAAGTTGCTCACTGTTTACAGAACACAAATCTTTCCTAAGTACACCCAATTACATGTCTGAGCTGAAAATGGAAATAACTAATTGTGATCAGCGATGGGCTGGTACATCCTTGCGACACTTAATTATCAGGCAATACACAAATATCATACATTTTTCCTTTTTTTTTTTTTTCATTGCAGTATTAAATTAATGACAAAATATAGCAAGAGATAATATTTGATACCCTGGTACAATTTCAAGGCTCCAACAGCACTAGCTACAATTTCTGTTTGCATTGCACTCTCTTCTTTGGCAGGTGATCGAATCACTGTGTGACCTGAATGCTGCTTCTGCTTGCTGGTATTCAGGAAAGCCAGGTTTTGTTCAGGCAACCCCCATGGGAAGACCCACACGTGGCCTAAAGAAAGGATTCAGGGCCACGTCCTGTGCAGACCTTCATCAGCACTATGACTGACACACTCTCCCTTCTTTTGGGCTTCTTTTAACCCCTTTCTCCAGATTATATCACATCTGCTCCTCCTGTTTCTCAGCCCTACCGCCCAGAGCAGAGGATGCTGCCTGGGGCCCTATGACTGCTGTACCCATTGCAGAGCCCCATTAGCACTTCTTCCTTCTCACCTGGCTCTCCCCAGTTGCCAGCTGAGCGTGGGCTAATGGAGCTGCTGCTGTCTGGCAGCAACCGAAGTGACAATGCAGTGAGCAGCCTCTGGGGACAGGACCTGGAGCCCTTGCCCTGCAGAGGCACCACGATGCTGTTCTGCACTGGGTGAGGCACAGCTCAACCAACCCTTTGATTTTCCATCATGTTTTTCAGGAAACTGATTTTGTAACCATTTATGGCAAACAGCTCTCAGAGAAAACATGCAAGACATACTTCCCTTCAGACAAGGGTAAGATGACAAGGACAGGAATGGATCTGCCATCACCCCTTTGCCGTACGCAGAAGAGTTCTCTCTCACTCTGCTGTGTCATTTCTCACCCAGCTCAGATTGCAAAAAGGAAGCTCTGCTCATTATGTAATTCCTCACAGTGCCTTTCCATTGGAAAGCAGGCCCAGCAGTGAGATCCCATGGTGAGCAGCGCTTTGAGATGGAAGTGGTACCTACTGCAAAGACAGAATCGATGGCCAGAGGGCCTCAAGCTGCTGCTTTATGAAAGGAAATGGCTTCAGCACAGCTTTTTTTCCCCACAACCAATCTTTTCTTCTTTCACTCGGTTTCTCTGCCCCTCTGAAGCCCCCTTCTTACCCTACTGCTTTTATCCTTTTCCTCTGCTGCCTCGGATGCTTTAACTCCCCTCAGCCAGCAATCAGGCTGCAGCTCTCTGCATTCAGCCCACGTTTAGGAAGCAGAGGACTGCTGGCAGCCCCCAGAAGCATGCTGGTGCCTCAGCTCCAGCACTCAGCTCTCCCAGTGTGCATACCAGGTCACATTAACACCTGCTTTCACTCACACGCTTTGCAAATCCTTCATTACTTCGCAGTAAAAATGAAGAGAAGGGTCACCAGGTGAACTATCAGTGTGTAAACGCAGCGCACCATATTTGCAGCTGTGCTGGGACTTGGGAACAAATCTTGTTATGGAGCTTAAGAGTTGGGGCTCTCTGAGCAGCCTTGAACTGCGCAGCACAGAGCATAACATGGAGCTTCACCATGCTGCTATAGTGAAGGTGGGCTGCAGGAACAGAGAAGCCAGAACTGCAAAGGCAAATCCAGCAACAGCCTGTGACCCTGAGCCTCCTCTGCCCACACCTGGACAGACAGAGAGAACCTCTCACTGCAACAAAACCAATGCATTGCTCTAACCTGGTGCTTTGTGACAGTTGGCTCCGGGTCCCAGCACCCAGTCCAGCTCTGCCTGGGGTGCAGCAGGGCACAACAGGACCAGGCCACATCACCAGGGACACAGAAGCAGAGAACATAACTAAAAACGTATTTAAATACACAGGATGAAAACAAGCTGAGCCCAGGCTTCCTAATGGGCTGAAACAGCAGGTTGATCCAATGCTCTGAATAACCTATCCTACATACAGCAGTATAGGATTCCCTCCCCCCATCGTCCTCATTGTATTTGCCCAGTATGTTCTGTTTGCACCAAAATATGCTGGAGTCAAAGAAAAAAAAAAAAAAAAAAGAAAGATAGAAAAAAAGGGACCATTTAGAACATTTCACTTCATAATGTACAGGAAAAAACAACCTGCTGCTTCAGGAGAGGTGACAACCCCTGTGCAACACTGAGCAATAGAAAGGAAGACAAGGAATGTTCCTCATGGAGAAAATGCAGATTCCTCAGCACCACTATAAAGACAGAGGATAATAAAGCACAGGACTTGCAGTTCCCACACACTAGTACATGATGTGCAGAACATGTTCTAAGGTAGCTGGATTATGAGATTTGCATGGCTGTATGTGAAGATTGTTTGACTTTCAGCAATACACTGTAACCCAGCAATCCACGTGCCCAAATTCAGGCCAATGCTGGCAGCTTACTAAAGCTTTAGCTTGGTGCTTTAACAAGCTCCTGTATTTTGCTATGAAAGGACAATCCAAAGAAACGCCCCACAAACTGCATTTGGCCCAGTTCCCCACTGCAGGGACCTCTCTACTGCACAGAGCACATCGGTAGAATATCTGACTACCCAAGAGAGAACACACTGCGACCTTAAACTCCTCTTGCCTTAGATTTCAGCATTTTCACATCATAAAGGTGGCTTTTAGTCAACTAAATTTCACAGAATCACAAAATGGTTTGGGTTGGAAGGGACCTTTAAGATCACCTCCAACCCCTGCTGTAGGCAGGAACACCTCCCTCTGCACCAGGCTAACAGAAAGCACATCCTGTCACAGCTGAGAGGCACGAATCTCAGAAGATGCCTTTTGTTTCAAAGCACACCTACTGTGTTCAGAACAGCCCACGGCAGATACATGGACTGATCATATGAGTTTTAAATGATTAAATGTAACACGCAAAGTCATTTGATCCTTACAGAAATACATTTAATAAATAACATGAAGCTTTAGATCAGGGGAAAGAAAAAAAGAAAAGAAATGGATTCAGGGTTTACTGCGACCCAAAGAGGAGCGATGTGCTGTTCCCACCTGAACACTTCAGTTCACCAAAGCCACGTTCACATCTCACCATACCCAGAGAAGTCAGCTGCGACTGCCAGCCTGAACGCTCACACATCTGCAGTTCAAAGAGAAAGTGCAATGCTACAATGTGATAGACAGCACAGCAGTGACAGTGGGGTAGCAAAGTCAGAGGCTGCAACAAATGAGGATAGGCTAAAATGCAGCATCTGTGAGCACAAAAACAAAGAAAAGAGTCCAGTCACCTTTGAAAGGCCTCAGGTAGGCAGGGATCTCCAGCAAATACCCTCACCTCCACTGCCAACCCTTAAATGAGGGCTGAGAAGGGGTGGATCCTGGCCCCAGCCCTTCCAGTCACTCAATACACTGCATGGACCTGAGCTCCCCTGGGCTGGCCCTGCCTTCCCACAGGTGCTCAATCACTGCTTTAAGTCCTGACTTAGCATTTCTGCTACAGAAAGCAATGCTTTGATATACACATTTCAGTAGGGAACTTCTTTTGTCCTTAGCACAAAATGCTCATCTCTGAGAAGTCACCTTGCTGGTGGCAGGACTGATTGAGGTTCTCCTACCAACTTCAGCAGTAAGGGTGCATGTTCAGACCTTAAGGCATGAAAATTGAGTACAGCATCCCAGCAAATACCCAGCAGTGGGATGCACAGTTAGCTCCAAGTGCCCTTTCTTACATCTCTATTATTTTAAAATGGCTTATTGCTACTGAGCCCAATCTCACATTTTAAACAGCACAGATAGCTATACCACTGCTAAGGGGAGCAATAGGTCTCTGTCACCTGAAATCACTGAACACAATCCCCTGTTCAACCTAAAATCACTGAAAACAATTCCCATTCAACCTGGGATTTGGAGTCTTGGCACAGGAACAAGGAGCTAAGATCATTTTTGACCAGTTTTACAGAGGGGTCATATTCAGTCACCATAACAGTTTCTAACAATCTCAAAGGCCAAGAACCCCTCAGAGCGCCATTAAATTAAACGTGAATTTGCAATTATTTTATGAGCAAGAGGCAAGATAGCTGTGCACCAATTGCAGTCTTCCCTTAGGAGATGCATGTTTTTAGTACTTGGCAACTCACTGCTCTGCTACAGGGTGAAGAGCACTCCATGTTCAACAGCCATCAGTTTTTAAGGCATCACTTCTGGAGTGGAAAGACTACAAGGGATTCAGTGCATCACCACATTGCAACAGTGCCATGTGATCTGCTACCCAAAGCCTAGCAGCTATTTGCTCCGTTCCACTGAGTAAGATGATAGGATCCAGGCACACACTGCTTGCTTGTCAAAAAACAGTTTGCTTGGCAAGTAGAACAGGGAAGGAAGCACACTGGCACAGGTTGCCCAAGGAGGCTGTGGATGCCCCATCCCTGCAGGCATTCAAGGCCAGGCTGGATGTGGCTCTGGGCAGCCTGGGCTGCTGGTTGGCGACCTGCACACAGCAGGGGTTGGAGCTGGATGAGTGTTGTGCTCCTTTGCAGCCCAGGTCATTCTATGATTCTATGGCATGATTCTAAGACTATTCTGAAGAAATGTATTTCAGCCTAGAACAAGGTTTTTTTGCTCAGCAAACATTGGGGTTTTTTCAGCCTAAGGTGAATATGAAAGAAAGTATACTGACTGTGTGCTGCAGCCTGTGGCCTTCCTGGTCCCTCTCCTCTCACATCACACCATTAGCACAGCAACACTTCACATCTCTACACCTGCTCGACCAACAGTTTTTGCACTGTCTCATCTATTCCCAGAGTCCCTGCTCCTCCAGCCATGGTGACACCAGGCCCCAAGGCTCAGGCATTGGCAAAACACATTGCTGTACTGCTGCAACTGCTTCACTGCACAGATTTCCATCAGCAAATGCTGCTCAAAGCTGCATCTGTATCTGGAGTTCAGCATCTCCATCTAAGCTTTTTTCCATGTAACTTAGTGCTTTTCTGTATTTTTTTTTGTTTTACAAAGATGCCCAGTGACAAATGAAAGACAATTTACCATGCGTGCTAAAAAAGCAGAAAAAAGAGACTGTTCCTGAGCCGTGCCAAACACTGCTGCAAATCTTATTCAAGTATCCCAACACGTCCATAGCCCTTCTAATACAACTCAGCCGACCTTGCACAGCTCTTCCTTGCATTAAATATCATGCAGGTTTCTCTGGTGTTAGCTGAGGCTGAATGTAAGCTGAGGGCTGCCCAGAATTCCTGCAACTTGTTCCACAGAGAAAGGCGCTGTTAATTTGCAGCCCTTCTTGCCTAATTAGCAGCAGATAAGGTCAAAGGATTCAGACAATAAGAGGACTGTATTGATTACAGAGGTATGCAAAGGTGAGGGTGCTTACAGGGACAGAATGAACACTGACTTTTATCAGTTAATGGTGATAAATTTATCACCGGACTCCAGCCTATGCTGTTTGAAGGGCCTCATTAAGTGCTTTGCAGCTCGCAAGGGCAAAGTGTAATGAGATGAGGAGAACCTTCCCTTTCCCTTCCCCTCTGTGCACGAGAAGAAGGCACATGCCCCAAAAGTCTCACCACATAGGTGCACTAAGGTGTAAGTACTTCTGTTGTGCCTTGCACCGTGCTGCTCACAGCACTCACTGATAAAATCACTGATTCCTGGGAGCCCTGCACTGTAGAAACTTCAGCCCATGCAGTGCTCTCTATTTCAAGTGCAAATGTCCCAAGCAGCCTCTGAGGCACCAGAGATGCTGCACTCATTCTGCTGCTGTTTCTCTCTTTCCTCTCGTGTAAAATGTAGTTTTTCTTGTGACAAGGAGCTCAGGGTTCACTTCACTGAGATGGCACTGTGCCATTTAGGGTACTTACCTTTGCATGGCTTTCTCCAAACAAATCTCTTGGTTTTAAATTCTACACAGGACATCACTTTAACAGTGAGGAGAGTGGGGTTGGCCTTTGAGGAAGGCACGATTTGGTCCTGGTACTTCTATGTTAGCTAATGGGGATGTCAGCTAGTTTTACAGCATTCAATAAATTAACTTCGCAACATCCAGCAATGAAGCTGCATTCCAGGTTCACTGCTGGGAAAACAGCCAAATGCAAGGCCCCACTTACACCCTGCAGCTCCACAGGTAATAGCAGGCTGCATCTTAGGAAGATGACGACCTACTGAGCTGATGGGATAACAAATGAATGAGTCTGCACTGAAAACCAGGCTCCTGTCGCTCCTATCACTGGAAAAAACATTGCTTTTGTCCATACAGTACTCACATGAAGATATTAAGGCAATATTGGTATAGATCATTAGAAGTCATAAGCATGTTCTTAGGTACAGTCAGATAACTTGCTGAAGGATAAGGTTTGTATTATTTCAGAGATAAAAAATGACCAAAGAGTTTTCCAAGTGAAAATCCACTGACAAGGAAAAAGATTGGGAAAAGTTCACGTTCACAACGTTCACATTGCTAATTATTGATGATAAATGTTCTTCCCTCTTGAACTTGGAAACTGTCCCACAGCAGGACCTGGCTTTTTTCATTCAGGTAGATCCTGGAAACAACTCCACATTCTTGTAGTTTATATTATGAACCCTGTTTCAAACAAAACTCTCTTTTTACTGCACTGGCATAAGGAGATGAGATGAAAGACGGTCAGAGATGAACAAATTTCCTCTTCCACAAGCGTGCTCAGAACACATCTGCCCACAAACAAACTACAAAGCATAACTCTGATGTCCTTACCCAGTTTTAGCATAAGCTCTCTCTCTGATTCTGAGAATCAACCCTCCTCTTACTTTTTTCACTACAACATAAAAATGCACATGCTGCGATTTTCAATTCACAGGGGTAATTAATGGTGAACTCTGCTGATGCTTGACTTGGAAGAAGCAAAATCTGGTTTGTTAGCTCTCTGCAAAATCTCAGGAGGTTATTATTCCCTTCTGTTCTTCAGCTAGAACTCTAATTAATTAGAAGTAAGTTTAGAGAAAAAGGAAAACATCAGATTTTAATTGCATTCACAATTTGCAGGTACACTAAAACCAAAGAAATGGGAGCAGGCAGATGTGGCTCACACTTGGACGATTTGTAATGGCAGAGAGAATTACAAGCAGCTTTTTCACCTGTGAACATGATGTTCTGATAGATACATCACAAAGAATGACTCCGAACACAGCCAGCTCCACATCCAAGGTGGCAGAGGAACTTACACTCTGGTTTAGCAGGGCACACCAGCATGTGTCTACCACAGGGCAGCCAGGCAGTCCCACAGAGCAATGAGGCTGCCTGCCAACACCAGCATCTCAATGGGCACAATCCTCTGACCAAGGCTGTTAGCAATGCTTCTTCATTAGTTCTACTGTGCTGGCCTTCATCCACAGCCTGAGGGGCTCGGAGGATAGCAAGTAATAAAATGGAGCCTCTGCCTGCCTGCTGCAATTGCACAGCATGTGTAGGGAGGGACTGCTCTCACCTCTCAGCACTGCAGGCAGCACTTGCAAGGTGCAGCATCTTCAGCCCTGCACAGAAGTCAGGTTCCCTATTTCATGGCTGTCCTTTTATAGTTACTATCACTCCACTTTTTCTATTACACCTGTTGACTCTGTCATCCATCCCATGTCCCCATGCTTCAGGCTTGTTTGGGCATATTTATACATCAAGAACATAGCACATAATTTTTCTGCCAATGAACCTAGGGAAGAAATCCCACTTACTTCCACTCTTAAGCAGGCGTTGTTCCTCCTCCTTCAGCCTGTTCTGCATCAGACGCAGCATGTTTGCTGCTTCCTGGAACAGGTGAGAAGAACTGAATTAGAAAAGCTGCCCCTCATCCAGTCAAGTAGCTAATGGATGGCTCTACAGCAGCACTTAAGGGCTCTCACAGGCAACATGAAACAAGAAAATTTCATCATTGAAAATATTCTATGGACAAAAAATCTTGAAGTTTGGGAACTCCTACTTACTTTGCCCACGAGGTCAGGATATAAAGCACAAACCCACAAACAGTGCACTGAAAATCAACCACATGTTCCAACCAGGTGAAACTTCACTTATCACATTGAAAATGAGTTCACCCACCTTCATCCCAAAGAACATCACAACCATCACAGAACAAAGGGGACTCTCTTTGCAAAGTGGCCTTCGGTAGATTTTTTCAGCCAATATGCCAATAAGCAGCAGAAGTGGTTTGTGAAATGACTGCAGCTTTCTCATACACAAACCATAATGGAATCAATTCACCCGTTCCCATGTATGCAAACAAAATGGGAAGAAACAGCCCAACGAATGAGCTGAAGAAGTACACTAATAGGGGCACTGTGCTATTGTACAGAGTTGGGGTGCATAGGAGAGCCATGGCAGTAAGGCTCCATAAGGTGGTCTGCTGATTTCTAAATGTAGCAGGTTGTTAGGTAAAAATATGCTGAGGAACACTGTTGTAATGACAGTATGCTAAAGTTGTGACATTTAGTCTGCTAAGAGCAAATGGAAAAGGACAAATGGAACAGGGATTGCTGTGCTAAGGAGGAGAAGCAAATCGCCATTCACAAGCCTTCAAATGAATGACAGTGGTAAAAGAAAGTGTTACAAAAAGGCCTACAAGGACTTAAAAATCCTCAGTCCTGCAACTGATAAGAACTGTGATGGATCAGAAAGGCAGGAGTAGGCTGATGGGAGCAGGGCAGTGGTGGGTAGAATCATAGAATGTAAACCAGACACTTTCATTCTAGCATCGTGGATTGGTAAGAAAGCATGCCTGCCTCTGTAGGCAGTAACGGATGGCAGTGAGTTTCATCTTCTGGGATGAGCATCACAAGGTGGACTAAAGGTGAGAACGAGATGTGGGCAGCCAGGATCTGCAGCATGGGCCCTTCCCAGGAGCTCTCTCTGCAACACCATCCCCCAGTGTTTTCCTGCCAAGCCACCAGCTGGTAGTTTCTTTTTACACCTCTTCCTCCCTATCTGGTTTCTCCCATCACCCTTAAGGCTTAAAGATAATCAATGAAAGCGCAGAAAGTCTTGCACCCTGCCCCAGCAAACATTTCCAGCACAGCCCCCATGGCACCGTGCCTTTGGGAAGAAGGGTGCAGGCAAAGGAGCTGAGCAGCCTCAGTCTGACTCTGTGTGCTTGCACAGTACACATGGCAAAGAAAATCAAAGAGGGGTACCAAAAGTCAGGGCACATCCCAGATGCCATGGGGACAAATGCATAAAATTAGAAAACATCTTTAAAATAGACCTGTTCACGGACTAGGGAAATGATAAGAGCACATGCTCAACAGGAGTCGTTGCTCGGAGCCCTGACTCGCACAGTGCACAGCAGTGTGCTGCTGTGGTGGGCGAGGAGGGGGGTAGTGCATCCTTCAGCTCCAGCGCTGATTTGTGTGCTTAAAACAAGAGAAGTGGAGTGTCAGGAAATCTCTTAGCATGCAGCTGAGGCTTCTCCCCCCTCCTGCAGGTACCAGAAACACAGCTGACCTCGCAGCGAGCAGCTCAGAGCTCATTGGCAGAAAACACGTTGATTTTCTTCAGGCTTAGATCCCTGCACAGCGTGATGTGCGGTCCGATAAACACCACAGGGAGCTGCTGAGGCTGTATGCCACCATCCTGTCCAGAGCTGCTCTTCCAACACACGAAGCAACGTCACCCGAGGGATTCCAGCAGAGCAGCACCCTGCCCACTCGGTGCACAGTACGGGATGGCACAGTGACAGCGTGGGGTCTCTGGGGCACGGTGGCAGCAGCTGGGTGCGCAGAAGCAGGTGAGCAGCAGCCAGCATTGAAGCTCTGCTCAGTCTCTCTGGTAAACAAACGTGGCTGAAATGCTGCAGGCAAGTGCTGCACATAACCTACCCCACCAGCTAAATGTGTCCAAATTTAGAGGCAGCATATGCTACGGAATCATGGTGTCAAGTAAACACAATTAGCGTGGTGCCAATGAATGCAAAATCACAGCCAGTCTGCCCCCATCAGAACATGGCCCTGGGCCTTCCAGGACACCTGGGACTGAAAGTCCTGTCCTAAAGGCAGATGGATCTCTGCTGAGATGCAGCTCTTCTCTTCGACACGCAGCCCTCTCCAGATGTAGATCTACCCTTTACAGAGCAATCCTGTCAGTCACCTTGCAGGCTCAGTGCAGGCAGCCCAGCGCACTGCGTGGCCATGCAGGATGCTGACACAACAACCCAGGCTCCAGGGGATGTGAGGAAGCACCCACCCCAACCCCTGCTCCCAGCAGGATTGCAGCACAGTGTGTGCCCCAGCTCTTTGGGTGCTAACAGACTCCCAGGACAGAGACTGCTCAGTTTCCAGGCAGCCTGCTCAGTGCTGCTTGGCCAAAGGGGAAGTAATGACCTCCAGATCAAGTCAGAGCCATTTTGCACTGCTGATGACCTGTCCATGCCTTTAGCACACAAGGGTTCTGCTCAACTCCACCATAAATACACTGCCAGGCATCCTCAGCAGCCCTGTGGGACAGACAGAGCCCAGCCTGCAGCAAGATGCAAGAGAGAATCCTTCTGGTGACACAGGAGGCTTCCTAAGCAAATGAGCTCTGCCTGCATTTACAATGATCTATGCTTTTTTCATGCTCATCTCAAGACTGTCCAACTGAGCAAGAACGTTATTCATCTCCAGCACGACGGATGCACTTTTCCAAGACAGACGTGTGTTCTTGATAGAATGGGGCTTGAATGAGCACAATGCAGATGCTCCTTATCCTCATGTATTTTAACCAGCAAAGCAGACAACTTTTCCTCTCATATCTGGCTATGAAATTATTTGGAAAACAGCGATGAGACACAACATGTCTGCTTGGCAGTGCTTTTCTATAATCTAATCCACTGCCTTGCAGACAAGTGAAACTTCAGCTGCAAATTCCTGCAGCGGAGCAAATGGCTTTGAGAATCCTTTTCCAGAAACCTGCACAAAGCAGAGCCTGAGAAAGAATTTCTCTTTGACTGGCTTCTTATTTCATATGAATTCCTATTTCTTGAAGAGGGAGACCATTAAACACCATGTAATTAAAATCACTGGCAAAGTCCACACAGCTGAGTGCTGGATCTGGGCACCAGGAGGAGAGCGTTTTGCTTTTGTTTTGCTGCTGCTTGCTTTCAGACATCCAGACCCATTTGCCACCGCATTAGAGAATGGCCCCCAGCAGCTGACCCACACATCACAGCAGCTCTGCCATCCACTCACTCTGTGACTTAGGGAAGTGACCCACGACTTCCTGACGGCAGTCCTTTCTGACAGCACTAATGCTGCTGAGCGTTGTTCTAAGCAATAAAATCAAGTTGCTGAAATCATTCACTTGTAAGCAACTCTTACCCCTTCAGAATGAAGAAGCAGCAAATCTAAACAGGCTGGGGAGAAGAAAACCGGAATTGATGCACTGTTTGATCACTGAGGGCATCTCAGTATTTTCTTCTTAAGTTAACACCAAAATCGTACTGGGGAAGTTGTGGAGAAAATGCCAGCAGGATTTTGAATACAAAGGACACATTTCATGGTGCCAGCTGAGAGACAGCGTGGTTACCACTGAACGGAGACAAAGAGAAGAAATGAAGAACAGACCACAGGGAAAGTGAAACTGTGAAGGAACGCCAGGATGACTGGTGATGGCTGCTTTGCTTTTTGCTCAGATGCTAACATCTCAATTTTTGCCTGGGTTATTACTTCTGTTCTCAGCCATCCTCCAAACCTCAGAAATCTCTCTCAGCATCTTAGTAATGTTTCCTTCTGGTTTTCTTTTTTTTTTTTTTCCCCAGTGATTTGCTAGAGCATATTGGTAATCCTCCTGCTCTGTAGTGCACTCGAAGGGAACCAATTTGAGGATGGATTGAACGACTCATCTTCACCTTGCTATTAATCTCAGCAGCCGTTTCTGGCTTTGTTATAGAACAAAGCAGCTGAGATTAGCTCTCGCTGCATGCACACAATGGGATTTGTTTTTCATAATAGAGTGTTGCCACTCATTCAGTAGGGGTGAGATACAAGGACTTGGAAAAATTGCTGCCTGAAGAGAGAATGTGACAGTACTCCTAACGAGAGGAAGGCTGCTAGGTGCAGCAGTGAGTGGGGAACACGGTGCCATGGGCTGACTGCACAAGGTGCAGCCTGCCTGAGCTGCTCCTGAAGACTTGCAGACAGAGCTTCCTAACCTACTTTGAATCACCTCACCTCATATGAATGTCTGGCTTTGTGATTTCATTTGACTGCAACGCTTTGAAGTTTTTCCCCTTTCTTTGGAACAGGCTGCCCAGAGCTGTGGGTGACCCATCCCTGGAGGTGCCCCATTGATGGGATCCTGAGTGGCCTGAGCTGGTGTGGGACAGCCAGCCCATGGCACAGGTTGGAACTCGATGATCTTTAAGGTTCCTTTCAACCCAACCATTCTGTGATTTGATAATTACTATTCTGTTGAGGAACGAAGACCCTGGGAGACAAAAAACACACCTGAAAAAGTGAGGCAGCAGAATGCTTGCCTAGAGACTTGCTGAGGGACCAGGATGTGCAAAGGAGCATTGTGAGGAATGATGCTGACAGCCTGAAGAATTGGGGGCACTGGGAAGAGTGGGAGGGGGCTCTGCTCTGTTCTTGGCAAAGGCAGTGCACGCAGGAGCCCAGCTCTGGTCCTGTACACATACACACGTCAGAGGGAATGAAACAGGAGGAATTAGAAGGTGAACTTCTGGTGTGCAGCTTTGAACCCAGCAGGATTACAGACCTATGGAGAGAAAGTCCACAGGCTCACAGTGCTGCAGCAGATGGAAACAGGCACCCCAGGAGCTGGGAGGGGAGATGGGGAGCAGCAGCTGCAAAAGGAGCGATTTTTGGATGCACTGAGCTGCCCTGCAATAAGTGCAGTAAGAGTCACGTGTGGTTTTGTCCTCCAGCCCTTAGCTGGACTGAATACAAAAGCCACAACCCCACTGTGTCTTGGTATTAAATCAAGGACAGTGCTTTGGGGAATGTGGTCTCAAAGAAGTGAGCTGCTGCTCTATTAGAAAAGAAAAACTTCTAGCAGATTCTCTGGAATCTCTTATCAAGGTTCACACTAATAAATATTCAACATTTATTCATCTTTACCATTTTGGCCTGAGGTGTATTTGCAAATCACCACCATCGTCCGTTTCTTTTTATTTATTTTTAAAGAAGTCATCCTTCCAGAGGGTGGACAGACACTGCATCAACTGGAAACCGTCAGCCTCCATTACAGGACCATCTGTCTCCTCCCTAGCCTCATTATTGCCATCTCCCTCAATTTGATGCTCTGAACAGCCATCGCCTCTCACCATTAAGAGCCATTTTACAGCAATCATTTCTACTGAAACACATTAAGGCATACTCGAGAGTATTTAATACACATAACTGACCCTCACCACAAATTCACCAACTGTTGACACAGCACTGTCCCCACCACGTGGTGGTGGAAGGAGAGGAAGGCAGAGAGATTCATTTCTGCTGTGGTGTCATTATTTCACACAGTGAATTTGACTGTCCTTTTTCAGAGTACGTTCTTACCTTGAAACTTCTTCAGTCGCACCCAGCCATCACAAATTCCCCTGATGAATCTACCTAGAATTGAATTTTCTTGAAAAACAGCAAATCTTAACGCTATTTTACAACAGTTTGGTCTTATGCTGTCTGTTTCCTGCCTTCAATCCCATTAGCTGCTCTCTGTGGTAGAAGTGGTCACTGGGAGTACTGTAATAGACATCGCAGAAGTACTTCAATACATGTGGAAGAAGAGCATTGGTCATTTAAGCTGACAGAACAGCTCTTAGCTGAGTGAAGCACTGAGAGAGGCTCAGCATCGTGACAAAGACCAAACCAGCATCTGCGTTCATCTCTTCACAGCACGTGGGCAACTCTGCATCCTCCCCTAGAAATTCTGACACAAACATCTTATTTATCAAAATGAGCAACTAAATCTGATAGGTCACTGCAAAGTGCATCTGCGTCAAGGATAGTCACAAAAAACCACTAAGGTTTGCTCAGAAGGCTTATCTTGAGAAGGAAATACATGAAGATTAACTCAACTTTCTTTGTGCTATCATAAAAGCCAGGGGAAAAGGCTAAAATATTTCCTCATGCAATTAAACTTACTAGAAGAGAATATACATCTTCCTAAAGGTCCAATAACTACTTAGCAGTTCTGACTTCCTACTCATAAACACAACAACAACCACTTCACACAGAACAGACAAACGGGAGCTGGAATGGCACAGCACACTTCATGCTGGGAAGCAGTGAGGCAGTGCCCTGAGACGTCGGTGCAAGCTCTCCCGAATAAAGAGACTGTGTGTGAAGGTCTCACCTAGAAATTGATGCAACCCAGAAGGCAGGACTGAACATAAAGAGCAAATCAGCTCAGGGAGACAAATTCATGCACTATCAGTAGAGTTTAATGTCTTGCCCTATAGATTGGAGCATTCCTACTTCTGCTTTACGTGAACCCTCCTTGCTAATTCCCAGAGCTCTCCCCTCTTGTTCTTATACAAGAAAATGGTAATTCTCCCTGTGGCATACTTCTTCATCCTGTACAAAAGCTTTCTGCACAGGTTTCTACACCTTCTCCAACACCTACACGTTATGCTTTTCACTCAAATGCTCACTGAGCAGCTTCCCCGAGGGGCTGCGTGGCCCTTGAAGGCTTTCAGGACCTGATCAGACTAAATCTTGTGTAATGTGCTCCAATAGCTGACCTTGGGCTGGAGACCTCATGAGGTCCTCTCCAACTGGAACTGATCTGTGAATTGGTGATCGAGAAAGCAGGTTTAATAGTTATTTACCTCCTCTGAGGTTTTTTTACTGAAAAAAATCATCTATCTCCAATAGACTGCCCTGATGCTGTACTCTACTTGTTTTTTGGCTACGTATTACGATGGATGGCAGCTCAAAGAATTTGACACAAGCTACATGAAGGCTCCTGAGAAGGATGGCAGCTCAGCCCCCTGCAGCCTTACTCCTTCATTACAAGCCCTACCAGTTCTAAACTCAGTGCTGTCCTTTCTTCCACAACCTTCCCACCCCCCTCTTCCTAAGCTCCAACTATGAGGGTCCCCTCCTGCAAGCACACACACACACTCTTTCATTACTTCTTGAGCCAGCCAGTTTTCCCCTGCACCCAGGTGTGCATTTTATACAGCATGGGTCATTTCTTCTCTGATTCATGTAATTATTCTCTTACCTACTTCTATCTGGTTAACAATAAAAGGAAAAAGGCATCATAAATGCAGAGAAACCTTCACAAAAAAAAAACAAAAAAGCAGATGGCATTTATACCAAATGTTCCTGCTGAACTGGTTTTCCAACACTGCTCCCAGAGCACTCTGCTGTGCCACCAGCCAGAGCCAGCCCACTGCTCACATCAATTGGGCCATTTGGATGTGAGGAATGTTGCAACATCAAGATTCACCAGAATAGGTACAAGCATAAATGCCTTTTTAGGTTGGTTGAAGCAGTGTAAGCGTGCTGCCCACGGGCACATCTACACTAGGTTTAGTTTCTCCTTTCACGTTAAGATCCAAATTCAATGAGGCTGAAGGAAGGCCTGTAATTAAATGCCCCAAGAGGATGTAAGAAATCCTCCTGAACCACCCAGGAACCACCAATCAGAGCCGAGGAGCAGAACATTATAGGCAGTACAGCACTGAAAACACTGCTGAGGATTTCTATGACCACCCATGACAGAGCACAGCTCAACAGGATCACAGACAGACAGAAGGGCTGGAAGGGAACCAGTGAGACTGCAACACAAAGCGAGGTGAGATCACAGGGCTCTAACTCATCCCCAGCCCTGAGTGACAGAAGCAAGCAGAACTGAGAAAGAAAAAAAAAAATTAAAAAGGACCCAGACTAGCATTTTCTGCCCAGAATTTTCCAGCTGAATTGCTTGCATACAAGCTTCAAGTCAGCACTAACACTCAGGAATTCATTACTGTCTGAAATTGTGTCACAGAGGATGGACTGCATCCCGAGATTCAAATGTAGCCATCATTAGATGTAACACAAGCGTACTATTATTGCAATTCCTCTCTATTTTTCCAATTCCCTTTTGTGGAAGACGTGAATTACAATGACTCAATAACAGCTCATTGAGCATTCCCTCCAGGTATTATGCTTTATTGTACTAACTTACTAGCAATATTGGTTGGACGTGTGATTTATTCGAATTAATGTACAACTCTGCAATGTAAACCTGAGGTCAGTTTGCAGTGTGTGAAGAAATTAAAATCCCAATTGGTATTGATTGGAAGTTAGTAGTCACAGCTGTGTCTCATTCACCACCACAGAGCAGGCACTGACTTCTAGAGTCCAACGTCAGGATTACCTGCTCCGTGCCACAGGCAGCACAAGCCCTCTGTGTTCCAAGGGGTACCATGATTATTTACTCTTTTCCAGGGTAGCATTTATTTCATCAAAGAGCAGTAGTTCTTGGTGAACCTCATGGTTCCAGGAACTGGTCACGGCATTGCTGCCTTTTGTCCAGAGATCAATTAGTTCTGATACAATCCATGTTTCTTAGAGCGAATAATCTCCTCCTAACAGGTGGCTGACATGGTTTATTTCTTATTTTCTACCCAGAAAGCCCCACATTAAGAGGGAGTGCCAGCAAGCCTCAGTTTTAGCAGTGCTGTTGTTGGAGACCAAGCATCGAAACTAGAGACCAGGGGACAACACAGGAGATCCCAGCTCCTGCTGTCAGGACGAGGCTCTAGCTACCATGTTGGAAGACAGGAAAAGAACTTTTCTTAAATTTCCCTTTGTGATGGTTTAGAGAAGAATAAAGTAGACAATACTACTGATGCAAACAGATCTCTCTTGAAAGGGATGGCATAGCTCCCAGATAGAAAGATGTGCTGTGGGCCCCAGGATTTCTTACCCGTCCTTAATCCTGATGCTCAACCCTTCTCCAATGCTTCTGCAGTGGCATGGCTCACAATGTAGTATCCACCTCAATCTCAGAATCAACTCCAGTGAACCCCAGGATTGTTCTGGAGTATTCAGGGAGGGAAGTAAGGGAAGGACTCTAGAAGTTGCCATAACTCCTAGTGCCAGCTCAGCGTGAGGTGGGCATTAGGCACAAGGGCTCTGTCCAGGTCCACCATTCATAACTGAGCAGTGTTTCCTTTTCATGCATTTCACAGAATTAAACTAGAGATTGCTTCTACACAGCTGGAAATCTGAGAATTACCTTACTATTGAACATCACATTCTGTTTTTCACTTTGAGATTATGCAAGCCTGTGTGAGTCAAAATGCTACTTTTCTTTGCTGCTTTTCTCTGCTGCTAAGTACCTCATGCAGCAGCAGAGCATAAACCTCCTGTATTTCTCATACACCATTTTAACATTACCTACTTGTGTCACTTATTGCAAATCAGTCGCAAAATGTCAGTCTCAAAATAAGTGTTATTTGACCTCCTTCAATCAACTCCTTGGTTTGCAACCACATACTAAGAGGTTTCTGGTAATGATTTCATGCGTGTGTGTGTTGATCTCCAAGGAAAAAAAAACAAACTTGATCCACGTGATCAGTGTTGCTTCAGGTGAGCTGTGATTGCCTCCTGTTTCGAGCACAATTCAAGCTAGATTTCTGTTACACAATTCACACGTCTGAAATACTTTTCAATACTCAAAAGCATAATACAGGAAGACAGGGGAGGCAGAAAAACTGTCACATAAATAATCCTCTTATCCTAACTTCTTAGCAAATAAGACTGGGCAAAGAGAATACTTGAAAACTAAAATGCAGAAATGCACAAAATAGACCTCGTTATCCTGTAATGTTTCTTCAGGAGGGAGGTTACTGCAGGAGAAATTCAGCAGGACAAGCTAAGAGCTGAAAGCCAAGCAGCTACATGGCGTCTGATCTCTAACAGCTCTGACCCATTTCCAAGCTTTGCTACCACTGAAAGCCTCACCATCTCAGGCCTCACAGAAACAAGCTCTGGCACCACGAGGAAGCTGCCCATCAATGACTACACTGTGCACTCCGTGAGCCCTGTGCCCCCGATCCTCCTCCGCCTGCAGAGCAGCTCATACACAACAGGACCAGCTTGGTTTTGTAGTAGCAGCAGCAGCACAGGCCTGGAGCAGCCTGTGCAAGGGGTCTGTGTCTCAGCACAGCACCCAGCTTGGAAACTCAGGACCCTCTTCACTCTTATTGCTGAGGAGCAGCTGGAGGCACAATCTGAGTGTTGGTGCTGGTCAGAAAACCTTCCAAGTGATGAACCTGTAACAAGCAGCTCCTTCCAAAAAAATCACAGCAATAACAAGTGCAAGAAGATTTAGCAGCTGCCCTGGGAAGTCATCCTGAGTCCTACCAATCCCCTCCACTCTCTTAATGAATCCCACTTCTCAGATCCGTGGCTGAATTTGATGTGAGAATGCATTCCTGCATCACCCTCCTGTCACCAAGCCCCTGCCACAGCACTCCTAGCTTTTTCTCCTTCATCCCCAAGTGGGCATTGGCCTATTCAAAAACCTCTCTGCCTTCCCACGTATCTTTAGCCCATGGAAGTAAATCTCACCTCAGGCTCCTTTTTAAATTTAGTTAAGTCAATGAAAACAGTGTTGTCAACACAGACTTGCAATTCTGCACTTGTATCTCCTGGGCTACCAGAAAGTAGCTAAGACTTCACGACTATCAGTTCTGTTCTCCCCAGGCCAACCTAGGGGGTATCAGGCATTAGAATACAGCGTGGTTTACGTGGCATTTTTAGGGTTTTAATCAATTCCTGTTTGATCTCCAGGTCTGTGAAAATAATAAGTTCTAGAATCTGTCAAGTATGAAGACCATTAGGGAGACAAGGGCGAGCTTTGTTTACCCATCTGGCACATCAGATATCAGGGGAATCCTAACAAATACACGGATCTTTGAGGGCTGAGCAACGTTCATCTCAGTTGTTTTCATTTCCCACAAAGTTTGTGCTAAGGTTTTTAATGTGAGGCAGTATCAATGAGGCACCAGGAGCAGGTAAAGCACACAACCACTGCAGGGCATTCAGAGGGACCCCTGAGACCCAACTCTAGTTGCCATGATATTAGGGAGCTGCAGACCTTTGCTTCAGTGGAAAGAATGCATGGGGCAGCAACTCCTCGCGCAGCTCCATCTCGTCTATGATGCTCTTCACACGCCATCCCACCTTTTCTCTGTCTCCACAATCTTCTCCTTTTGTGAGACAGTAATTTCTCAGCCCAGCAATTTCCTGTGCTCCTTCCTCCTATGCTCAACTGCCCTCCCTCTCCCCCTCTGCATTCCCTTCCTCCTCCTCTCCCTTTTCCTCATTTTCCTGCCCCTTGGGATTTGCACGTCTCAGCCCACCATGCTGTCAGACTTGAATGCTGGACTGAATGCCAGAACAGAAGCAACAACAACTCAGATGCCTGTGCTTACTTTTACCTCTGATATTCAATGTCATTTAGCAACTCTGGACCAGGACTGCTCTCCTGGTACCTATAAAAATGCTACCAAGCAGTCATAATTCAAGTGTACATTAGAAGATTAAAGTCTGTAACCAACCACTTTTCATATTAAACTCCTGCCTGGCCATTTCAGAAAGCAGTCATTGCAATGGGAATGTTAGTATTTCAAATGGGACAGTACAATGCAAAAGATATAAAAAGCAGCAGAACCCAAGCTTATCTCAGAGTGCAGCAGAAGTTGGGTAGCCCTTTGTGTACATACTCAGAACAAAACAGCTGCTTCAGGCACAGAGCTCTGATAGGAAAGCATTAGGTCAATGCAGAAGGGGCTTTATTTGGGCAGGGTGGGTTGCAAAGAGAAACTCACAACACTGCATTTGTGTGTTTGTCTTTTCCCTTGCTCAAACTTTCATCACGATGCACTGCTTACTGCTTACTCAGCAGAATGATGAAAACAAAATGGGTTTCAGCCACCTCAAACCAGAGAGAAGGACTGAGTGGCTTAGAACATCTTTGTCCACCATTCCATTGTATTTCTTAGTTGAGATTTCAGTGCCATCATAGAAGCAGTCTTAAAACACCCTACGAGGAAGCAGCTGAAGGAGAAGAAAGCACTTCAGCAATGTCCTCTGAGAAGAACAAGAAAGAATAAATTCCACCTAGCAAAACAAGGCCAGCAAATGCTACAGGATATTGCCAAGTTATTTTGGCACTACACAAACTAGTTCCAAAAAAGTCTTTTTAACTGGATTAGCCTGCGTTGCCCTTTAAAGGACGGGCATCCATTACAGTCTGTAGAAAAACTCAGCCCACAAATCTGAAAACCCCATAAACTTGGAATTTTATAGCAGCCAAAGTTCCAATAACTTTAATGTCTAACATCAGAACCAATTTCATCATAAAAATGGGGTAAAAGCTACCGAACTGCACCGACTCTTTTTACATAGTAGAAAAATAAGAACAAATCTTCAAGAAGACGTGGCACATAAATCCAGGCTTCTGCAAGAAGATGGATTAACAGCGTGAGCAGCACAAGAGAACAGAATAAAGGAGGTGATTGAAAATGAAAAAAGAGGGGAAGGAAACCACAAAGACAAAATGCCCTTATTTAAATTCCTTGGATCCAATAATAAATAGTGCATGACAGTTTGTCAATACATATGAGAAATTCACCCAAAGGAGGAGTCATGTTAGGACTTCCGACGTGCCACGAGCAAGAGTGGAGGGCAGACATAATTCCAGGTTTCTCATATGTTTCAAAGTGTTTCCACAACAAACAGGCAGGGACTCTGCAGGTGGTAATTTCATCATCAATTAACTGTTCAGTTCTGCCAATTCATTTGGCTGAGATTCAACAGCAAGCCTTCAAGATTCTCCTAATGCTGAGGGATGTTTCTCAGCGCAGTGCTTGGCAGGAGATGTCTGCCAGCTGTCCTCCAGGCAGTGCTCCGTGTTACTGCAGACACTGGGCTGGAAAAGGGATGGGAATGTCCAGGTTGGATGGGGCTGTGAGCAGCCTGGTCCAGAGGGAGGTGTCCCAGCCAACAGCAGGGGCTGGAATGAGATGATTTTAAGGGTTCCTTCTGACCCAAACCATCCTTTGGTTATATGAAGCTCAACACCACAACAGCACAGATTGCAGCGTGCAGCTCTCCGTGCAGCCATACATTCACCACTTGAAAGAACAAACCAAAGAAACCCACACAGAGAGCCAGCACCGTGGTTTGGAAAGGCCACGCTGTTTCAGCTGCTCAATGTCACTTAATTAAAATTGTGTGCTTGGGTACAATCTTTAAATCACTTTTCTAATTAGGAAATGCACTCTGGCCTATGTCATTAGCTGTGCATCATCAGCAGGGTACCAAAACAGCTTTGAGGCTAAGGACACTGAAGATTAGTCTCATTATTCAGCAATGGCCTCTCAATCAGAATAGAAGTTCCTCTCAAAAACATTCAGGGAGTCAAAGAAAGGGGTCCAGAAATCAGTTCTCAGTACTGAACAGCACCTAGAGTGCTGGTTTAATCTAATTACATTGCCCTTGCTTTTTCCTAGCAAGCTATTTAACAAAATGCATGGCAGTGATAAAAGAGTTGACTCTCACTTCCACTACAGAAGATAATTAAGATTTGTTTGGTGGAACAAAAGACAAATACAACTGAAAAAAGAAAAAATCAACACAACTTCCAGTGTGTTTAACAGCTCAAGAGGCTGCATATTGAAACAGATTAAATGCAATTATCCTTGTTATTTTTCCTCTGTTGATTCTGAAAATGATACAGAGATGATAATCTCAAAGCCAGCACGCAGCATCCGTTTGGGGCAAACTGCTTACGTTCAAGCTTGTAATAAGGCACCCACTGTTCTGCTTCATGACCTTGCTGCCAAAAGTGAGGAAACACTACCTGAAAAGCAGACCAAGACTGAGAGATGCCATGATGGTTCCAGGTTGGCAAGAGACTAATCACTGGATTGCTGCCCACAGGGAGACATTTGGAGCCTTTAAATATTCTATATATTTTAGATACTCCAGCCTTCCATTCTTGCTCTCTATGCTACTTTCTTCTTCCTTTTTTTTTTCTTCTTCTTTTTTGGTATTCCCAAACACTCCCTAAGGAAACAATTTAACAGACTAATATAGGAGCAGTGAATTGAGATAACCTCAGGCTCCTTCCAGAATTAGGATCAAGCTATAGAATTAGACTTGAGAGGCGAACTCCATGCTGGTTGCAGCCAACACAGTGCATTTTAAAGATGCTTTAAGCACAGGTAACTTTATCACTTGAGATCACAGAACGAAACAATCCAGTGCAGGCCTCCAGTCAGGGCAAGAACATTCCAAATGCAGAAGACCAAATGGTATTTTAACATCAAGCACATGTGAATTAAAGATGTTGCCAGCTCTGATGCTTGCTAATACATACCACACATAACAAGTGACAGAAGTAGGCTTAAAATCCACATCTTTTTGTCACAGCCTAATTCTAGACAATGTTGATGTATTGCTGACTGCTTACTGTCGTGGATGAAAAGCCAAAGTATACGGGTGGATTCTCTCGGTGTCTCCCAGAAGGAATGAGCAAAGGTAAAAGAAAAGAGCTCTTCAGATTCTGATCACAGGAGCACTCCTGAATGACAAAGGCTTTTCCCTCATCTTATTATCTTTTAATAAAAACCCTCCCAAGAGCTGTAAGCCAAGTCATTACTAACTTCTGTGCATGAATTTATAAGCAGTGCCAGGTACTCACATTCAAAACATTTCTACTTTTGGTATTAAGTCTCAGCGACATTTGAACAGAAGGGAAAAAAATAATCAGATTTTAGGTTTAATTTCAAGATTAGGATTTAATAGAGGCCTTTTTTTTTTTTTTGGCAAAAGATACAGGGAAGAACTAGAGCACTATTAAACAAGATGTGAAAACATTAAGCTAACTATAGGTTAGAAATGCAGAGTAGCATCTACAGAGATAGCTTACAAAAGGGGAGATTAATGGGAAATTGGTCGGCAGCGATTAACAAGTATCTTAAAATAAAGGTTTACTTTCTCCTCAGGCAAAAATGCAGCAAAAAGATTTGATCCTTCTGAACAAACTACAGTATGCTGCTTTTCCTGTGTCCAAGAGGCAATGGAAATGACTATATTTCACTCTTCCTGCCTAAAGGTCTGAAGCCCGGGGGTGAGGCGCTCTGCACTTTGTGCTGTGCAGAGACAGACTGAAGCAGAAGAGGGACTATAAAGTCACCATACCTTATTTCCAGCCTGAATACAGGTCACAGCATTTTACTATAGCTCAATGCAAGTATGAATATTGAGGGCCAATTATTTAAGGTTTATTGGCTGCTTGTTTGTTTTCAAATCAATAGGCACACAGAGACACGGCCACAGCGAAAAGTGCAGCCACAGGCAGACACAAGGAACGTGCACAGCTCCCCCTTATTTCTGCCAGGAACAAGGGTGAGTTGTGTTGACAACATAAGTAATGATCTGCACTAGGAAAAGCCAAGAAGTGGAAGCACTGGTTCACTTAAACAAAGCACAGCACACCCACCAATACTAAGGCCCAAGGGGAGATCATTCACTGAAATCTCTCTTCAGTGCAAACAGAAAACGTGCTGAGTAAAGGCTGCTAGAAGAAAACCCAACATCAGTAAAACATGAACCTGCAGAAGCTGAATGAAAGGCTGGCTGGAAGTGCTGCAGTCCAACGAACACCCAAAGGAAAGGAAAGCATCAAGTAGGATGAGACAGAGATGTGTATTTTCTACTGAGAATCACACTGAGCCGATACAACTCAGCAGATCAACGCAAAAAGAGAAGTGTTATGAACAAGAAGTCTCTGTGAGAGAGGATTCCAACTTAACCCATCTTCTCAGTGATACTTTTGCTATGTTTTCATTGAAGACAACAACTGTGACAAAACCAAAGTCTTACTGCTAACAAACCCTTACACTTCAGTCGTTGGCAGACAATAAAAACAAGTGTTTAAGAACTCTTAGCACACAGGGTGAGCACAGCAAATGGAAAATGAGGAATACTGAAAATATTCTTCACAATCAACCTTTCACCCAGAGGGTGGTGAGGCACTGGCACAGGCTGCCCAAGGAGGCTGTGGATGCCCCATCCCTGCAGGCATTCAAGGCCAGGCTGGATGTGGCTCTGGGCAGCCTGGGCTGCTGGTTGGAGACCTGCACACAGCAGGGGTTGGAGCTGGGTGAGCATTGTGCTCCTGTGCAACCAAGGCCATTCTAGGATTCTATGATCAAAAAATGACATTTGAAAGAATCAAGGGAAATGAGACTGGAAAGAAGCATCATTACACTGGTTTAACTTCACCAACTGAAAAAGCAAAGGTGTATCATGTCTGAGAGCTGTCACTGCTGCACGTCAGTGAACTGCCAGTCATTCAGAGCTGGTTCTACAACAAGTAACAGGTATTACAGCATTTTCTGCCATATGGCCAAGGACCAGAGAACACAGAGTCTTGCTGAGCATTTCTAAGCTGTTTTACCTCAAACATCTCCTGCTCAGACCGACGTTGATCGTCCAGGAGCTGCTCCAGGTAGGTTAGGTTATGGAATTTTTCTAGGTAGCTGGTGTATTGCTTCTGCAGTTGCTCTTCAATCTTCTCATATTCATCCATAAAGGCAGGACTGGAGACAACAAGAACAAGCTACTCAGAGAAATACAGACCTGGACATGAAGAGTTCTGAAACAGCATTCTCATTTTCACAGCTGTTTTTCCACGTCTACAAAACCAATCTAAAAGGACCTTCTCTTTTTAAGGTTACACACTACTTCAAGACTAAAAGCATAAGAGGAAGGAAATTATCCTATCCTGTGAAAATTTTACATAGCAAATGAAAGGTCAATATGTATCCACCACCACTTCTTTCCAAACACATCACCCTCCTGTTCCATAACTCCAACAGGTGTGCTTGTCGTGTGGCTGGGAAGCCACTTCTTCATTGGAGACATATCTGCAAAGCTATGCTGTGTCATTAGAAGCATAACTAGTGCTGGCACTGATGATATGCTTTATCACAGCTGCACCCCACAGAATGCTTCTGCTGTTTGATGCTTCCCATCTACCCAACATACTTCCACTGAAGTGTTACAGATCAAAACATGAGTATGAATCCACTGTTATTCTTTCCACCACTCATTTTTTTCTTATTTATAATTTCTCTTTTCTTCTCAGAAACAGAGAACGATCTTTCACATTTAACCAAAGGGGTGTGGAATCAACCCAAATGGTGAATCTGAACACTTTGATTTTATGGCAGGCTGTGTCATTGCCCAGAGGAACATATCCCAACAAGAATATCAACTTCCCTTGGTGGCTGGGAATGTCAGAAGCCTCTGGGAACAGGGAATATGTCACCTTCAGCAGAACCACCTGGCACAATTTATGCTCAAAGACAGCATAAAAATGAAATGCTACCTGGCCATTGCTGTGTGCAGTTCAAGCAGCAAGTAAGTTGCCCCCAAATAATACCCTGGGGTTATTAGGAGCCCTGATAATCTGATTTCAAATACAAAGAAACTGAAAAAAAAAAAAATAAAATAATTACAATCTAGATTAAGCACAACAAATGACAAAAATCTTTTCCACATGGCACCATCTCGGTCTCATTACAGACTTCACTCCTTGCTGCTTGAAGCACTGAGAATGCACACAGCATCTCATGCCAGTGCTCATGCACGCAGTAGATGCTCAGTTGTAACCGTTACCGAACGCTCTGCAGGGTCTGCAGCCTCTTCTGGCTTCTTTCCAGCTCCAATTTCCTTTTTTCAATCTTGGCTTCCAAATTGGCTTCGTCCAAAGCCACATTACTCAACATGTCCTTAGTCTTTTGGACCTCTTCCTAAAAGAGAAGGATGGTGAACCAAGGTCTGCACTGGAATAAGCACAATTATCTTTCACACACTCATCTGTATTCTTTCTTACTGCATGCTTTCAAATAACTTTATAACAATGAGGTAGAAGATAAACCAGCAAAGCAATGACTTTTTTTTTTGTGGTCAGGATAATGAACTATCTGAACATTTACTAATTAGAATACCTGCTTTATTCTCCTAACATTCTTAAAGAAAGAAAAAAAAAAACAGCACCCAGAAACACAGCTGTCCTGGGCTTTAACTTTTTCCTTTTCATCCAAAAGGAAGGAACGATGCCCTCCTCACAAAATCTGACAGGACACAACAGGTAAGCATCTGAATAAACATGGAAGAGAAATGCATTTATTTCTTGGTACCATTTTAGTGAGATTTTGGGATTCTGTCAATGTGTTTTTTTTGTTTGTTTGTTTGTTTTTTACCCTTCCTGATAAAAGTCACTTTAAGAAAAGCAGTCAGTCTATCCCATTGCCTTCACCCTTCCCTGAGTCCTGCTGTACCCATCTTTTCAAAATCCAGGAAGCATCCCAAACACTGTAACACATTACAGGAATAAGGAGGGGAAAGTGGGAATACTTCAGCCTGCCCAAACAAACGAGTACCTTCAGTGTGCTCCTGCCCTAGGAACTGTGATGAGTGTGGGGGACAGAGGACTTCACATCTGCTGAAGCTCTAGCAGTAATTGCTATGTGCTGTTCAGCTACAATAAGTCATTTCAGTGACTGCTCCA
Source organism: Centrocercus urophasianus (assembly GCF_019232065.1). Classification (NCBI taxonomy): domain Eukaryota; kingdom Metazoa; phylum Chordata; class Aves; order Galliformes; family Phasianidae; genus Centrocercus; species Centrocercus urophasianus. The sequence continues at coordinate 748,369 of NW_024884855.1, read as the reverse complement.
GAACTAAACCAGCTGAGCTATGTGCTACATTGATATTCTCAAGAAGCCAATTGCTCTAATATTTTCCTTTTAGTTTATTAGCACTACTGCCTAGAATATCAATGCACATTAACATTTAGAGTTCATATGGACTGCAAGTAGGAAGAGAAATATAAGGAAAGATTGCCTGAAGCATCTACTGCTTATACACTGGCTTTTTAAACATGGAACTCCATGCCTTGTAATTACAGAACTGGATAGGATACAGTTTGCAGCTAAATAACTTGCAGTATTCACTAGAATTTAATTAACGACTATACTTGCACAGTGCCTAGCAGGGCAGCTACTGGCCCAGAGATACAGAGCCCAAGCACTGGAGCAAGAACAGCACTCCAGAGTCGAGGTCAGACCAAGGCACCTGTGAAACTAGAAGCACAATGATGCCCAGCCATGCCCCAGTCAGCACAGCACCTGCTCTTCTCATCCCCTTCCCAGTTCAGCTATCCTGCTTGCAGAGCCCAGCTTCACAGCTCCAGGGGTACCAACACAATCTGAGTTTCAAGTATATTCCTTGTAGCTCCTTGTGATCTTGTGATCCTAATAAGTGGTTTAAACAACGACGTCAACTCCTGTGCTGGTGAAGTCAATCATTCCTCTAGAGCTTCTGAAGCTGCTGCTGAGCCCTTGACAGAGGCAGGGAACATGACTGAAATGCAGAAGGGGCTTTCCTTTTCTCCCAAAAGGGAAGATGTCCTTCAGTGCAGCTGATGACTGCAACATGAAGGGTTTGTCAGCAGTCACCAGCTGGAGGAACGAATCAACATGTGAAACCAACAAAGCCATACAGTTCAACAAGCTAGCAGCAGGGCTGCTTCTAGCACATTCCTCTAGATGCTGCTAACACAGCACATCTGTGCTGCTCTAGGCTGTGATTTCTGAGTGCCAGCTCGCAATCCTCACTGTGCAGACACCTCTTCCACTCTGCCAAGAAACTACCAGTTACATTTAACAGGTTTGTTCACTTTGAACAGGACTTATTTACCAATAAACCACCAAGATGATCAGTGACTCCTCATCACCATGACACAAAGCATCATCACACACCAACCTCTGCCTTGATTACTTTGTGTTTACACATCTAATGTCACCTAAAGACCAGTACCCACATCAGCCCTGAACAGAAGTTCCACATTACCTGTTAGGTATCCAGGTGGAACATTACTCGGCCCAGCAGAAGGGAGGAAGGATAATTCTGCAATAAAATAAATATCAATTTGCTTACCAGCACACATTCAATGGCAACTTTCATCATCTTCTCAGCTTCGTTTATCTCCAAAGGTCTGGCAATAGATTCTGTTCTTGCTTCCTATGAGACAAAAATACATACCTAGATTTAAACACAACACCAGGAAGTTAATATTTACAGAGCAGAGGATGGCCAAACAACAATAACTCAATCATCTGCTAAATAAATGCTGCACAACTTATTATTTATGCTCCAAGGCTCAACAACCAAAAGAATGGGAGGTTGTGAAAGGGTCAGTTAAGTGAGGCCAGGGTCAAGCAATTAAGGTAACTTTCCAAAACAAGCTCTGTTATCATTTCAACTGCAGCTATTATTGAATGCACATTTTGTGGAAAATGCACTGGTTATCAGGTGTTAAACAAAACACTACAAAACAAGATATCCTCACCTTTACAACACAGCTAACATAGGCAGCTGAGCACAGTGCCACATTTGCAGAGACAGAAGCAGAAGGAACCCACTGAACCAAGCCAGGCCCTATGTGCTTCCTACACCCACATGGAAATGAGGTGATGCAGATGCATGGGTTTCTGCAATTCTGGGCCCAGGTGATTCAACCTCCTCCTCAAAGCAGCACTTCTTGTTTAGAGCCCAAAGGAGGAATAAAAGAGCAACCACCCCAAAACAAATGCCCACAGCAGCTCTGGGGACAGCTGGGCTTAGTACTCACCATGCCCTCATCTGTACCATGTCTTACATCAACCTGGCTGAAATGAAAACATTTGATTGGTTGCTGATTCAGGAGAAAAGGTGGGAGGTTTTCCCAGCTGGAAGTCCTTAAAATCATCTGATGTTGGCAAACCATTTGGTTACAGGTGGATCAAGATGGAAATAGCACCTCTCTAGAGAGCGCCTGATTAAGAAGCTGGAATTGTTCATGTAAGATTGATGGGTCTTCTTCTACCTTCCCTCCACCTCCCATGGAATTTCCATGCACAGACCACAGCCTTCTTGGAGAAACCCACACCAGTTTCCAGCAGGAGGCTCGGCCCTGCAGTCACACCTGCTTGCATTGCCAGGCAAATGAAGGGTGGTGCTAAGGTAGAAATCCTTCCTTCCAGACCTGACTGCTGAACCAGTCAACCAAACTGAGAGGAGGACGCAGGCAGACCACAGCAGCTTCCCACACATACAGCTCCCTCCATTTATTTCATGGATGTTTGTAACAGCTTCCCTGTGTGTCTGTCACTGGGACACGTCCTGCAGCCCTACAAGAACTCTTGCAGGGAAAGCTTTAACCTGTAGCATCTCTTTTGAGGAAGGGCCCTGCGAATGGACACACTGAAGAGGGCCGAAAAGAAGGTGGCTCACACCAGCGTGCTTGGAGGAAAGCAAAACATTCCACAAAGACTAGAAAGATGTTATGGAAAGCACTTCCTTTGAAACATCAAAGCTGGCTAATTACATCACTGAGCCATCAGCACACTGAAGAAAATGACTTCCAGGTAACAAACCTGCTCTGACACTCTGTGACTCCCCACAGGAGCAAACCAGGCATGCTTCCCTGCCAGCCCCCCTCGTCACCACTACTTCTTACCCTGTATGGAATACACTCTGACATGACAACTGGCACTTTTAAAGCTTGTGCTCGTGGGTACAGACAGGCTGTACACTTAAAGCAACCCAACATTTGTACATTTAAAGCAATGTACTCTTCACAATTAGGTGTACTGATCAGAATGCATACTATAATACGCAAGAGGTTTCCTTTAAATTAACCATTAAAAATAGAGTTCTCAGGAGAGGTGAAAAATATAGAAAAAATTATTGATGCCAGAGGAGCTACGAAGCAGAACAATTTAGCACTAAGCCTGGTAATTACAACTTAGGAAAACAAACATATACAAAAGCAGAGAGGTATTTGTGGACAAACTGGCTGTTTACCACTTACTGGTGCTTCCTGTTCAAAGTGTTCAGAGCTCCCTGGCTATAGTTTTACATGATAAATACTAATTAAAAATCACGGAAGCCAAGTGTAAAATTATTTTTGATGAACCAAAGCTGACAATTATTAAAGAAAATGCACAAAAGCACATAAGAGATGACATTGGCTGGCACTTCTACCCACTCGGGATCAGCTATTTGGCACAGCCTGGAGCAGCTGAGATTTTAATTCTTCAAGTTTTGCATCTCGCTTTGGACGAAGCCAGTTGGAAGCACAACCAAACGAGCTGGCTGCCTGAGACCCAAAAACTTGGTTTTCTTTGGAAATGAGACTGTCATTAGGAAGTTGGGAAGCTGTCAGATCCCAGCCAGCTGCCTGCCCACCAGGCAGAGCCCAGAGCCCAGCCTGACGGAGCACTGCCTATGGGGAGCAGAGCTGACCCTGAACGTGCTCTGCCCAAGTTGCACCAGCCTGGGCATCACGAGTGAAGACAATTTCCCTTAAAGCAAAACTGTACTGCAGTTGTTTCAGGAAACACCACTGACCCTGAAGCTTTCAAAACACCATCCGTGTAAATAATTTACTCAAGTGTCCATCCCTGCTGAACGCCGGTGCCCTGGCTCCCACACCAGCTAACTCACTCCCACTGCATCACGTCCTGTTGGCACACCTCCCTGGCTGCACCAAGGCCATCCCAAACTCACAGGCTGCCTGGCTACCAAGCAATGTCACCACACAGAAAAGCCAAAGGCACAGAAAGCACAGCCAGGACAACGCTGCCATTCCTGCTAACGCACCCCACCACTGCCTTCAGAGGTATTTCCCCCCCCCTCCAGGAGCTTTATCTATGGTTAAAAATGAAGAGCTGCTACTGCAAAAACAAGCCTAGCAGTTATCCAGTGAATCCATTTCCAATCAGCTATAGTTTTCCATCATGGTGCCTCAGAAGCAGACAAACCAGGTCCTGGCATGCCTGATGAATGGGGAACAGGATGTACATCTTCTGAAGTGCAGTAAGGACTGAAGGCGAGTAATTAAGCACGACTGGCACACAAGTCACTCATGATAAATGTTGTGTAATACATGTATATCTTGTGCAGGTCTAGCAGAGGTTTCTAAACATCTTTTTTGTCATAAGGAGCAGACACGAAAGCTTTCTTCCAATGTACAAGTCTCTGTACGAAATGTTTTCTGACCCCAAGTTAAATCCTGCCTGACAAGCTGCAAGACTGCTGCATACATAAATACCTCCTCACCACCACCTTCTGCTGCCTTCAGGAAGCATTATATCCCACACTCTCTCCAAATACAGGTTTTGTAACTGCTGCTATCCGTGCAGGTCATAAAACTCTACTTTTAGACCATTCACTATTCAGGGAGTCCATTAACACGCACTGTGAGCCCATTTGGCCCAAACAGAACGCATCATTAGGTGGAGCTCCGTGTGAACAGGAAGGTAAGGAAGGGACGTTACAAGGTTCCTTCAGAAGGCCTTGATTATTTCTACTACCCAGCAGCCTATTTTCTTCCTCAGGAAATTAAAGCCCAAGCTAATTGAGGTTGCTGCTGTTTCCAGGCTCCCATGAAGCTGCGTCCCTGTATGTTCATCTCAGCAGCCCGCAAACAGGCCCGCAGAGGCGTCCCCTGCCTCCCCTTGGAGCAGGGGCCCCAAAGCAGGAGGAGGCTAGCGATGCCTCTTCCAGCAAGAGGCCAATGAACATGCCTCCTGCAGCACAGCCAAAGCTGCCTCTGTTTCCCATTCCAGGTAGACGTGGCCTTGGGCAGCACAGACAGCTGGGAGCGTGGTTTGTGTTTGTATAAAAGGATGAAGAGCAGAGTGCCCAAAAATGCAGGCTGGCAAAAGTCTGCTCAGCATCTCCTTTCAAAGTATTTCCTTTCCTTATTAGTTACAATAAAAGGAAGGTTTCAGGAAGGTTTATGATCTCTTCAGAAAGAAAAAGCAGCAGCAACAACACCAGAGCATGTTCCTCAGCATCTTTCACACCTTGACTACAGGCAAAGGCCCCAGCAAAGCTGCAGTGAGGCAGGAACAGGCAGCAGGTGCGCAGCACAGCCACCCAGAGACAGTTCAAACTCACAACTCACAGCAAGGCTAAGCACTAAGTGCCTAAGCACTGCCCTGCAACGTGGGCTGCTGTTCTCAGCAAAGCTTGGCCATGGGGTGGCTGCTGTGCTCAGGGACAGAAATACAGAGTGGCTCTGTGACGCAGAAACAAAGGCAATTTAAGTCAGCGCATTTTCCCCTTACGTAATGGAAGTTTTGACACAGCCATATCTCGTGCCTGACGAAGGAAGGTTAGGAACAATGAGGAACTCGAACCTCACCAAGCATTCAGAACAGTGCTTGTGATTTAGCCCAATCATCAAGTGGAACTACTTGCAGTCATGCAGGCTTGGCATATTCTTTGACATACAAAAGATGGTTTGGATGCAATTTTCTTCCCAGCCATGCTAGAATGGTTTGTCAAAACCATCAGGTGCTGAGCTCCAGGCATTCAGATATCCCAGCTAGTTGATAAAACCTTCCCTGCACTGAAATAACTGGTTCACAAGATGCAAAGGTGCCACCTCTCTGTTTGCTAACGATGCTAAGCCAGATACTAATGGGAAGTTCATTAGAAAATCCTTTGTTATATAAACCACGTAACCAAAAATGCTATATCCACATCATCTATAGCCATGGTTCTGGTTAAAGCAATCCAAAGTGTAGGGCAGTCTCTGCTCGACTTCTCTGTACAACTGCAAGGTTTCATTTTGGCTTCTCCCTTTGCATTCATCCTCTTTGCTCAAAAAGAGTTAAGCTGGGGTTTTTGGTCTGAAGCAGCAGTTGGAAAAAGCCACCTGCAGTCAGCCAGGTCATTCTCCAGAGCGCTGGACATTTCAAGTCACCAATTTCCACTGGAAATCACTTTACCTCTGAGATGCGCATGGCAACTTTACAGCCAAAGCACAGGAAATGAGAGAAATTAGTTTACCCACTTCCCCCAGGCAGCACCAGGTGCCCAGAAGGAACATTTGGCAGATGGAAAATGCCTTCAGTGCTAAAACAAAACAATTTTTTGTAGTTAACTTTCATAGAGGACCGAAGGGAGCAGCTGCCATTCAGTGAGAGCCACCTCCGTCCTTACAGAGGCAGGCAGCACACAGCACCGAGTGGGGAGAGTGGGGAGGCAGCTTTTCTGGCATTTAACTAATGCCATCTCAGTGCCACAGCTGGATCCAAATGCCTGCAGCTCTCCTGTGAGGTTAATCCAAGCACATCACGAGCTGAAGTTGGAAAAGAGATTCTCAATGGCTGCATCAGTGCTGGAACAAACTTACACCCTGTGCATACATAACAGTAACACATTCCAATGGCCCTCACTTAGAAATGTATCCTCAGTAGACTGGGGAGCATTTTGGCTGTTAAGAGCTTTAATCTACACAATTACAGAAACTATTTCCACAAGAGGATAGTAGGGTCTACACAGTTTCAAGGTCACAGATGGAGGGAGAGCCAAGAAGAGAAGCAGCACACAGACCAAAGGGGCTGCCCACCCTCAGCACAAGCAAAGTGCATCAAAAAAACAGACTATTACCACCTTTCTTCAGTTTTACATGGCTTAGAGCTAACTGAGATTAAGTTAGCAAACCCCCCCCGTGAGAGACTGCAATTATTTCAGTTTGTGTGTGTTTTGGTCATCCTGAGCACTGAAAATGGCACAAAAAGAGACAGGGAAGAAGAAACCTGAATAACAGACATGCATTCCTACTCCATACCCAAACAAAACCCAGCATTACCAACCTGAGGGGAGGAATAAAAGCTAGAAATCCAAAACTCCAAGTGCCTTGCTCTTCTTCCAAAGCTGGATATAAAAGCTGTGAAAAATCAGGGCCATACAGTCATGCAATGCAGAATTCGTCCCAGTAAGAGAGTAAAACAGAGCTGAATACATCTCTGTGCATAGAATTTGTGCTGTGCATATTCAAAAACAGACTCTCTGAATTCCAGCTTTCCAATTTCTATGCTTGGACCACTAAGAGTGGAAGCAGCAAACTGTCTTGCCAAAGTTTGGGCCCAATGCATTTTAAAACCAAAAGGCTTTCCGTAGGGCTGTTCACTGCTCCTTCTTCTCAAACATAAAACCTGGATTCTTAATGAAGCCAAAAGGGACACACGTGACTTCCATCCAATGAGACAAGCATGGCTTTGGGTACTTGTTGTTTTCCTGCAGAATCTTAACCAACTGCATCATAGTTTGAGCAAAGCAAAGGAGTGCCTGCAGGTTTTGATGCTTTGATCCCTGCAGTGCTCCTAAATGAAGCACTGGGTGACCTTTGGTGGTTGTTTTTAACATTATAGATTAATTCTGAAAGCAATTTACATATACACCAGAACGCAGTCAGGAAATGATGGATTTATAAAGGCCTCAGAAAGGCACACTGCCACATTTCCAAGAAAACAAACACACTTCCCAATAAATACAGGCACGTTTACATCAACATGTATCCGCAACACATCTAATAGAGACTTTCCCTTAATAACTCTTCTCTCCTTCAGCTGAAATTTGTTTTCATTCAGAAAGTAATTTATTAAAGTGACCTATGGCTTGGAACAATCATTTACCTCATGCATAACAATTTTCCACACAGCTCCTATAGCAACTACGTGCAAAAAGAGCTCCTCTAAAGAAAGGCAAGGTTGTGACACAAATTAGAGTCAACGTGTCTACAGGAAATAAAAATGAGTTTTACTTTACTTTTCCCAGTGATCTTTCCCCAGGAGGTGCAGAGACAAGGAAAACAGATGTGTTCAACCCATTAGTGCCAAATGCCAGCATTTCCTTTACAGCTACAGGAAAATGAAGCAGTCTTCACCCAGGACAGAAACAAGACCTCAGCTTAACTAAGCCCAGGTACTGAGATCCTCCATTTCAGCATTTGGAAATGGATGAATTGGAGGGGAGGAATAAAAAAAACAAAAGGAAGAGGTTCAGGGAACAAAAAACCACCACGTTCTCTAATTCATTAGCACTGTATCACATCCATCAACACGTTTTAATATATGCAACAGGCTCAGTACATAAAATGTGATGAAGAAATAAACCCAACTGCTCTCCTATTGCTCTCTAATAGCACAATCTCTCCACCAACACCATTTAGTGCGTGCATTACTTAGCCATGCAATGTCTAAAGAAAATAAGCAATGGAAACAATAATCTTCACATTAAAAAATAGTAAAAGTAACCTTCAAGGAATGGCAACTGATGTGCTATCTACACACAAGGCTCTAAATTCCCCACGTGAGGTCACAACTCACAGCACTTCTGCCCACTTGAAACAGAGTGGGAAGGGCAGGCATAGGATCCCATCCCAGCAGGCTGTGGAGAAAAGAATCTAGGGAGGATAGTGTGAAATTACAGGCAATTCTTTCCTGCCCTCAGCACTGGCTGTTTAGAAATAACTGCAACTCCACCAGCTTCCACAGCCATTATCAGACTTAATGGTGATGGCAGAAAACAACTGCATTTGGCTCCCAGCCCCTCACTTGATGAGCTCATTTCATACTCAAGCGAGCTCTATATAGCTCAATTACTTTAAAATATTTGGAAGGCAAAATGAGGATGATGAAATCTAATCTATCAGGTTACAGGTAATGAATCACCTGTCCCAAGGTTACCATAAACCCCCTATTTTCCCAGTGACACCCTGCCCTCCTGCCACCAACTTCAGGTAGGAAATCCCCCTTTGAACCCTGAGGATGCTGCACCGTAGCCAGGATGGAGCTGCTGCTGCCAGGGGGCTGCTTTGGGCTGCCACACTGAGCTCCCTTTGCCCTCCTGCTGCTCACACACACACATGGGAATGGCAGGGCTGGCAGCTCCTGGCCCCACTGATGAGATGCCCACTTTACCTGGAAAGAACTTTCTTTACAGAAGTTCATTGTGGAAACAGGAACGTGGTAGAGAAGTTCTACAGGATTAAAACACAAAGCCTGTGGAGTTTCAACAGCTTTCAAAGGCTTTTGCAGCACAAAAGGCCAAGCAGCAAGCTGCACGGTGGAGTGCTGAGCACACTGCTCAACCAGCTCAGCCCTACTGCTCCACAGAGCTGAGTTCACCTCCTGCCTGTAAGTTTGCTCTGTGCTTCCCTCTCCTATCTGCTTCTAGAAGCACAGAGCCACATTCAAGTCAGAGGCACCATAGCTCTGCAAGGTTAGTGCTCCTGAACTGAATCACAGCTATAATGAATCAAAACCGTAGCATAGATGCTATCAGCAAACCATAAAACAGCATTTCCCCTTATTATTATTTAAGCTTTAGATAGGAAGAGAAAGCTATTAAATCTGTTTCACAAGCACAGAAGCTACAGCAGCCATATCCACTCGAGAGTGAGGTTTTTGCTCTGTGGCTCCTGAAAAGAATGAAACAAAAGCTGGGGGAAACCTCTTCCATTAAGTCTCACTTCTGTTTTCCAACCTCTCCCAAAGGCACTGGTGTTCCTGCCTCCATCAGCTCCCCATGCAACAAGGGGCACGGCTGCCAAAAGCAGTCAATCTGCCCAGCACTGGTGTCGTGGCAATTCTCTGCTACAAGCAGTCTGTAAACAACTCAGAATAACAGCTTTAAGTTCAGCTCATTTTCAGGAGATTGCTTTCTCCAGCACATGGGCTGCAAATAATTTTTACAGCACCTAAACTGCCGTTCTGTAAAAAAAATAACAGCAACAGGTATATTTTTGTGAAGAGCCTTCCAATTCCTAGCAGCACACAAATTCTTCATCCCTTCCTATCAATTCACACGTTCATTATAAGATTCAACACATTTGCCAGAAAAAAAAACCAAAACGAAGAGATCCCAGTTAAAAACACTCCGTGTGAAAGCGCTTGAATTGCTCCCATTTTACAACATCCTCTCAGCAGAACGGGGCACACAGTCCCAGGGAAGACCATTACCCACTGCACTCCCAGGCAAAGGCCCAGCACTGGTTCCACCCCAAAGAGGCCATGGCTACTACTGGCTTTTATCCCTTTCTCTTTCAAACACTGCAAGTGCAGAGTCCTCGTCTGCAATAAAGAAACTGACAGCAACAAGAACCAACAGATGAGTAATCACCATCACCAGTAATCTTTAGAAGGCAAGCATAAAGCCACACAGCTAAAGGGAAGGCTGCTTAGTGCAACCTTATGGCTCTGTAACCCCAAAACAAACGGGGTTTTCAGCTCCAACAAATCACTCAGAAGGCTGAAGCCAGGAACAAATCACAGGAACACAGCATCACAGCTTCTGTGCTGCACTCTGTTGTGCTTTTAGATACAAACTCAGAGCTAACGAGGCAGAAGCAGAGGTTGTCTTTCCCATGGCAGGATTTCCTGAAGATAACAAATCCAGTCCGTCAGACCTTTTTGCAAGATGTAAACTGAGCACCTCTGTAAAATCCATCAGCTGCAGCTCGTGCCCTCAGTCATTATGTCATGAGAAAGACACTCTGTAGAGTAAATAATCAATTGTCCTTTTACAAACTGCCCCTTCAACAGAATAATGCTCAAGATCTCTTAATGGGTGCAAGGAGAAGTGGCTGCAACGAAGCACTCATCCAGCCCTTGATTTGTCACTCCATGTCCTCAGTGCTCTGCACTCGTGCAAGTCCCTTTTTGAAGGTCCACTACTGCAGTCACTTGGGCTCCTAAAAGCCTCAATTTCAAGAGATAAAACAATGCCCAATTTCAAAGCAATGCTTAATGACTTCTTAACATGTTGACCTGGCCTGTACCTGACCTTTTAGCTGAGTTCCAAGAGGTGCTGCCTACACTAACAGCACAGCTTAATGCTAAAGCAAACATTAACACATTAGGTGGTCGTCACGTGAAAATTATTTCAAAGCCAGGATATTAAGCAAAGAATACCAGATGAGAAGTAACAGATTAACCATTCTGTAAGACCTGTCTATGTTGAATTCAGGTGGATTATCACTCCTCTCTCCCTTGTAAAAATATTCATGTCTTTCATGTGGCTGAACACCACGCTGTCGTATCTTGCAGGAGAGGCAATGCTTCACACAATCTCTGCACTTCACCAAGAAGGATCTAAGAGCATTAGCTGTCAAGGCACACAGCCTGCTGCCCTTACAGGATGTGCTTCCCACAGCTCAGATGTTACAAACCTGAAGATGACCAAAAAATGATGCCAGAACTTCCAGGGCTTCCCTTGTCTAAGTGTCTATTATCAGTAAACAAATAACCTCCAGCATTACAGATAAGCACATTAGAGAAACAAATTGAGAGATTTATTGGCAAAGTTTGATGGCACGTCTGTGACTTCATGCAGTAGCTGGTGATTTTGCAATTAAACTGAAAAATCTGTACCCTGCAGGCTTCCATGCCTTTCAATTACTGTAACAGAAATAATGAGCCTTGCACTTGGATAACTCAGAGCATTAATAATTTATCTTTCCAAATATATCTATCAGCACTGCTAGAACATAAACACAAAGTCAATATTTCCAAACGGTTCTACAGAGGTTACTTCAGTTTTCTTCTAAAGGAGAAATGCCAAACTGTTCTCTGTTTCACTGCAATCGAGTATTAATAAAAACTGAGTATTAAAATGAGTGGGAAGAGAACACAAACTTTGACCCATTCCTTCAAGCAACACAATATTCATTTCAGATGCAGCTGTCACAAGCAGCTGCTCCGCTTTCTGCACCTTTCTCCTCTGCAGCATCTAGTGAACAAATGTTCTTATCCACTCCCCATGATGTACTTACCCTCAGCTCTACCTCTTTACCAAGTAAGTCGTACAGACTTGCTCCTTTGGAGGTGATTTCAGAAGCAAGCTGTCTAGCTGCCTTCAAGTCAGCAATCTGGAAACACAGCAGGAGCACAGAATAGTAAAAGAGCATTCACAGTATCACAAAGAAAATCAACAACAGATTTTTCTTATTTTTGTGTTTAAAAAGGAGGCCAGCACAGAGACTGAAGCTCTGCCACAGCACTGAAGTTGTCCACTGGAGTCAGATTAAGCCCACCTCTGGGCTTAAACTTGGCCTTGGTTAGGCACCATTTAGACACAGGCTGCCTGGTGAGACCCCAGACCCTTCAGGTCAATGAGAAAACCTCCTCAGAACTGACTCAGCCACGTGTTGGTTCATGTGCTACTCATGGCAAACAGAAACATCTTCTCTTTCATATGTACAGGTGTGCACACCAAAAGGTATGTGAGCAGGACAGTGTGTAAGCACTGAGCAGGGATCATCTGGAAGTGGTTTTCCACGTGATTTCTCTGAGGTGCTTTCCTCACAAAGAGGAAATTGTGGTTCTGCCATCTTTTCAAGAACAGCAGTATTACAGTCTAACAGGCAGATACCACAGAGCATTGCTATAAAATAACCAAATTTTATATCAGGATATAGGAGAGGAGCTAAAAGTAACGAAAAGCAGCAACAAGAACTCTTGTTTAACACAGCGTGGCTTTCTTTAGTATCTCAGGAAGGCATTTAAGGGCTTGCATGGCTTTGATGTCTGTTAGGAAAATGTGGAGATTCCCTTTTTGTTCAGTGCAAACTGGCCCAAAAGCCAATGTTCAGTCAGTCTTCTGGAAGCTGGCACCGCCGCAGTGATGTTAGTAGACAGAAAATCACCTTCATCCTTGTGCACTCCAACATCTCTACAATTTTAACAGCATTTCAAAACAATTGTAACCAATCTGGTGCCACCATTTCCTTGTACTATGCTTCTGGATATGAGGACACAGAGATTAAAACAAGTCCTGCAGTGCAGCCAAGACAAAGCCATCCAACTTCCTTGTGAGAACGTTCTCTGCTTACAATCTCAGACAGAAAATGCATTTGTTTTGCACAGGTTCACACAACACACCTGCCTACACCAAGAGTACAAGTTTTCCTTACTTTTGAGCCAAGATCAAACTTGAATTTGCTGCTGTCTTCTTCAGTGATGTCTGTGCACTCCACTCCCTCCGTGTTCATGGCACCGTACAGCACAGAGGTGACCTTCAGCAGCTCTCTCACTGCATAGCCATCTGCCTGGTACAGCTTCTTGGTGTTGAGCTTTATGTGGGCCTTGGTAGCCTTTGGAAAGAAAGAAACCATCACGCCACAAAGAACAACAAAATCTCCATTTGCCTCTTCTGACTTCACTCAGAAGCTCTCACTGGAGGCACTTGTCTGCTCCAAACAAATCTTCCTGTTTGGAAAGAGATTTTCTTAACCATATCACTGTGGTTTCTGAAGAAGTCTTTCTGAGACGTGTGTACTTTCTGTATGCCAGAACATTTGCAGATAATTGCCAGAACAAAAAAAACCTCAAACTATTCATTAATTCTTCCCCATGTGAAGATCAGCAAAAACCCTGTGCACCACTTAAACTCAAATTAAGTTTAAGTGGAACGTAAGTGCTGCCCAGGCCTTGTGATGATGCTGCAGAGAGGTAAATTTCACCCTTAACGAGTTACAAGAATAAGATCAATTATCCTAATTTAGCTGCCTTCTCTTCCACCGGTAGCTTCAGAGTATTTTATTGTTTCTCAAATTATTCCCTGTTACAACATTACTGACTTCATTCTCTTGCCTTCCATCTCTGTAAAGAAAAAAAAAAGTCATTAAAAATTACAATACCCTCTTTTTATACTTCAAAATAGCAAAGGAGAAAAGCGAGCATCACAGAAACCACGCATCTGTCAGAGAATGGACACAAGTGTGGTCCTTGCACCCCCTGCCAAGTGGCTGCACCTCCCTCATGTGTGCAGCACAGCCAGAAGAACAGGTTATTGATGCTGTGCACTCCAAACAGGGCCACTGTGAGACCTGCAGCACAAAAACCCTCCACCGTTTTTGAAAATATTGGCTGCCACGACCTCAGCTGAACCAACACAGAATGAGGAAAGCCAAGCATGTGCTCTTCCCCTCTCCTTCAGTAGAAGGGATCTAAAAAAACTGAATCATGGAAACAGCGGGGATTCAATTTTAAGAGAAGTTTGTCATTAAGTGGACAGAACCTGTTAAACATCCACTGCACAAAGAAAACCTACACACCACGCCATGAAGGATGTGGTTAAAGACAGGAATTCCAATTTCAGCTCCATTCAGCCTCAAGAGAGAAAAATCAATGTCAAGCAAAAAGAAAAAAAAATGTATTTCACTCAAATTTAGGAAAACAGAGGCAAAGCCCACATAGAACCACACGTATTTCCCAGATTGCCATAATGGCACGGCTTGTTCAAGCAGGCAGCCTCATGTCTGAGGTGTAGCCAGCTATTTTGCAGCGGTGGTAAAAGATTTGTGCTGAGCAAAATATGCCTCAATCTCATGAGAAGGCATGCACAACAGAATGCTAAAGTCTGATTCGACACCGTAAGGAAAACGTGGCACCCAAAATTGTCTGTAGATAACCAAGAATCTCTTCTGAATCTATTTTAAATAGATCCTCTATATCTTTCACTCTTACCTTTTTTCTTCCACTCCAAGAATGCAGTGATGAGGATTAACACTGTTTTAGCATTAGATGAGCAGTTCCTGATTGTGTAAAGCCAGATGCAACAGCACAAGACCTCAGTAAGAACCCAACTTCTGTGCAAGCTCAGGGTCACTGCCACTGCAGGATCCCACAGGGCCTCGTTTTGGAGCCATGCAAACACAAACCCAAGAGAGCACCAGGCCCCAAACAGCCTCTGAGTCAAGCAGGAACATTCCTACCAACCTACTCCTGTGACTCAAATGAAACTACACGCAGGGTCAGGGACGGAGTTGTGTCGCTTCTATCACTGCAGCAGCTGAAGCTTTACTATCTAAGTCCTAAAATAAAGTTCCCTCTGCTTTCCTCTTCCTCTTCCTCTTTCTTTTTTTTTATTTTCAATCCTGAGCAGAACACTGGTCAATTTCACAACCTGGATGTGATTACTTTGGAGAGGAAACAATGCTGCTTGCTGTTTGACACACATCACAAGCATACAGTACAGCTCAGCCACCCCTCACAAGGAAACTGTAAGGGATTAGGGGCAAAATCATCCACGCCAACATGGAACAAGCATTTCAGTGGGAAATAAGCTGACGTACCATGAACTGAGCTACAGCCTTAATGAAGAAAACCCGGTCTTGTTCTGTCTCAACATCAGGGGGAATGTCAGACTGAGGTTCATACCTGTGGAAACACACATGGATTCGGATGAGAAATTCACGTGCAGGTTAAGGAAACTGCTTCACCTGAGAGGCAAAGTCAGAAAGAAGTGAAAAAAGCCAACATGTATGAGCCTGGCAAACAGCTCCTGCTGCAGCTAGGGCTGTCAAGGCCCCACGGTGCCACGCTGGGGCTGTGCCCAAAAGGCACAAGTTGTAAAGCCTGAGATGTTTCTCCATCAGGAATTGGTCCTTTGGGACACTAAATATGTATTTTCAATCAGGGTTCTGCAAAGGAGCAAAATGGAGTTGGCAATGTCAAGGCCAGGAAACGCCTAGAAAATAACCTCCTACTTAAACCACAAAGAGC
This sequence comes from Centrocercus urophasianus, assembly GCF_019232065.1. Classification (NCBI taxonomy): domain Eukaryota; kingdom Metazoa; phylum Chordata; class Aves; order Galliformes; family Phasianidae; genus Centrocercus; species Centrocercus urophasianus. The sequence goes on along the minus strand of NW_024884855.1, from coordinate 732,700 downwards.
TGACAGCAACCAAACTGACCTCCATCACCTGTGGCTCCACAATTCAAAACCACCAGGTTAATATTGCCAGCTTTCAGGTGCTGAATGAAAATACCCTGTGCCAGCTTGATATTGCTGGCAGTAACAAAGCCAGACGTGTTTCCAGCCTCTCAAAGTACTCAAGAGTGAGGTCCCTGCCCTCAGAGATCCTTCCACAAATACTACTTTCTAACCCAAATGAAACACAAAGAAAAGAAAACAGACTGAAAGCTTGTGAACTGCTTTTAAAAAAACATCAGTGAAATGCAGAAGCTTCTAGAAGTCACCACCCTACAGGATCCAGGGAAGAAAAAAGAGAAATTCCTGCGATCTCATAAAAGGCTTTGAGATTTCCAACATTCAGGCAGGCAAAAAACCCCAATCTTCTCTTTCAAATCATGTTTGCAATTAAGAGCAAGGTACATGCAAAGCATCCCCTGTGCTCTAAAGTGGAATCAAAAGGCTTCTCGAGCAGAAAAGCTGCCTGTTACTGCATGAGCCTAACTCTGAACAGAGAGGGATGCTGGCTTTCAGTTGAGGTTTGGTCTGAAATGAAATCACCTCCTCCTGGGCTCAGGGCTGTCAGCAATGTTACAACACACCAGTTTGAGCTTCTTAAGCACGTGGGCATGTTAAAAAATGCTATTTTAAAGAGCAGCAGTTTTGATTTCTGTCAATTGTCATGTGGTGGAGCTGCTACAAACCATGAGGGAGCTTCGATTTATGTTCTGAAACATGAGGTGAAGGCAACAAGTAACGCAGGCCCTGTGTGTAACAGGGTAAAGAATGTGTAGGTAATTCAATTCCAGCACTTCTGAATCATTTTATAAGTACTCCCCTATTTTATTCTTTTACTATTGTGACAACATTCAGGAAACACATCCACTACACTTAGATTCCCGCTGTTGTATTAATTACAAATTCAGGCCAAAGAAACAGCAATTAGGCAGGCAGTTCACTGCCGTGGTTCATGGTTCACTGTAATATTGCACGTTAGGAGCAGCTTTGGTTATTTTTCCATTCATGTGGAGGAAAGAAGATAACTCGATTAGGAAGTCACATCCCATAAACACTTAAAGTCTGTCTGCGGGTTTGGTGGCTGTAAAAGTACAGCAGGACAGCAGTAGGTGAGCATCTCTTTTTGAAACAGCACAGACGCTAAACGAGGCCGACGCAAAGCAATGGCAACCGCAATAAGCTCGAAATTGCGCCCCGAGGAGCCGCCACTGCGCATTGGCACGGCTGGGGAGCGGGGTCCTTTCAGTGTCTAAAGGGGCAGTAAGGAGGAAGGGGACGGCCTATAGCAGGGGCTGCCGTGGCAGGGCGAGGGGAAACGGTTTAAAAGGAAAAGAAGGGGGATTTAGATTAGATGTAAGGATAGCGATTAGGCAGCGAGGCACCAGCACAGGCTGCACAGAGAGCTGACCGTGCCCCGTCCCTGCAGACCGCCAGGCGAGGCCGGGCGGGCTGTGAGCCGTGGGCGCCCCCGCTCAGGAGATGGGAGCAGCCGGGCTTCGTGAGGTGCGCACGGAAGGCATCTCGGCACACCGCACAGCCCGTACCCACCTCCTCACCAGCCACAGCAGCAGCTCGGCCACCAGCGCGAAGTTCGGCCCGTGGAAGTTTTCCATGGAGACGAGGCGGGGATAACCCAGCGCCCGCAGCATCTCGGCCAGGTCTGAAAGAGAGCGCGCGGCGGAGCTGAGGCCTACCGACATCGGACGGACCTCGGCAGCCGACCCCGTCACGTCACTACAGAACGCTCCGCGGAGCGACAGAGGGATTTGGAAAGAGCTTCTCCGTAAATCGCAGCCGCCCCCGGGTCCCGCCGTGCCCGCCCGCCCCGCGGAACTCACTCCGCACATCGCGGTACGACATCGCGCCAGGCCGCGCCGCGCGTCGCTATGGCAACGCGGTACGGCGCGGCGGAGGGACCAAACTTAGGCGGAAAGCAAAGAACCTGGGCATCCTGAAAGCTGAACGGGAGGCAGCAGTGAGTGATCACAGCTCGGAAAACAAATGGGATCCTAGGCTCCATCAGCAGAGGGGTGGGCAGCAGGGACAGGGAGGTGACCGTCCCTCTCTGCTCTGCTCTTGTGAGGCCCCATCTGCAGCACTGCGTCCAGGGCTGGAGCCCCCAGGACAAGAAAGACAGGGAGCTGTTGGAGAGGGTGCAGGGGAGCCACAGAGATGATCAGGGGCTGCAGCACCTCCACTACAAAGACAGGCTGAGGGAGCTGAGCTTGTTCAGCCTGGAGAAAAGAAGGCTGTGGGGTGACCTCATTGCAGCCTGCAGTACCTAAAGGGAGCCTACAGACAGGAGGGGAGTCAGCTCCTGAAAAGGGTGGATAACAGCAGGACAAGGGGAAATGGTTTGAAGTTGAAAGAGGCAGGATTGAGGTTGGATGTCAGAGAGAAGTTCTTTGCTGTGAGAGTGGTGAGGTGCTGGAACAGCTGCCCAGAGAGGCTGTGGATGCCCCGTCCATCCGTGGAGGTGTTCAAGGTTGGATGGGGCCCTGGGCAGCCTGGGCTGGTATTAAATGTGGAGGTTGGTGGCCCTGCATGCGTCAGGGGGTTGGAGATTCGTGATCCTTGAGGTCCAGCCCTGGCCGTTCTGTGATTCTGTGGTCTGTGCTCTAAGGGGGTTGGCCCGGTTTCATCAGGCCCGCTCTGCAGTTTGGAGAAGCAGTGCTCCACTTGCCAGCTCCAAGCACTCGAGATGTGAGATCCAAAGCACGTTTATCACCCAATCGGTGATAAATGTGCTGCTCACCTCAGCTCTTCCTTTTGTACTCAAACACGAATACCAGGCAGCACAAATGTGCTACTGGAGTGGGTGCAGCTTTGGAGCAAACCGGGGTGCACTGACGAGCAAACCACAGCTGCAAAGCTGTGCCCATACCACAGCATGTAAGCCCACCTCCATGGCCACAGCTGCCCATCTCCCATGGCCACAGCACAGCCCAGCTCACACCTAAGGGCTTTTTCTCCTTCACCACTGCAAAAGCTGGAGATTTTGTTGGAAAAGAAGCTCCTGAAAAGAAGCCAGTGCAAACCGTGCCCTGGGAGTGCCTTGGTTTGTGCAGCAGGGAGGGAGATTTCTGCAGCCAACAAGGAGATGGATGGGGAAGGTGATGCAGTCTCAGTGCAGGGACAACCCGACCTTGCAGCATGCCTCTGCTTGCTTCTTCCCAAAGTCCAAAGAGAGAAAGAGCAGTTTGGTCACATCTGCCCACATGGGATCCCCCTGCAGCCAAGAGAGCTTTCTGCTGCTTTGCCCCATTATCACCATTTTAGAACCAGAGGGATCACACCAGTCTCACCCTGCTCCTCCATCAGCCACCATCTCCCTTTTTGGTTGTTTATTTTCATTTTTAGAGCTCTACTGTTCTTTGCAGTAGAATGGCAATGCTTGACATTGAAGTTACTCTCATATCCCTCTAGCCAAATTCTCACATCCTCGCATCGCAGCACCTGGCACACTGTCCTTAAGCATTTCTTTTCCATAATACTTTGTGGAGAGCTGCTGCTTCGCATTGTTCCCATCACACGCAGCCCAGAGGAGCAGCTGAGATTCCTGTGCCAGATCACTGCAGCAGGAACTTCTGATGCTCAAAGATCCCAAATGAACTGCGCTCAGCAGCAGGCAAACCATGCGGGGCAGCTTGGGGACAATTCAGGGACACTTTGGGTGCACCCTGGAGACACTTTGGGGTGTAGGAGCACAGGAACAGGAGCTGTGGTCACAGAGCCCTCCTGGGCAGGCTGAGCCATGGCAGCAGAGCTGTGCCCATATCGTATGCAGGAGGCTCCTCTGTGCCCCAGCTTCATCCAAACCCCCACCCTGCCTTGAAACTTACGTATCTAAAGCTGAAAAATGTCTACATGTATGTTTATTATTATTAATGAGAGGAAGAAAAGGCTTGGGTTGCATCTCATGTCTCCAGAAGAAAGGATGGGCCTTGTAAGGAGCAATTCTGAGCTAAGGAGGATGGGGGACAGCTGGGGAGGAAGACACAGCACAGCTTATGCCAAGGGACCCCAGGGGTGTGGAGCTCTGCCTCCGGGGAAGGGAAGCATCCAGGAATGTCATGCTCCCAGTAATTACTTTGCACGGCAGCTCCTGCCTGTGCTGGCATTAAGGGAGCTGGGAGAGCCAAGCAGCAGCCCATGTATCAAGCAGAAGGGGTAATAAATCAACCGCCTGCTTGATCACTCAGCAGATAAGCGAGAGAGGCTACTTAGGGTGAAAAGCATCCCCAAGCAAATAGATTTCCAGATCTATCCAGGCTTTGTCTGACGGATGGGGACAGCAGGCACCGGGCTCCCAGCAGTGAGGAGCACAGTGATATTCCCACCCTCCAGCAGCTCCCTTCAAAGCTGGGTGACAGCGGCCCTGCCTGAAGCCAGCTGGAAGAGCTCATCTCCCCTGCATTCACCTCATTTTGGGGTGCCCAATGTAAGGTGTCTTGGCACAGCTGCATTTACTGGCAGCGTGGGGCTGGAAGCCCAGGTCATCACCACTGCCATGGGAAGGGATCCTAAATCACGTTCTGTTCATGGTCTTTCCAGCAAAGCCAACATTTTGGCTGCTGACCTCCATGGAAGGATGGTGGTGGAAAGCCCTGCCCAGCAGCAATTCCTGCTGCAGTGAGGAACTGCAGGAGATGCAGCTCGGCTAAAGCTGGGTTTTGTAGAGTCCTTGAAAATCCTTTATTTTTGCAAAGCCCTTCCAGTTTTACAAGAGAGTACAGGGATTGGAGTCTGCAGTGCTCCCACCTCTGCCCCCACATTTGTGCTGGAGATGCCCCTGCAGCAGGGCTGAGCCTCTTGGGACAGCAGCAAGTGTGCATTTGGGTAAGGAGCAATGGGATCCTGCAGGCTGCCCAGCTCCCAGATTTTGGGAAGCAACATCTGCCAGGTGTGTGTGGTGCATTTATCCCATCCTGCTGGGCCAGCCGGGAGGACAGCAGCGGATGGGATGAGATCTGCTTAAGTAGGTGGGAATGGAGAAGTCCCACCCAGCTTCTGAATGGGTAGGAGCAAAATGAGAGCTGCAGCCTCTCGGCCCTGAATTACGGATGCTGGGGTTACAGCGGCCGCACCACGGTGTAAGGATGCAGCACTGCCTGCTGAGCCCTGACATATGGAGGAGGGCAGGCTGTGCCCTTCTGCAGAGGACGGGTACAAAGAGTCCAGCTCTGGGGCAGGATGTGAATATAGATGATTTTCACAGAAGTTCTTGATCTTATCGCTCAGCCTTCCTGTCTGAACGCGAGAAACTCAGTGGAAGAGAGGGGGATTTGGGCAGCTCTGAATGCAGAGCTGTGACCCAGGTTCTGCTGCAGGCCTCTGGGAGCGATGCCAAATCCAACAGCAGCCCTGTGAGCCCAGCACAGATCTGTCAGAGCAGGCGGTGGGGCAGGGAGTGTCGCAGCCTCCCCAGGGGCACGGCTCCATCCCATACACGTGTGTCCCTTGGGATGCAAGGACTCACCTGGTGCGTGCTCAGGAAAGCATCTCTCCCTGCCCCCCAAGGCTCTGTGCCCACCAGCATCTCACAAAACTACTTTTAGTGGGAATAAATTCTCTGCAAAACCCACAGATCCACACGAAATCCATAATGATCCCACCAGTGGGAAGGGTTGCAGAGGTGCTGGGCTGGTACTGTCCTATTGTAAGAAAGACTCTCCAGCATCTAATGGCACGAAAGGCTGATTTTCCCCTGCTCTTTGCAGGAATACCCCAGGGCACCTCCCTTCTGGGGGCACAGGGCAGTGAGCACTGCTTCCCAGAGGGCAACGAGAGCTGTGAGCCACCCCATGCTCCTTGCTGAGCTAGGGGAATTACTTTGGGGTGAGTTTGGGGGCAGAAGCATTAATTCTGACAGTGGTGCACCAGGAGCACTGCTGGGGGATGTGGTGGCACTGGGTGGGCACTGTGCTGCTCCGGGCTCTGGCAATTCTGGAGATTTGTTTTCAGCATCCATCCCTGCCTGAGCCAAGGAGATGTGAGCAGGATCCAGATTGTGCTGAATGCGTGCAGAACCGTCTGACAGGAGCAAAGCCCAGGGTGAGCAGCTCTGAACTTCCACAGATGTGCTTCCACAGCACTGCACTGCACTCTCACAGCTACCTTTGATAGCACCACCTGCTGATATAGAAATACTTTGCTTTTTAAGCGACCAAAGCCCATCCAGAGCTCAGGGCAGGTGTGCAGAGCAGAAGCCCCAGCGCACAGCCCCATGCTGATGCTAGATTTCTGTACCCAGCAAAGCTCCAGCACCCTTTTCTGAGAAGTTCACTGAATAATTGCAAATCAGGACGTGTTGATTCGCATTTCTGTTCTGCGAATTGCTGCTGTGTGAGGACCAGCAGTGCTGCTGCACTCAGGCTGTGCCTCCGCTTGGTGCTCAGCTCCCCCAGGCACCGTGGGGCTGCACACGACGGGATGTGGGGCACAGATGTAGAGAGCCCACACAACCCTAAGCAGGGACTGGGACACCGCTGTTCTGGAACAGTGTGGGGAGATGGAGCTGGCTCACATCCAGCCACGCTCAGCGGTGCCCCATGGCCAGGATCCAGCCGGGCTGAACCGCAGTCGCTATGGAGACCCTGCCTGAGGGCATCAATATGGAGAGGCACGGTGAGTTCCTCTTGTCCCTGCTCCACCAGCCCCAAAAGCCGAGCTGCATCTGGCCCTGGAACACGGGGAGCCCAGCCGGTGGCCCTCATGGCCAAAGAGTGCCAGCAGCCAGCAGCCCTCCTGCTCCCAGGGGACCCTGCAGGTGTGTTCCAGACCGCCGAGCATCCGTGTGTGCTGGCACCAACCACTCTGCTGTGGGATGGCGGCCTCATGATGCAGGGCCATGGGGAGCCTGACCCCTCCCAGCCCCAAATGTGTGCCCCGGCGTTCTGCTGTGCCCCAGGCTCCCAGCAGAGCCACATCGCAGCAGCTGTCTGCATCCAGGAGAACAGCACAGCCCCGGGGAAGCAGCACAGTAGCAGCGCCCCATGGCCACGTGCCTCCTGCTGTCCGTGCTGTTACTTCCAGCAAGGCTGCTCTGGGGGGAAGAGCCCTTCTGGCTCAGCAAACACTGCCTGCAGACACAAACTCCTTTGCATTGCCCTGTAGGATTTGCAGCATCCCACAGTGGCGTGGTGGGCAGCACCGTGCTGTGCCCTGTGCTCAGTGATGCTTGTGCAGAGAAGCCCCACGGCATCCACCTTCCATCTCCACCCCACACTGCACACACCAGACACAGGGTCACTCATTTCACAAGCAGATTTCTGGGCTGGGGAGGGCACCCCGAGGGCACGCATCCCCCCAGGCAGCAGGTTGTGTTTCACTCCGAGCAGCACACGCTCAGCCCTCCTTCGTTTCACTTGAGCAACAGATGCAGCTGCTAATTGCTCTGAGCTGCTTCCCTTGTGCAGAGCCCACCGGATTGGTTTCAGGGTAAACATCACACCCTTTGCACAATGAATCGATGCCATCGATGTATTTAGGGACACCCTGTCCCACCTGCTTGCCCCACGCTTTGTCCCCGCACTGCCTGCCAATGACTCTGGTGGACACCCCGGTCCCCCAGCACTGCTGCCCGCTCCCAGTCCCCATGGGTGAGGTGACCCCAGCAGCACCCCACTAAAGGACAGCCACCACAGCGGGCACAGCACCCCGTGCCCCTCCCTGGGCTGTATTCAAGGGGTCCGCACCCCTCACCCCTCTGTCACCACCGCTCCAAGGGCTCAGGGGACTCCTTCTCATCCTCGCCTGTTCCCCCCCCCCCCCTTCCCCACTGAGTCGCGCTCTCGGTGGGGCGGCCCTCATTGAGCCCCGGGAGGCGGTGCCGCCCCCACCCTCCCTCCCCCTTCCCCCCCGTCGGGGCTCGGCGTTGGTGGGAAGCGGCGGGGCCGCATTCGCCGCCCGTTCGCTGCCGCGTTCGCGTCGCTGAGCCCCGGGCTGCGGAACGGCCGCACACGGTAAGGGAACGGGGGGCTGCGGGGGGAGCCGTGCTGAAATGGAGGGGTGCGGAGAGATCGGAACCCCTCGGGGGTACTGGGAGCCGGGTAGGGAGGCTGCGGGGGGGCTCAGCCAGGGGGATGCGAGGCGAGGGAGAGCTCTGATGGGAGGGAGAGCTCTGGGCGGAAGGCTCCGGACCCCAGTGGCACCCGCCGTGCCCCGGCTCCGCCGCCGACCACCTGGGGCAGCCGGGCTGCGGGGAGCGGTGCGGTGCGGTGGTGGCTCCCCGAGGTGTCGGGGTCCGGCAGGGACACGGCCCGGGGCTGAGCCGGGACCAACCGCGGGGAGCAGAGCGCCGGACCCGGCACAACCATGAGAGACGCCCCGGGTCCCGGGTACCTCGTGCATCTCGCGTGGATGTGCCTCTTCTCTGCCGTGCCGGTAAGGGGCGGCCGTGGGGACCGGAGCTAGGGGAGGGTTGCCCTCGGGGCGTCCCTCTGAGCCGCTCTGCGCCGCAGCACGGCGCGGCCAAGGTGTTGGAGAGGACCTTCGAGGAGTGGATGCGGTACCGGGATGAGTGCCTGCGGAGGATGGCGAGCGAGCCCTACCCCGCAGGTACGGCTGGCAGCGGGGCCGCTCCGGGTCACAGCGTCACGCCCCGAGGGCTGCGGGTCTGCGCGCCTCGTGTGGGGCAGCGGGGGGGTCTGAGCTGCCGGCATCCGACTGTCGGCTTCTCCCCATCGACCCAAGGGCTTTTCTGCAACCGCACGTTTGACATGTACGCCTGCTGGCCCGATGGCAGCCCCGGCACCGCCGTCAACGTCTCCTGTCCCTTCTACCTGCCCTGGTTTGAGAAAGGTGACGCTGAGCCGCGGCCGTCCCATAGCTGGGGCTGTGGGGCCTGGGGCTGAGCGCGGTGGGTCGGGATGAGAGGGGCCAGGAGCACGTGAGGCACGGGGAGGGCAGTGAGAACATAGTGCCTATGGGTGCCCACTGCCATCTGGGGGCTGGGCATCCCGAGGAACTCTGTGCTCCGTGCCCGCAGTGAAACACGGGTTGGTGAGCCGGCGCTGCGGTGCTGACGGGCAATGGGTGATGGTGAACGGCAGCCAGCCGTGGAGGGACTACTCACAGTGTGAGGAGGAGCTGGAGGATGGCGCCGAGGAGGTGGGAGCCCGGCTGGGGTGGGGGCACCCCAAGGCACGTGGCGGGCAGCGGGTGCTGAAATCACAGGGCTCGCCTGCAGGAAGGCGCCCGCAGGCTGATGGTGAGCTTCAAAGTGCTGTACACCGTGGGCTACGCGCTGTCACTCCTCACCCTCATCTCCGCTCTGCTCGTCCTCACCGTCTTCAGGTAGGAGCAGGGCTGCGGGCCATAGCGTGCCCTGGGTGCAGCTGAGGGCTGCTGACCCCACGGCTCTCCCCAGGAAGCTGCACTGCACCAGGAATTACATCCACGCCAACCTGTTCGCCTCCTTCGGGCTGCGGGCCACCTCGGTGATGGTGAAGGACGCGCTGCTGGAGAGGCGCTGGGGCGCAGAGGTGCTGCAGGTGGCCGATTGGCAGGCACTGCTCAGCCACGAGGTGAGGGCACGGGGGGTGTGGGTGCATCCGGAGGGTGGGTGAGCTCTTGGGCCGTGCACCCAGCCCGTGGGCCGTTGGTGTGTCCGTGCAGCCTGTGAGCAAGTTCCTGAGCCGCTCAAGGATCCCATAGGCAAACTCTGGTGCTGTTTCCCCACTGTGGCTGAGCACTTTGTGCTCCCGTTCATTGTGAGGGAGCTCTGAGGGACGCACGTACCTCACAGCGGAGGCCTTGGTGCACCGTGCACACCCTGGCTGAGCTCTTGGGGCATCCTTGCGTGTGGTGGATGAGCTCTTGGGGCACCCCATGGACGAGCCCCCAGCCCCACGCCGTCTCTCTGTGACAGGCAGCACTGGGCTGTCGTGCAGCACAGGTGCTGATGCAGTACTGCATCCTGGCCAACCACTACTGGTTCCTGGTGGAGGCCGTCTACCTCTACAAGCTGCTGATCGGTGCAGTCTTCTCTGAGAAGAATTACTACCGGCTGTACCTGTACCTGGGCTGGGGTAGGAGCCACCCGGGTGCATGGTGGCATGGGACCGTTCCTGTGCCCCACTGCTGCCCCACAGTGTCCCCAGCCTGGGGCCGGTTTCTCAGCTCAGGCGGGTGCTTGGTTTTACAGGGTGTGCTGTGTGACTTGCAGGGACCCCCGTGGTGTTTGTGGTGCCCTGGATGGCCGCCAAGTACCTGAAAGAGAATGCAGAGTGAGTGGCTGTTTGTGGGGCCTCATCCTGCACCCCAGCACCTTGCAACCACACCTCTGTCTGTGTCTCGTGGGCAGGTGCTGGGCGCTGAACGAGAACATGGCATACTGGTGGATCATCCGCATCCCCATCCTGCTCGCCTCCATGGTAGGAAACCCCTGCGACAGTGCTGGAAGCTGGGGCAGCCCCTGGCTGGGGTTGGGGTGAAGGGAGGGATGGCCCTGCTCCATGGATGCCCTGCACTGTCGCCCCAGATCAACCTGCTGATCTTCATGCGGATCCTCAAGGTGATCCTGGCCAAGCTGCGCGCCAACCAGAAGGGCTACGCTGACTACAAGCTGCGGTGAGCGGGGGCAGCAGGGCAGCCTGTGCTGCTTCCTCCATCCTGTGCCTCATTACATGAGAACCCTGAGCTCTAATAAGAGCTGCTCCCTGCTGGCTGCCGTGCCCATGGGAAACCTTGCCCTCTTTCAGGCTGGCCAAAGCCACGCTGACACTCATCCCCCTCTTTGGGATCCACGAAGTCGTCTTCATCTTTGCCACCGATGAGCAAACCACGGGCATCCTGCGCTACATCAAGGTCTTCTTCACCCTCTTCCTCAACTCTTTCCAGGTGAGGTGGAGCCACAGCCCATCCCTGTCCTGGGCCATAAGAGTTGGGGGCCCTCTCTCCCTTCCTTCTGCCCCGATGGTGACCCAGCTTGAGGACAAGGACAGCCCCCTCTCCCCAACCCACGTGGGCAGTTGGTGTGCCTGCACTGGGGATGCTCTTAGGGACGGCCCCAAAGGCAGCACAAAGCCCCCATCCCAGGGGACTCACAGCCATCTTTGTTTCCATAGGGGTTCCTGGTGGCTGTGCTGTACTGCTTTGCCAACAAGGAGGTATGTGGCTCTGGTTTTGGGTCGGGGCTGTGGAACAGAGTAGCTTCAACTTTGGCTCATGAGGGTGGGTGCTCTGCTCGTGCTGGGAAGGGCATTGCCAGGGAAAAGCCATGGGTGTCTCACCCCAGGTGAAATCAGAGATGAAGAAGAAGTGGCAGCTGTGGAAGCTCGACCACCCCACGCTCTGCTGCACACAGTGACAGCAGCACCGCAGGGCTCTGCTCCTGCTGGAGGATCCGATTCCAATGCACACAGCGAGGGAGCAGCCACCAGCAGCCCCACGGATGTGTGCAGAGCTGCAAGGAGCAGAACCTGCTGCCACCAGGCCCAGCCGTGCACTGGCATCCAACCTGTGCTGGCTCCAGTCACATCCCGAGCTGTGCCAGCACCACGCTGGGCATTGCACTCCTGCTCTCCTCACCTAAGCCGGGCCACCTTCCCACCTCTCTGTACCGAGGTGCTGCAGCAGCTGCTCACCACCACCCTGCACAGAGCAATGCAACCCCCACCAGCCTCTTCTTGTCCTGCCGGCTGCCAGCTCTCCTCCCCAGCGCAGCACCGCAGCACCTCCTGGAGCAGCCTGAGCCCTGACACTGCATCAGTTGCAGCAGGAGCTCTCTTCCCAGCTCTGGTGCCCCCATAAAAGCTGATTGCAGCAGCCTTCCACCCCCAGCCCCTCACTCTTCCCTTGGGTAGCAGAACAGGCCTGCTGCCGAGGCTACAGCTCCCATCACACAGCTCTTTGCTGCTCCAGCAGCAGGGAGGAGGCAGCTCTTACTCCCAGCTCCATGCAGGTGAATACGGGCGGTTCTCCATCACTGGGAGCGTGGCCCAGCCCTCGGGAAATGCAGAGGTTGGAGGAGGCTGCACCAGGCTCTGTGGCTGAGCAGGAGGTTTGCCAGACAGCTGTAACCCCTGTGAGACCATTTTGCACACTGACTCTTTTCAGATGTAAATAAAGGTTTATTTTTCAGCAAGCAGAGCACGCCACTCGTATGCTCTGAGGGAGGGAAATGGCTCCTGGGCACTGGGATAAGTGCAAGAGTACACCTGCAGCTAAATTTATGTACACACTGCTGGCTCCAGGACAATAAACAGATAGGAAGAGCACAGGGGCTCTCAGTACCTGTGCACAAGATGGCACCGTATTCCTTTTCCTTGGGTTACATAACAGGTGACACGAGGAGGAAAGCAGCAAAATAAATCACTATAGTGATAAATAACCCAAGGAGCATCTGCAGCACACAAAAGGCCTGCTTGGCACAGAGTGAGGAGCTTCCCCCGGACAGGACAGGATTGCTGCCTGGCTCTCTCTCTGCCCTCTTTCACTCTCACAGCAGTGTGCACATGGATACTGCTATGGGAGCTGATGCCAAGCTGCCTTGGAAAGAGAAAAGCAGGCTGTTCCAGGATGCAGGGACTGCAGGATCACATGAATGCGAGAGTGTGCCTATATTGCTCCTCTGCCTCCAGTCCGGAGTGCCAACACAAGATCACAGCTTGGCTGAGGTTTTGTGAGCTGCCTTGGTGTGACTGCGCTCCCTCGAGTGGCAGGCTGGAGCCAGGCACAGGATAACATCTCACCGTGAGCAGAAAACCCCAGCACGTGGCTCAACAAGGCCTAAATGCATTTCTGAGCTACTGCAGAGACAACTCTTGCCACGCAGCCAGGACAGCGGGTGTAAGAGCAGCATGCTTGGTTACCTGTGAGCACTCGCTCCATCACCACCTGCCCACGGCTGCTCCCAGTCCGCCTCCCCTGCTGGTGCTGTGAGGGCATCACCTCCAAGATGAACCAGACAGGGATCGGGAAACAGGGACGAAGCTGTCCCAGAAGCTCACGGCATGCAGCCCCCTGCGGGAGAAAGCTGGAAGTGCTGCACATTCCTGAGATCAATTAATAGGTTACTCATAGTGCCACAACTCCCTCCAGGAAAGCCCACACAGGAAGCACCAGAAACAGGTTTTCAGCTTTTATTGTTTTAGCTGAGTAACAAATGTTACTTAATACAGACAGCTTGGCTTCAGGTAGCACCAGACACCCTGCTGCTTGCACAGCTGCCCTTTCAGCACTGAATACTGAATTACCGCCCTGAATGGAACACTGCTCTATAAAACCCCACTCCTGGTGATCCCCCTTGGGGCATCTGGGCTCCTGCAGAACCCATCCCGTGGGATTCCCTTCTTCTTTCACACTTACCGAGTCTCCGGCCCACCCGTACTCCAGAACAGGGAACGAAGGACAAGAGTCAGATGTGAGCAGAATCAACGCCCCAGCTGAGCACACTGCAGCACTGCAGGCTGTACCCACCTCTGTGCCCCCAGGTTGTCCCCAGGCAGCACAGTCACACTAGATGCCATCCCCACCAATGGGGGACTGGGCTCCAGCTCACCTGAACAGCTGTGGGCAGCTGATCAGAAGTGACAAGCTCAGCGGATGGAGCAGAGATGGATTGTTGTGCTTTTTCTGGCCCTTAATCAGAGGTGCTGAAAGAGCATGCAGTTTCTTCTCAAGGAATAGATGGAGACCATTACAGATTCCTCAAGGCCATCAGTCAGACAGAAGATAATTCTCCCCCAAGACTCAGCAGTACACAGGAACAGTCACTGCAGTTCTGGAAGCCGTTTCACATCCACGTAGCAGTCACCAGTGCCCACTTGGACTCAATGATCTCTGGAGGTCCCTTCCAACCCCTACAATTTCATCATTCTGTGATTCTTTGCCCAGCTCCAAGAGATCAGGCAGTCCCCCCCCTTGGGAGGCAGCCTTTTCCCCACACCTTTTGTTTGCCCCATGAAACTACCTCACACTGCCTACACCAGGATATCTCAGCAGGCTTCTTTCCCAACGCTGAAGTCTGAGAACTAAGAGCAGGCAGCAGCCAAGGACTGAAGCATGGCAGTGCAGCTACATTTGAGGTGGGATTTCTTTTATCCATCTTAACCAACCAATCCCTCAGCCCTGGTTCTGCCTGCCTTGGCGCCCTGCAGCTTGCCAGAGGCAAAGCAAACCAAACAGTCTTGAGCTTTTCCTTCTCTCTCATGCCCTTCCAGGGACACATCTGCTTTGCAACCGCTGTCAGTGCTGGGATCCTGGCACCAGCAGACCTGACCACTGGAGTCTGCTGCTCGTAAATGCTTGCCACAAAGCATTTACCACAAAAAAGACCTTTGGAAGAACACGATCAAAATGAACCCTGAAGGGGGCAAGAATCTGAACTGAACCAAGGCAGGCTAGCTGAAGGGAGTAGTTTTGAAGTATAGATCTGAGACAACAGCAGGGAAGATGTTCCAGCTAGACTTGGCTGCATGTGTTTCTCAGACATCACCAACTCTGCTCACTTTACTCATCTCGCGAGCCTGCACTCCTTACTGCCTCAGACACATTTTCTGTGTCAGCTCCTCAGCAACTACCACTCATCAGTTGGAGGCCTTGGGGAGGATAGGATGTGGAAAAGGATAATTAGTCGATGGCTGTGGGCAGCTGCCAGCTTTCTAACACAACGTAGCCCTGAACAACAAAGGCTGCAGGAAGTTGAAGGCAGATAAATCCTTTGGGCTTCTTCTCTTAACTTGAACTTCTGGTACAAACAGCACAGTCCTGGGAACCTCGACAGGAATCAGGCCCAGAGAGCTGCCGTGCCCTTGTCCTCCGCCGTCTCTCTTCCTCCTGGCACGTTCTGATGGCCGAGACCTTTGTCCACACATCTGCCAGCTGTCACAACGCCCCGCAGAGCTGCGGCTGCCAGCACAGCGCTGTGCTCCTTCTCCCTCCATGCTCAGATTCCGGGTGGAACAGTCACCCGACGTCAGCATTCCTGCGGGCACCAGGAACAGCAGCACAGTGACCCTTCCAGCAGAGCACACAGAGCATTTCCCAAATGAAAATCCCAGTCAGAGGCTATGACAAGCACTGAGCACGTGCAGCAGACAGCTGCTACCTGCTGTAAGGAATAATGCCCCCCCAATCCCACGGCCCCTCTGTGGCTGTCTTTAGGTCCCACTCACCATCCTGCTTTGTTATGGCTCTAGCCAGCTCTGCGCACCCTGCCCTTGGGCCTGGAGCCTTTGGAGGTTTTGAGTTACCATCTGCAGAGCTTTTCCTGAGGGCAAACCAAAAGCAAAGAGTCATTATAAGCTGCACATAAGTCATTACAAGCCTGCAAGTGGTCAAGAACAGCCTGCAGACTGCTATCCTGCCTTTACCCTTGCAGCTTTCAGGGCTCTGAAACAAGAGCCCTGTTACTTGGACAAGCTCCTGTCTTCAGGACACAGGGTTTCCAAACCCCTGCACCAGCAGCTCTGATTACTGATCAGTAGGAGAGAAATGGGTTACGGACTCCTCTCAGATCAGATCTGTCAGCAGAGGATGAAGCACAACTCAACATCTACAGTGAGAATTAAGAGCAAGAAAATGCCAGTGACAGCTTTATAGCTAGGAGACTTCCCAGGATGAGAGGGGGTTACTAGGTCCCCCCAACCCACACCTCTGAAATGATCAAACCCTGCCCTGCCACACCTCCCTCCTCCAGCAGTCACACCATGTGAGCAGTCTCCCCCCTTACCCATTTCTCCCACGCATCTCTCGAGGACAGCTGACAGCTCAGGCAAGCTCAGAGACTTCAAGGACAGTGGCCATCCTTCCCGTGCTGTAAGAAAGGAGCCACACATTTGTCAGTGAGCCTGTTCTCTGCAACAGACAAGGGTTTGGTGCTGCTGGGAAGTGCGTACACCAAAAGTTGTTTCAGTTATGGGTTGAGTCACAGGTGAAGAGAGATGGAATTTCTTGTGACAGAAATTGAGTATTTGTTTTCAAGCAGCTCTACCACTTATGATTTCTCCCCCCCCAAAGCACTGGTTAGATCACAAAGAAAGATCTCAGATTAACTGCGGTGGACTGAAATCATCAGCTCTGTCCATCTCACTTTCACCACCCAGGCAGCAAAGGTCAGTGCATGTAGGGCAGCATGACTGCTTGCAAGCTCCCTGTGATAAGGAGCTGCTGGGCCAACCCTGTCCAGTCACACATAGCAGCTTGCCTCAGCACACGAGCAGCACAATCCCCCAGACCCGGTCAGAGACCCAACAACCATCCATCTCTTCTGATTCAGACCCTGCTGTAGTGCACACTGCTGTGACACACCTGAGAGACCCACGCTGCAGAGCAGGAAGGGGAAGCTACAGGCACATGAAGTAGGACTCCACTGAGTGCCTCTGCTACAGCTTTGCATTTTTAGCCAGAAACAACTGCCAGGCCCTCGAGCTTCCCACCTGCAAAGGATCAGAGCCCCAGGGAAATTCTGTTGCAGTGAAGAGGCAAGACCTTTATGCTTAAGTGGAGGTGTTTAACTGCTCCTCTGTTCCCATACTACATCCAGTGTCAGCAACAAAAGACAGGCATACAGCCTGCATTGGGCTCTCCCACTGTATGCTCACCCCCTGCACCTGTTTACCCACCCTGCACCCATTTTAGTTTAGCAGCTCTTCCATTCCCAGCACTTGAATCTCACCAGTTCCCAGCTGCCCCTTTGTGTCCAGCACTCTGCCAGCTGCCTGCTCTTGTGTTAGCCGGGAGGACAGCTCTGCTTGACAGGATCTGCCAAACAAGACAAATAAAGCCTGTTAGAGGTGCACAGGATGCTTTCTGGAACAACATGCTGCTCTGTGCCCTCCTACATCCTGCAAGTACCTGCTTGGGATGCCGAGGGACCACATCTAACGCCCTGGGTTACAAACTGCTCCTTGTTCCTTCCCAGGAAGAGGAAGACGTGCCCCAGACAAAGCTCAGGGCGCTCTCCACTGTGCCCCATCTCCACAGCAATCTCTGCCCCTGTCCACAGAGGAGCTGCGGGGGGAGAAGAGAAGGAGGGGGCGGAGTGAGCAGGAGAAAGCCTAAGCCAGGGGCACCTGGTTTATATGAGAATCAAGCCCAATCCAATGTTCCTAGCAGACAAATGAAGCTACCTCAGGACAGGGGCACGTGTAACGTTTTGATTGACGCCACACCATCAGTTCAAACAGTGCAGCCTCAGCTCCTCAGGGGGAGCAGTGCTCTGGGAATGTCACTCTGCTGTCCTTGGGAAACCAAAGCCAATCCCTGGCTGCCCCCCTGCCCCGTTGGCTAGAAACTATAGCAGTAGGACCATTGTAATCTCAGTCCTACCAGCCAACAGACCAGAGCCCGTGACAGACCAGGAGTTCAGCTTGGGTCAGGAGAAAAGCACCAGCAAAGGATATATTACAAGGAAGGGAAAGATGGAACTCATAGGCAGTGGGCAAGAACAAGGCAAGCTTTTCTGTCAGGCATCAGAGGCAGGACACTGAAAGCCTTCTAATACTATTTGGAAGTTAGAAACTCTTGCATTCATGCAATCACCAAACTACACCCTGGTAACCAGGTTTCACGTAAGCATAAACAAACTACTTCAGCCTTTGGTTTCAAAGGTGAAGGTGCTCAGCTCCTTTGAGTTGGTACAGGAGCACTCAGCATCTCTGAAAGGCTGATTGTGAACATTCACAATCCACACATCTGACTAAGGGTCGATATCCATTCTCATGGCTGTGACTTTCCGCTAGAGAAAGTGAAAGAGAGAAGGTTCAGACGCCTAGCGAGCTCTCCTGCCTCACAGTAGCAGTTACCTCTAAGAGTGCCAACATCTGATCTCTGCATTGCCCAAATTCCCATTTTCTTCATTAGCTTCAGTACCATTTTCTGGGAGCAACTTACTTGATCTGGTCCAGCAAGACCCCAGCATCCTTGGTGACAGTCTGAGCCTCTCGGAGCTGGCACTGCACAGCATTCCAGGTCTCATCTCTCTCCATCAGACAGCTTTCTGCCACTGCACGCAGCTTCTGCTCTTGGCATACCTGGCCTTTCATCACCTCCACCTCTTCACATCTCTACAGCAGGGCAGAAAGGAACAGATGACTAGGCTGCAAGTACTGTACATCACTACCAAACACCTGCTCTGACATCTCTATCTTTATTGGATAGGGTCCCTATAAAAAGCTTGCCAGAAGCAACAAAAAGGAAGCTGTCCCACTTGTTCACATGCTACAGATTCTATCCAGAGACCAACTCAAGGTTACAGTTTCCTCTTGCTCTCTATTTCCAAAGACATTCAGTTGATCCTATTTTCTATACTGATATAAGCCTATCTGCTAATGACTGGCCAACTTCACATACAGCAGTGCTACCAAAAAAAAACAAAAGCAGGCATTCAATTCCATTCACCTTCTCACCCCTCCTCCTCTCTGCTTTTAGTTCTCAAGCAGAAGAGAAACAGATGAGAAGACTTTGCAAGCATGAAGCAGAGACAGAAGGAGTGAATAATTTGCTCTTATGGGTTATGGTCAGTGGACACAGAAGATGTTGAGTAGATCAGTTATTTGTTCCTTCAACCCAGCCCATCGGAGGCAGAACATAGCAGTATGTTGCTGAGCATTCCCTAGAGCATAACGTGCCACTGAACATCTCACAGCAGCTTTCTTACCTTGTGCAGCTGAATGGCCAGCTCCTGCATCTCAGCTTCCAGCCGATCCGCATAGGCCAACTCCAGGGCATCACTGGGCGGCCGAGCATTGCTGTGCCACCGGGCAATAGCTGAAGTCATCTTCCTCTTGGGTCCAAACAGCCTGGTGGAAGAATGGCAAATTCAGGGGGCAGGCACTGTACCACCTGTACACCTCCGCAACCTCCTGCCTCCTTCGAGCACCTCCGACAAGAAACTTGCTGCAGCCAAAAACTAAGGGATATGGGATTTGTGTGGGAGGCTGCCTAACTAGAGAAACACCAGCTGAGCTTTTTTGACCAGGCTGCACGTGTGGCTTTAGGCAGGAAGAACTACCTCACAGACACTCACGTGATGCCAATTTCCTTCAGATCGCTCTCCGTGAGGGTCAGGAAGATGCGGAGGTCAACATCCTGCTCTTCAAACACTTGCAGGTACTTCAGGCACCCAATTTGCTCAAGGAATGTTGCAAGGTCCTGCAGCACATACAAAGCAAACTATTTTTACCACCACGAACAAAACCATAACCACTCCCTTTATCAGCAGCAACGTGAGGAAGATGCTGCTGTGCCTTCCTAAGTTCTAGCAACAATCTCTACTTTCCCTTAACTGCCCTTCTTTATAATCACACAACACAAGTGGACTGGCCTGCACATTGCAGTCATGACATCTTGTAACAAGTGCAGAGAAGACAGATCAATCAACACTTGCCCTAGGCCCCATAACAGCCCCAAAGGGATCTGGAATACATCTCCAAGCAGTAACATCTAAACTAGCAGTTTTTCACACCAGAAATCACTCTTTCACAAGCATTTATACCTGGACAGTCATTTGGCATCAAAAACATTTTGGGGTCAGCTTCCCTCTTACCTAAGAAGGCCAGGAAAGCAGCTTGGATAACCTCAAAGAAACCCCCAGTCTTGACACAGTGATGCAATCTGCACTACTTCAGACACAGCTTTCTGTCCTCAGTTACCTGGGGTCCCGTATAGGCAGGGGGCTCAGGAAAGACGAGGTGCTGACTAGAGGCTCCAGCCTTCCCTGGGCAGTGGCTCCACTGACCATCACTGTTGCTGTAGCGATTCTTGACCTTGAAGCTTTTGGCTTGTTTCCTACTAGGAGGACTGCCTGCATGGTCAGAATCCTGAAGAAAAAACAGGAAACAAGGTGAAGGATGGTCATGCAGAGATTCCAGGATCACAAGTGCAGGCTCCAAGTCCAAAGCTCTGAATCCAGGCAGGGGTCTACAAACAAGCAATAAAAGCTAAAGAAAGACACTGTCAGAAAGGGTTGAGTCAAATCACTGTCAAGATGACAGCTTGTTACAGCATGACCATCTGTAATGGTGACAGGCTCCTACAATCCCAGACTATGAAGTAACATGCTGCAAAGAGCAGCAGTGAATCCTCCCTGAACCACTACAATGCTTTGAGCTTCCTTTGGTGAGAAGCACAGAGAGGACTTGTGGCTCTTCTCTGCAGCAGCCCAGAGCTGGCTTTAAAGAATGAGCTGTGACTTGAACCACAGAAAGACTGTCACCTCTTCTTCCCCTTTCATGTTTCAGAATCAACAACGTAACACTGTTGTGCTTCTCTAAACCTTACAGAACTGCCCGATATCTTACCAAGCTGGAAAGCACTGACACACTTCTAGTAAGAGACAGACACCCTTTACAGACTGCTAACCAGATGGCATTCAAGGAAGTGTTCAGAAGCAAGAGAGAGATTAGAAAAGTACTGACCCACCATCAACAAGCTATGCTCTCCAATAGCTGGCTACCAGCCAGAGACCAAACAAGCCAATCCCCAAGTAGGGAAGCTTGTTTTCCTGTCCCAGTACACCAGCCATCCTCGCTCAGCCTGGTGCTACAGCCTCCTGTGGAGGTAGCAGGCTGTGGAAGGGTGACAGCACAAGCTAAGCCAAAGGAAAATGCACAACCTCACCTCATTGCTTTCCAAGGAGCCTTCGCTGCTGACCCCCAGGGCTTTGGTCAGGCATTCGCTGCTGCTGCTGCTGCTCCTGATGGCTGGTAGGTTGTTGGTGAAGAAAACATTATCCTCTGGAAAGGAATAGGGGAAAAAAAAACCTTCAGGTTGCACTTGATCACAGTCAGGACTGTTTGGCCACACAACAACTAGTGAGATCTGCTGGGCGATAGAACAGAAGCCTTGCTTGGGTTTCCTCTTCACATGCAACATTCACGATACAAAATGATTCTGAGACAAATATCACAAGCCTGACTCCAAGCACTAGACTTTCTCTAAGCCAGTTTAAGCACCACAGAGAGCAGGAAGGCCAAGTGTGGATGTTTCTGAGTCTGGTGGCTCATTGCCATTAAGCCCACACTCCCCTTACTAAAACCCAGCAAAGATCTTTCCCTGAGCACAGAGCCAACAGTGCCACATCATCCTCTGTCAATGTAGGAACTGCCCATAATACCCTTCATTGTACTGTTTTACAGGAACAGAGAATGGTTGAGTTTGAAGGCACCTCCTGAGGCTGCACTGTCTGAAAAATCACACTGAAGCCAATTAGAACCATGTAGAGGAGCACATTCAATGACAGAGACTCTGCAGCTCCTCTGGGCACTCTGCTCCAGTCTCAGACACTCACACAGTAAGAAAACATTTTCTTAAATTTGGAGGGAAACTCCTCTATTTCAGCCTGTGCTTATCACCCTGTTCCATCACTGGATGGGAATGAGAAGTGTCTGGCTCCACCATTCATTTATTTGTACACACTGATACTCCCACAGAGCCTTCTCTTTACACTAAACCATCTTGACTCACTTGAGCATCTCCTTGTGAGGGAGATACTTCAGCCTTCAACATCTTAGTGGCCTTTCCCTGGATTCTGATTCTTTTTCACTCAGGGAAAGTCTTCCTTGCTCCAGACCTCTCCCTGCTCCAGACTCCAGGTTCTGGGAGCTTACTACTACAGACAAAGGTAAAGCTAGCATTCAGAACCTCACTTTTTTTTCCCCTCCCTGTCCTCACACTGTGGCATCTCACTCTGCTTGGAGAGTCGAGCAACCTCTTTCTGGCCACTGATACAGTGGTGTGATGATACAGACCAAGGTCAGAGGTGAAGATCCAGCAACCACAGCTGCCTAACAGTCTAAGGGCATTGGGAAGCAAAGACGGGAGCCACAGGTCTGGTCTCACCACCCAGTTGTGCACAGCAAGTCACATTCTTTTTCTGAGGTAGTGACTTACCCCTGCTGCTGCTGCTCTCCACATCTTGCTCATTAATTGGAGAGGTCACATCCCTGTTCCGGATATCATCAGCTTCACAGCTGCCATCATCACTGAAGGTAACATAACCTTGAGGCAGGACTTGCTCTGTGTGCAAGAGGAAAGAACAGAGCAATTAAGATGCAAGTTATGAGGGAGGTTCCAGCAGAAGGAGCAGTAGCTCAGGTATTTGAAAATAATCAGAAGACCTGTTTCAACTAACAGAAACCATTTTAAAAAGCACACAACAATTGGAAAATGCTCACTGTTCTGCTCACAGAGAAGCAGAATCATTTCTGACAGGTTCCTGGCAATGCCAAAGTATCTGCAGGCATGCCAGCAGTCACATACAGAAAGAGCTGAACTCACCCAGCTGGGAAAGGGGCTCACTGACTGCACAGCAATTCCTCTCAGGAAGCAGCCAAGGACCAAGAGATGCTCTCCTCTCTGTAGCTGGCCCTTATATGAACTCAGAGGTTCCACCCTACCCTGGGCCCACCCTCCCTGGTGGCATGGGAAGTACAGGTGCAACCAATTTGCCTGTGCTCCCTGGGCCAGCTACAGCCCTTCACCAGGTGCTCACTCACCAGCTCCTCATGACCCAACACATCCCCCAGATACCATCTACAATCCTCCCTACATCAAATCAGCTGTGCTTTATTTACATGGCAGCACTGATGAAAAGACAGAGGAAAGAGCTGAAACAAACTCAGCAGAGATGCACCTTACTTACGGAGCAGCTTTCAGCAGTTCTCCTCACACCCCCACCACTGAAGTGGGAAACCCACTTGTTTAAGAAAGCAAGATACCAACTTGCCTCCAGCTAAGCACACCCTGCAAAGCTAACCTCTCTGCACCTGTGATAACACCCCAGCAGCATCCCACTTATTTCAAAAGCTACTGCTTTGATACCTACTGCACCATGGACAGCAATTGTATCAATGTTAAAAGAATGAACTAAGCTTTGAATACGCTCTTAAATTCCTATTTTTTTTTTAAAGTAATATTTCAAGCATGAAGACAAAACAGAGGTCTGGAAGCAGCAAGTTCACTCTCATTATCAGCATTTGTCCTGCACACAGCATCCCATTCATCAATATCCAGCTCAGACCAATGCACTCAGTGGGTTTCGTTTTGTTGTTGCATAACCTTGTAGGAGGGAGTTAAGCATTTTTGTTTCTGTATAAGTCATGCATCAAGAACTCTAATGAAAAAAAATATTGTGCTTTACAGCTCCTTCTGTGCCAACTTGAGAAATCACAAGTGACTCTCAGCTAGGCTCCTAACCATTCTTACCATAGCAAGATTGCTTCTTTCCTCCAATTCCAACTGCTGTTATCTTAGCCAAAGCCTGGGGTCCATCGTGGATGCTGGGACCCTTGGTCCTACGAACAGGTCTCTGCCTCTGGGGAGCAGAGCATGATTCATCTGAGGAGCTCAGCTCTTCATACTTTCCTGTGGTCCAAAGAGAGATTGTTAGCAGCATGGTAATTCATGTACCTACTTACTACTGATCCTACAAGAGCAACAGAAAAATAAAATGTTATAAGACAGGAGAGAGTTTAACTAGGTCAGAAAGGGGCCAGTAAACCATAACAAAAAGAAGTGTTGCATCTCTGCTTCTTACATCCTCACAAGCACTGGAAATTCCAGGTCAGAGCAGCTAGTTTTACCCATATATACATAATGCCACACTGATCAAGCACCTATCTTCAGGTTCTATCTTAAAACAAGCAAACTAAAACCTGTTACCTGGACCCCTGCAGAACACCTTGGGCACTGGGGCTGCGTGCAAGTCTATCAACCCCACAATCTTTGTATGCCCATACTTCATGGCCAGCGTCCGCGCCGTGGCTCCAGTGTTATCTCTGGCATCTGCCTTCACCCCCTACAGGAAAACAGGTATTTGAAAAGCTTATAGCATGTCACTATGAAATAAGATACTCAAGACAAATTGTCTTAGTTTCTCAAGCCTACCAGAAATACAGGCTCACCTTTGATAGTTCAAGCTCCACTAATAAATGCCTTTGTTGCCTCTCTAATCATTTGCTCTCAACAATCCCCAAACACGAAGCAGCTCTCTTACACAGCTCTTGTGCACTGCCAGGAGCTAGCTGGTTTTTTTATCTGAATGCTTTGCATTGCTGCCTCCTTCTGGAAGTAAGCTGGGCCATTAAATGAGATATTAAAAACTAATTGTTTGACACTAAGACACATGAATGCCAATAAGCTTCAGGGCCAAGGCAAGATGTCCACTAGCCCAAGTGTATAAGCTTGTGAACACAGCACAGAGATTACTGAATTAGCTGCTTCCTGATTGAGTCAGGATTCAGTCACATCAGATAAGGCCTTATACCTGCTTGTGAAAGGCAAGCATTGTACAATTAGAGTACTAGCCTTCAGAAAACAGATGCTTTCAGAAACGTGGGGCTTCAGATCAGAGATGATTGTCAAAGATCAAACACTGAAAAGATGGATATTAGCCTTGTGCTATTTCCTCTGAGGGTCAGAACTACAGATTTTCATTTAGAGACCTGTCTGGACACTCACATGATTGAGAAGGTACTGAACAATTATCTCATGGCCAGAAGCAGCTGCTTCCATCAGAGGAGTATATCCATACACAGGCTCCCTAGAGAGAAAAAACACACAGGAGCTAAAAATAATCAAAGAGTAAACGTTTCTTTTGTTGACATACTGTAATTGGCTTCACCTTTATCTGAGTGATATGTTGGCCATTCTACTGCATTCTGGCCTCTCAATAAATACAGCAAACATTACTCTGTACAGAAACAGGCTATTCCTCCAGCTGCACTCCTACCTCTCAGTGACAAAACCCCAGGACCTAACAAAGCAAGAACCTCTTGCTGTTCTTAGGCAATTTAATGTGCATAAACATACCAGCAGATCTCAAGTCACAGGAATTCACCGCACACTTCAAAATGAGTTCAGAAGGTGCTGTGCTGTTTACTTTCAGTTTACCCCACAACTAAGCCAGCAACAAATCTCATCTCCCTTGACAGAAATTAAGCAATAGATTCCTCCTTACTTGCAGTTGGCATTCGCCCCGTTGTCGAGTAAGAACTTGACCATCTGCTGATGTCCAGCACTGGTACAGTGAAATAAGGCAGTCCAGCCATGAATATCTTTCATCTCCAGCTCTGCGCCTTGCTTCAAGAGAACAGAGAATGTTCTTTACTGCATCCCCTCTGCTGGGTCTCTTAGCCACTGCCCCTCTGTGCTGCGATACCAAGAGAGTTTAAATCCCTGTCAGGAAGCTGGACTCAACAGAACAAATAACACAGTGGTTGCAGCTGATGAAGAAGCCTACTCTGTGCATGTAAGCCACTAGCATGGCTTTACCTATTCCTTACAGAATACACACCTGGAGAAGGAAGTAAGCAACGCTTTCATTTCCACAGCTGGAGGCTAACATGAGCGGTGTCTGCCCCTCTGGGGTTGGGATGTTCACATTCACCCCTGCCTCCAGCAGCAGGTGCACAATGGTGTCATGGCCAATGTAGGAAGCATACATCAATGGAGTCCAGCCACCACAATTCTTCTTATTTAAATCCACATCTCCACTAAAAAAAAAAATAAATAAATCAGCTAAATTACTGGCCTGGAGCTTGCAGTAGGTGCCTGTAGTCTCTACTACCATCACTATATTGAAAAAAAGACTTTAAAATACATCATCCAGCACTGAAGGCTGCATGGGAATTCCTGCCAGCTCTGGAAGCTTCCATCAAATTACTGAGAGCTTTTAATCAGCAGCCTTGACCCCTCCACAACTTTGTGCCTAAGAACACATGCAGAGTTCCACAGGGTTGCCCCTGTGGCAAAGTAAGACCTGCATTGCTGAATTATAGAATGGCTTGGATTGAAAAGGACCACAGCGATCATCCAGTTCCAAACCCCTGATACGTGCAGGGGGGCAGACCAGGCTGCCCAGAGCCACATCCAGCCGGGCCTCGAATGCCTGCAGGGATGAGGTACCCACAGCCTCCTTGGGCAACCTGTGCCAGTGCATTAAAAAAACAAAACAAAACAAAAAAAAACAACAGAGAAAAACCTTAAGTCACTGAGAATAGCTGAGCTGTGCTCTCTCCAACACCTCCTTACCACTGAATACACTCCTGCACCACTTCATACTGGCCAATGGAAGAGGCTGTGTGCAAATCCAGGGGAACATCCAGCTCTTCCCCACACAGCATCTGACCCACGCCGTGCCACATGGACAGACTGCGGCTCAGCAGCTCCGACTCGCTGGCTTCATCGCTCAGCTCCGACATTCTGCCCTGAGTAAACAAAGCAAAGGAGACTTTCAGATGCTGACCTCTGCCTTCCACAGAATCCTGCATCGCCTCTCAGCTCTGCAGCTCTAAGGTGCCCCAGACTTGGAAGGTGAGGTCAGCTCAGAGGCACAGAGTTTCAAATTCCTACCTTTACTTCGATCCCCTCCTTACCCTGATGTGGTCTGAAGAATTAAGGCTTGTCAAGGAGTTTTGGGGGCAGTCCTGTCTTGCAGAAGTAGACTCTGCGATCTGAACACACTGGAAAAGAAAAACCAATAATACTAAAAACATCTTTCAAATCACATTCTAAGACTTCAGAAAGCCTGGCTTTATCTCCTCCATTTTAATCAGAATATGCCTAAGGCAGCTTTGGATAGTTACAAGAAGAGAAGGCATTAAACTCCTACTTAACTGTTGATGGCACGCTTAGTGCTGCACAAAAGAATGCAGTCCTTGGTCTGCATGTTTCATAATTCACAGAGAGAATTAAGAACCTGTGTCAGGAGAAGCACTAAAAACACCTGACCTGAAGCACAGCCTAATCTAAGATTTAGCCATTAATAACAACTGCCTGCTGCTCTCCAAGTTATTTACCACCACACCTGAACAGGTTGCACACTTCATTATGTCATCGGATCATAAGCAGATTGTTTCTGCTGTCCATCATTTCTGCAGCAGCCCAGTCCTGTCTGTGAATCCTGGAAACTGCTGCAGTGCTTTGAGCAGCAGTGCACCTGCCCCACTGCTATCTGAGCACATCCACATTCTGCAGACAGTAACTTAATTACAACCTAACAATTTCAGGACTGCCTGGAAGGTTTATTTTCCATCCACAGCCTTGGGGAACAATTCTTTATTAATCATTTTAACTGCTCACAGGAGAGCTTTCTTGTTTGGCACTTCAGAAAAAGCTCTTTGACACAAATGCATCCATCATCTGAGGTCTTCAGCCATGGTTTCAGGCTACATCTGCATCAACTCAAGGAGAAGTGCTGTCTCAACACCTCAGTCTTGCTGCCTCCAGTGCAGCACTTCTGGGGTTTGATGGATCCCACCACGTATTACATGGGGGTAACAAGCTAACAGAGACATTTTTCTTTCCTGATAACTTCTTGCCAGTTTAACTCCTCAGACCGATTCGTACAGGAGCTACACAAACATCACATTTGGCACCAATTAGAAACAAAGGAGAGACACCATAATTAGCTTTTCAGTAGCAGCTGCTCTTTCGATTGTCTCAGCTGCAACATTAGAAAGCAAACAGGATTTGAAAAGAATCAAGACTCTCCTGCAAGAACCAGCCCCTTTCCTGACACCACAAAAGTCCTTCAACTCCTACATCTCCACTTCCCATCTGATTTTTAACTCCCACACCTTGCTTCCTTACCCTCTCAACCCTTCATTAATTTCTTAGGGCCAAACAAGAACCACCCTCTCTTCCTGATCAGTATGCATCAGTAATAAATCATTCCCTCCTCAAGATTTCTTTGCACAAGCACCTGTTCCACCTAATGACAGCAATTCCTATATATCACACTGGTAGGGCATAAGTCTCACACAGGAATACACAGGGCTGAAGACAAAGGACTGAACATCTTGAACCTCCAAAACAAAACACAGAGGTATGAAGGGATACAAGTGGATTGTAAGCAGAAGTAGGATTGGTTCTCATCACAGCTGCCTAAGACTTCTGGTAGAAGGCAGAAAGGCATGTTCACAAGTGGTAAGAAGAGATAAATTCATGACAGTCTGTAAATACACGTTCAGATAAAAATAAAGCTTGCTGCTTTCCCTGCAGATTGCTTTTTAAATTGGTAAAGACCAAACATCAGTGCTTTTTACAGTTAACATATCCAGAACCTGCCTCGTGTCAGGTGCAAGTTACAAACACAACCTTGGCCAGCTGTCAAGGAGCAATGCTGACATGACAGAAAAGTTATGCTCAAAGCTCAACTCCAGAACATTCGAGACTCTCAAATTCATTCCTACTAACCCAACTCTGCTCGAAGTACTTACATTTTAGAGTTTAAAACAAATGAAGGTTTCACTCCACACTAACCTGAAGCATGATGTCAACTGAGCAGTCATCTGAGAGAACACAAAGAACTACTGAATGAAACCCTGAGAACAACAGAAGCAATCAGAAACTAAAGACTAGAAAGGAAAGACTGACTGAGGGTGTCTGGTCTAAAGAAAAGAAATCTAGGGATATGTTAAGAACTCTCAAGCACATAAATGGCTGCTGCAAAGAGAAAGAGGTCAGATGTAAGCTGCTTCTTGTGGCCACAATGGATAAGTCAAGATGTAATAGGCTTAAATGGTAGCATAGAAGACTTGGGCCAAAATGCATAGGAATTCCTACATAATTAAAAAGAGATTGTGACAATCAGAAAGGTCAATACAGTAGAGGATCAATAGAGGAAATAGAGGAGAGCAGTAGCAAAGGGACCAGCACAAACGGAATGGTGTTACAAAAGAAAAGAAGTGCTCACCCATCTCTGGAGATGCAGGCTTACAGGGAAAAGTCCACAACAGAGAGATCTCCAACCAGAGACCCTGCCCCAGTGGCAGTCTGCCCTTAAATGAAGTCTAAAAGAGGTGAACCCAGACTCCACTCCTTCCAGTCTCACAGCTAAATTGCCTCCACCTGTACTCCCAGGTCCTTTCCCCATGTGCTCAATGAGTGGTTCAGGCCATGACTCAGTTCCCATACACAGAAGTACTTGGATGGGTTACCACTAAAGATCTGACGGTTAAAAATAAGCTAGATGTCACATCCCACCTGCCACACTAGGTCAACACCTCAGGAACATTTACAGACAATTCTCACATTATGGCAAAGCAATTCACTTGACATCCATTGGAAGCCTTCCTCAGCCCCACGAGCCAGACTTCATATTTCAGTGCATCATCACTTATGGACTCACCAAGATCAGAACCCTGCTGCGCTGAACCTCAGAGCAGGCAGCCACCACACAGCCCTGTCCTCAGGGTGCAGACAAAACCAGAATGCAGGAAGAAAGAAAGAAACAATAAGAACTGTCATGAAGTCTGCAGTGATTAGCACCTTAGCATCCCTCTCGGAAGGATAACTCCAAGAAGCGACGTTAGAGAAAAGAGCTGGAAGAGCAGCATTAAAACCTCAGGGGCCCTTAGGCCCCAGGAGGGCAGGCCAGGCCTACACCCACCGCGGGTCGGCATGACAGGGCGAAACGCTCTGACCGCACTGCTGCGGGACCCACCGAGGCTCCGGGCGGCGCAGCGCCGGCCGAGCAGACCGCTGCAGACAGCCGGACCCCGCGCGGTGACACAACGCGCCACGCTCCTCACCTGCACGCCCGGTGGGCTCCACTACCGGAAACGCGCGCAAAGAATACTGGGAACTTCCGCCCCGCCGCCCGCTAGGTACTGTGTGTCCCAACTGGCGGAAGAGCTAAGCCCCGCCCCCCGCGGCAGCGGGCCAATAAGTGATGCCGCTCGCAAGGGGCGGGCTGTCGAACAGCCAATAGGATTCGAGCGCTGCGGTAGGGCGGGCGCTTGCAGTAGGCGTTCCGCTGCCCGGCGGTGGCTGAGGTAGGGGAAAGCAGCCCCAGCTGGGCGCGGAGCTGTGCTGTGCTGCCGCCGTGTGTTCTCCGTTTATCAGCTACTTTTCTTCACCTCGCCCCGCTGTAGGGGCCGGGACGTACGCTGCGCCGCTCAGAGGCGCCCAAGAGCCGCTGTGAGGGCAGGGGGGCCGGGCCGCGCTGCTCGTGTTGCTATGGCAACGCAGGCGCCGGCTGAAGTGCGCGTGCGCAGCGCTCGCCGCCATCTTGGCAGCTGTTGGTTCTGGGTGGTGTAACGCCCCGAAGCTGCCCGCCTTTCTTAGGAGCGGTACTGATGCGCGCCCAATTTTGATGACCTAGAAACCACACAACTGTGGCAACAAAATTTAAAAAGTGAAGCTTTTACGAGCGGGTTAATTTTCTGACTTGTTGGAACAGCAGTAGTGCCCTGTTGAGCTGTCCTGGTTGCTCTTACACACGAGAAGGAAACGTGAAGAGGGAGCTTAAATGTATTTTAAGAGGTCAAAATCTAATAGATCCTCTGGTCTCAACTGTGTTGATACAAATGCAGTGAAAAAAGCCAGCATAAACCACATTATCTATCATTTGACTGTGAGGATGGGAATGTGAGAAACGGGGAAGTAAGGAACAGCTGAGGGTGGGCAGTCCTCCCTTCCAGGGCAGCTGTGAGAATGGCCTTCCCAAAGGAATCGCAGTCCTACCATGGGAGCACTGAGGGTTATGTTGACCCTGAGTGCACACGCTTTATTCTTGCTCTGTACTGATGTTATCCTTTTCTCTCTTGAGGTGTGCTTTCATTTGGTGGAAGGTTGGATGTTTAAATGGCCTCAGAAGGGCAAAGTGAGGATGCTGAGCGTCCATCTGAGCTTCCTACGGCTCCTATTGGGAGTAACAGCAGGTTTCGATGGGGAGATATACTTGCTGCAGTGAAAGATCAGCTCCCATCTCTGGACTCTGACACTTCTACAGTAAGCGGTGCAACCTGACTGTCTTTCTCACTGGCTTTTAGAAAAAAATCCCTGTTCATCGCATGGGAGTTGGATGAGATGGCCTTCAGAGGTCCATTCCAACTCCAAGGATTCTACAACTATGATTCTATGTACTTGTTTATTCTGACTGTTGTTGTGTGTATATTAATCCACAACCTTTTATTTTACCTCTAATAGTCAAAGCATAATGACCATCTTTTCTCACTGTATTCTTTGGAATTGAAGGTGGGACTGATTTTTCCAGGTGCTAAATAATGCCAGGTTAGGAAGAGATGGGTAGTTGGCATCTTGCAGAATGACCACACATTTTTTTCTTAGCTTGTTTGGTCAAAAATACAGCATGAAAAAAATCATACAGCTGACTTAAAATCAAATGCTAAGATTTTATCCTGGATAATATTGTGCTATTTAGGCTAGTAATGTGCTGTCCAGACAGTAGGCTGTTAGCATGGTTTTCTATAGTTGAGGGTTTCAGTTGTATTCCTGAAGTCTTCGTGGTCCACTGAAAAAGCATTTGGCAGATATTTGATCCATGGTTTCTACTTCTTTCCCTGCCTGTAGCCAACTGTTGATTTCTGTTCTTTAATTCCATCTGCAAAGAAATATAACGCTGTTAACCTTTTAATAGAAAGCATGAGATTTATAGAAACTGTGAGGCATTTTTCACCGTGCTGTTTTTTTACTTGCTGGGTCCTAATGGCTGGGACAGGCTGCCTGCTGACAGCTAAAGATCTCTGCTCACAGGACTCAACAATCTGGTGAAAATTCTATTTTAGTTACTTAAAGCAACCGTGGCTTTTTAATATGTGTTTATGCAGTATAGATTTAGGGCCAGCACTCAGGGATGATTTCTGGTCATTCTTGTTCTATAGGCGTACAAAAAAAGTTCTGACAAAGTGATCGTTTTGTATCTTTGTGCCAAATAATTTATAACTCTAAGTCATGTTGAATCCTTTTTTTTTCTTTTACTCATAAATAACATCCAAATTCTTCTGTCACATGTGGAACAAATTTCCTGCTGAAGGAACTGCAGCAGTCTGCTTGGCACTTACGTGCTACCTTTAATTTGCATTCAGAAGGTCTGCTTGTGTGATCCCTCTCCTGCTTACTGTACGACAGTAGCTTGCTGAGCCTGTGGCTTCAGAGCTGCACCTTTGTCCCAAAGGTTTCCACTTGTGGGAAGATGCATCTGAGATCTGCACCCCTATGGGCTGTGCTCCTACATTGAGAGGAGGTGCTGACAAACAGCACGTTTTGAAGTACTTTCATTGTCCTGAAATGCATTTTATTAAAAGGAAAGAAGTTGCACTGGAATTTCCTCCGAGTTAGGAAAAAATAATTATGCCAGAGGGAGTTCTCCAAAGTGTGAGCTATTGAAAATGCATACTTAGATAAGCCTGGAAGCTGGGTCCTGGCTTCTGAGAAGCTGCTTATTCTCTTTTTGTTGCCTGTGCAAAACAATTAATCTCAAACACCTGTCTTAGGTTCAGATAAGGGTTTTTTTTCCAAAACTTTTTAAATTCTGCCCAACCGAGTGCAGCAATTTCACATCTGATATGTTTTTGTTTGTTGGTTTTTTTTTTTAATTTGTTGGGTATAAACTACTGCTGTAGTTTGCTCAGATGTTGGGTCAGTGTAAAGCAGCCGGAGCGTTGGGCTATCGGGCTGCCTGATGAAGGTGTAACTGAAAAGAAAACTGGTTTCTGAACTTCAGTCAAGTGGTGACAACATGGAGTTTGTCACCACAAAATGGTGAAAGTCACATTACAGGTTTTCATTTAACTTCTCTTTTTTCTGTTATTGATAGTCTGACTGTGACAGTGATGAGGAGCTTTTCATCTTCCAGCGAGAGCAACCCAACTTAATTCCTGACCTGTCAGATGAGCTACTGGAATTTTCCCTGGAAGACTCAGACATGCAGGTTGTGACCTTTGTGTGCAGGCTGTATTGCTGTAAACCCACCCTTCCATCCGTTTCCAATACAAACAGCTACTTTTATCTGACCAGTTTGACTGAGTGCTGTGACAGAAGAGCATGGAGTCCAGTACTTTCTCCCATCAGAAGTTAGATCTTCTCCCTTTAGTGACCCTTTTAAGCTGTCGTTTTTTAGATCTTTTCTTCATGCTATCATCTCTTAGTTTTATTTTCCTTTTACATTTTTGAGACAATGACACTCCTTAGCTCCAACTGACACAGATGCCCTCTTTTATTAAAATGCTAACTAGCCTTTTCTTTGCTCATAGTCCTGTCTCTCAAGGAATTTTTCAGTTGCTTCTAAATCTAATAAATCTTGTTCTGAATATTGTACATAATAAAAAGGGGAAAGGTATCCCCCTTTTGTGTAATAACAAGTGCACACTGAGATACAAATCACCAATTTCTAGTCAGAAAGATCATACAAATACTTGTAGGCTGACAGTAACACCAAGTCCTGAAGGAAGATGCTGCTCACTGACTTTATGGACCTTTCTGTAATAAGCTCAGTACTGGAAAATTACCTGCAGCTCAGCTGCTGAGGAGTTCTACCCTCAGTTTGTGCATTCACAGAAGCACTGCCGTGGCTTCTAAGTTTCTGAGGGTTTGAAATAGTTTCAGCCATTACTTTATGTATGCAGAAAAAGAATTACTATGGCAGTATATTAATGAGGATCAGTATGAAGCTTATCTCTTGTACTGCTATTCTGAGATAAAATGTTTACATTACATCTGCAGTGATGAAGACTAGCCGTCATAAGAAGTTATAAGAGAAGCCAACTGAACCCATTTCATCATGGGAAGGCCAACTTACTGTGCTGCTTTTCCCCATTCATTAATCTCAGTGTAAGAAATGTTGTATGGTGAGCAGATAGAGGGCTAATAAATGTCAAGAATGTTTCTTAGCACATCCTAAAGCTGTAGTCTTTGCAAAGTGAGGTCTTACTGCTCTCTGTGGTGGATGTGGTTTGTGCTGTTACCAGATGGAGACTGAGCTAGAGCTGCTATCTGCCAATCATTTGTTTTGGTTTCCTGTCAGCTCCTATAGCCCAGGAGATGTAACTTTTTGCATGTATATATTTCCTTTGCTGGTAGAAAACACAGGAAAAGAAATGGAATGGAGATCTGAAGAGTCTTGGCCATCAAGAACAAACAGATGGTGCTCAAGTCATTTCAAAAGAATATGTTCAAGTGATTAAAGATGAGGCTTCCAATCTTTCCAGCCATACTGAAGAAATTCCAAGCCAAATGGAAGCTGTTCTTGAAGAGTCTCTTGCAGATTCCACAGATGGCCTTGAAGAGGAAGAACCAGGAAGGCAACAAGCCAGGGAAAAAGGGAACTTTTGCCTTAATACATCATTGTTATTGGAGGAAGTGTGCAGTAAAAAAGAGAGAAGAAAGCTGATAGAGACAAAGATACTCTCAAAAATATTTCTAGAGCCATCACCAGGCCACCCTGAGCTAAATAATAATCCTCCCTCACATGGCATGAGCAGAAGTCTGGAAAGAAGTGCTAAAGAAGAAACTTCTTCAGCTGGCCATCTTCAGGAACTAACCCATCTGTCACTGCAGGTAGGTGGCCCAAACACTTTCATGGAGTGCTGCTCATTCAGTAGAGAAGCTGCTGTATTGCTTCGAGAATCCTGCTAAAATAAGAAACCAAAATGCCAGACTCTGCACATGACAGCATTTTACTTTGTTGCTTTTGTTGATGTCCTGAATCTGGGTTTTCTTGGGTCACGTGCTGTGCAACCTACCGAGAAGCTGTCTTTGTCTCATGGGGATGCCACTGTGTGTCCATAATGGCAGCAGAAGTTGATGCTCAGTAGCATGGTTAGTGATCTTATTCACAAACACCAACCATGGCATCCGTCCCTAGGAAAGCAGGGATGTATTTTGTTAGTTAAAACAATGAGCTTTTTGGCCTTCCAGCATCTTGTCTCTTCTGTAGCACTATGGTAATCTCAATTCACTTGAATTATTCATTTCTTCCTTAATGTTTGTATTATATAATGAACTTATGTGTTGCTTGTGGAAATGCTAAGTCACAGCCTGAAGCAGTGATGGAGCACCTGGTGGGAAGGCAGGGCCAGCCCAGGGGAGCTCAGGGGCATGCAATGCACTGAGAAGGGCTGGAGCCAGGAACCTCCCCTTCCCAGCCCTCATTTAAGGGCTGGCAGTGGGGATGAGGGCACCTCCTGCTGGAAATCTCTGCCTACCTGAGGCCTTCCAAAGGCATGCAGCTCCTTTCATTCGTTTCTGTGTCTATGGCTGCTGCATTTGGGCTCCTCCTCATTTGCTGTAGCCAAGGACTTTGCCACTATTATCATCCCATTATAGTGTTACACTTCTGTATTTAGTGTGTTTATGTATGGCAGAATAGCCAAGCAGATTAGCACCAAGAGTTGAATTAAAGGAGCTTCTATTTTGTAGCAGCCTTTTGATGGTGATTTTTCCATCGCAGTCTGGTTGTCTTTCAGAATAC
This sequence comes from Centrocercus urophasianus, assembly GCF_019232065.1. Lineage (NCBI taxonomy): Eukaryota > Metazoa > Chordata > Aves > Galliformes > Phasianidae > Centrocercus > Centrocercus urophasianus. Next base: position 697,503 of record NW_024884855.1, on the reverse strand, counting down.
CGAGAACTGGGATCTAGACAAGACTTCTGCAGAGCTGAAGCAGCAGAAAAATACACATAACACTCATGCAGAAATTGCCTTCTCCTCAACAGATTATGGTAATGCTGTTCAACTAATACCAACTACACTGAAAATATGTAAAAACAAGTAAAACTCAGTTTTGTATATTTCTCGTTCCCTGCTACGTCATCTTGGATGTGGAGGTGATAGTGGTGGTGGGGTTTTTTGACAATTTCTTTAGAACACAAAGCTTCCTCTGGGTCTTGCTTTTGTGGTTTGAAATCAGTGCTCTGTGGCCTGCAATGGCTCAGGGCAAGGCAGATAAAAGTTTGCAGTGTGTTTAGTCAGAGCTGGATGACAGTGGTGTCTTTATCCTTTCCCTTCTCTCTGGCTGTAGAGAAAGGTACAGTGGTGAAAGGGTATGTTGGGCAGTTCAATGGCAGAAGTCCACAAATGATTATTTTTTTTTGCTGTTCTCCTATAGAGACCTTCAGAGGTAGATCTGAAAAGCAGCTCATGGAAAAATTAGAAGAGCTGTGTGACAGGCAATCCAGGACACTGTCTTCACGCTGCAGGTGGCCATCAGCCAAAATCTCCATTCAGGAAGAGCAAGAGAACAAGAAGTAGGTCCTTCCCTCCAGTTGTCATATACAGTAGGTAGTCATTAGCAGTAAAAGCTCATGTTGTGGCTGGAATATGCTACAGCAGTGTTAAAGGAGGAAGCTAGGTCTTGGTCATTCACATATGCTTGATCATTAACAGTCAGTATCCTGCTACCTTAGCATTCTCCACCAAACGTGAGTTTTCTCTACATCTTAGCAGACACACTTGAGGAAATCAGGGGAGCAAAGCTGAGCAAATGGTCATGGCTGTGTTTTTTGTAGCTTTGATACTTCTAGGGTTTGAAGTTTCTTTTGCTGCTCCCAATCTAGCTGAAGTGTGAGATGCCTTTTTTCTCTTTTAAGGTATTCATTTAGATGTCAATGTGTTTTGCAGGGTTCTTTGTGAAGGAAAGTGGTTTCCAGACTGCTCAAAATCACTGGTAGTGGTACAGAGATGTATGGGACCTACTGAGTCAAAGCCTGAATTGCAGATTGAGCACCTGGGGAAAGGACCTGGTCAGCCCTGGGAGCACAGGTGGAGGCAATTCAGCTGTGTGAGGGGAAGGAGTGGAGCCTGGCTGCACCTCTTAGACCTCATTTAAGGGCTGACTGGCCCTGGGGAAGGATCTCTGGTTGGAGATCCTTTCCTTGTGGACTTTTCCCTGTGAGCCTAGATGTTCAGAGATGGGTGAGCACTCCTCCTGCCCTTAGTTATTACACTTCCTCTGTCACCATTCCACCGCGTTGATCCTTCTGATTGTTACGACAGGAAGTAACAGCGGAACAAGCCTATTAAGTGAAAGGTGAAAAGCATCCTTGCTGCCAGAGCAGGGGAAGCCATGAAGGTGATTTGCATTTTCTTTATGCTCTGAAGGATAAGATGGGATTGCCAAAGGAGGCAGAGAGGAAAAAGGGGCCCATTTTTGCTGATTTGTGCTGGGCTCTTTTCAGACTTATAAGTTCTTTGGTACTGTAACTGTCTGCCTTTGTTCTACAGAGTAGTTTTATGATGTTGGCTTTTAAGAACAAAATATCCCTCATCATGCTGCCAGTGATCTGTATTCCTAGGGGAGCCTGAATCTTACAGTTCAGTTCTGAAAGGTGATGGATAGTAGGCAGAATAAGAGACTGCAGTAGCTGAGCATTAAGCTCCTTTCACAATCCAATTTTTATTGTAATCCGTGCCCCGCAGGACATCTTGTGTTGATAAGGTGCAGGAAATGCTGAAACAGTGTTTTCTGTATTTAGGGATGTTGCCTTCCTCTCATCTTCACCAAGTTCTCTGAGGATGGACGCAGTGAGATTGCAGTGCCTGCCAGAGCCTCTAACTGTGTACATAGATTTAAGAGATGCTGAACCACAGAAGTTGGTAACGTTCCCTGATGAGAAACAGAGGTAAATTCTGGCTTTGTTAGTAGTGAGAAGTCAGCAGCAATCAGTGGGGAATTGAGATGCAGACAGAAGGCTTCATTCTTGTGAAATGTAACTTTAATTAAACTTCTATGACCTTAGTAGGAAAGCATAACCCATAGCAGAGCATGCAAGTACTCTGAAGAGAGGAATAACTTTTCTCAGAACAAGTAGGTGCAGGAAAGGAGACAAACACAGAAAAGACATGCAAACTGTCCATGGAATAACACTTAGAAAGTTTTCCATTCTCTGAAGAAGTGAGCAGTGACTGCAAGGCAATGCTTGCAGCTGTTGGTTGGAATTGAGCTTGCATTCTGACAGCTTTGATTATGGAATGGCTTTGCTTGACTATGTTCATGGTAAGCAGCTGTTGGTGCTGGTATCTCAGTCTCCCATGTGATAAGGAGGCCCTATATAGTCAGTTCTTGGAAACCAAATTCACCTCAATCTGCAACAGATTGTAGCAAAGCTGTCTCTTCTTAGAGGTGGAGGTGCCTGAGATAGCTCTGCTCCCTTTTCGGGACGCATGTTTATGAGCACCCTCTTTAATAAAGAGCAAAATGCAGCTAACAAATGACCTAGGGGTGCTTGAATATTTTTTTTTTCTGGGATAATAACATTAGAAACTATCAATAAGGCCTAGAGATCTGCCCAAAAAGTCTCTCCTCTTTTTCCTGATGGCCCTAAAACTTGAATCTTGGAAATGACCACAAGTCAATGCTCAGTTTGAACACTGTCCAGTTTATTTCATAGTGCAGGTGACAGCTCCACTGATGAAGATGAGACTGTGACTGTTATGGACCAAGAAGAGAGGAAAATGTAAGATTCTTTACCTTGACCATAATTCAAGTGATGTGATAATTAACTTCTTCTGAAATTAAAATTATTCCTTTAACAGTGATTAGAGTGAGAGCTCACACATGAAAGTATCTCTGTTTCTTGTATTTACATCAGAAGTGTCCAGCCTAATAACAGAAGTGTTTCAGCCTGGACCCAGAGTTCTTTTGCATGCTAAAAATACTGAAGTTAGACACCAACTGTCAGTGTTTGAGGCTGTGTGGCACCTTGCCTCTTTACAGCTGTGTGACAACACTTTAAAGAAAGTAGACATGAGTGGCTGGGAAACCTGGCTCTTTCTACAGGCAGGTTTGAGTGCTGTGAGAGCTGTTTTAAATTTCAAAAGACTCAAAACCCTACTTTCAAAATGCTGTAGGGAATTGACTCAGTCACACCTTTATTTTTAGAAATAATAAAGTAAGCTGGAATGTTGGTTTAAGCATTGAATACGTTGTGTGGGCAGGGATGCTCACAGCTCCCCTTAATTGTTCTTACATGCGTTCTTATGTATGGTTATGGTATCCTGCACTGTAGATTCTTCAATAGGCATAGATGCCGGGCCTTTCCTGTTACTAAATTCAGGCCTTGATTCATACTCATAGGTGGTTATTCATCCCTTTAACGTGAAGTAGGTATGTCGGATCTTAAGTGTCTGACTGCTTTTATCCTGTGTTATATTTAGAAGCCTGATGCATGGAAGTTCGCATTTCAGCAGTGCAGTGGGCAAAGAGGAACATTCTGTATTGTTTTGCCTTTGTTTTTAAGTAGTCTGAAAGAACAAATGATTCGACAAGGAACAAAGCCAGCTACTCAGCATAATTTGTAACATCTAATCCCAAACCAGCATAAAGCAGGGATGAGAGATTGCTTGGGGAACTCTCGCTGGCACTGACGCAAATGCAGGAGTTACATCAGTGTAAATCTGGAGTGATGGAGAGCAGAGCTTGGCTGAGTGCATTTTTATCTGTTTTAAAGTTGCTGAAGTAAATACACGTGAAACACGTGGCAAACATTCAGTTCTGTTTCTAAATAAGAAAGCCTCATCTCAGAAGGGTGAGATGCTAATCTCCTTAATGTGAGTTCGGTGCCATTTTCCATCTTACCTGGATGGAGCTATTAAACAGAGCTGCATGTTCTGTAGCACAGTGTGCCTCCATGTTAGGGCCTTAAGTAGAGAGTCTGATGATAGCTGGGCACTTCTTAGCATAGAAAACCACTGTTAATTTATCCCGAGTGGTCAGATGATCAGTGCCATCCCTAGCGCTATGCTGTAAGGCTGTTGTCCAATACATGCTTCCATCCTGAAATTCCTGCTTTATTTTCTGACTCTACTAAAGCAGGCAGGAGAGCACAAGGCAAATTTGGTTTTCTTACTAGAAACAAAGGTCAGTAACACTCAGGAACTTACAGATGTGTTGGTAGAATCCTTCTTTCTTTCTCACCTGCTCTGTTCTTGTCTGACTTACTCTGTGGTAGAGCTCGAAGGCCTGAGGTTGGTGTTAACCTGCAACTCTGTTTCAGGACATTCTTCTAGATTTAGGAAGGAGGAAAAAAAAAAAACAAACAGCAGGAAGTAATCACTAGCAGCCCACACCTGTGCAGATGAATTCCACTCACAGCTCAGGATCTGAGTTCTTTGTCTTGTAAATGCAGGGAATGTTGTACTACCCATAGAATGTCTGAGTTGGAAGGCAGGAATCGTCAAGTCCAAGTCTTGGCTTTGTACAGGACCACCCAAATATCAAACCATACTTCTGAGAATGTTGTCCAAACTATTGTGGTTTAACTTGGGAGGCAATTAAGCAAAGCCCCATACACTGTGCAAAACTTGAACTCCAGAAGACTTGATGCCATGACCAATTCTCTTCTACTGACCTTGGTATCCAGTGGGAAGGGGTTAATGTACCTGTATTGCTTAGGAATCTTTAATGCTCTTTAATGCTGCAGCTGTCAATGTTAAATGTTGATACAATGGCTGGAGAAATGAGTTTCTTAATGAGAAAAAGTGCTTTCTGGATTTTCTTTGTTCTTATCAGCTGCTACTTAGGAGTAGCTGCAAATTGGTGGCAGTTTTGTAGTAGATAACTTGGGAGCCTCGCTGCTGAACAGAGCTACAAGGCAGAAGAGCCCTATCTGCTTATCCTGTCATGATAGGGCACTTCACATGGGAGAACAATCACAGTATTGTACTACTAACAGCTCAACAGCCCCTTGGACTGGGAGGAGACACAGGTGAAATGAAGCTGAACACCTCAAAATGCAGTGAGTTATTAGATGGACTCTTCCTGTATGTCTGTTTGAGTTCCAATTCTCATATCCCAAGAGGACAGAAATTTGCAGACACTGATTTCCATGCTGACATGCCTTTTGTTCAGGGCTCTTATACTAATTCTCTACTGACTGTAATCCAGAGGAGGGAAACAAATTTCCAGTAAGATCAGATCATGTTCTGTCACTGTCTTGTTTGTTGTTTATGTGCTGGTACTGCTGTCGAAGACTGTTATCTGTGTTGATAACCCATCCTTGTTTTAATGAGAAATTCTTCAGTGTGGGCTTTTTTTAAAATGCTCTATGTTGATTAAATCTTTATTTTATTAGCAGGAAGAATTGGTCAGGGAAATGTCAGCTACTGCAACAACTCCGTAGAGCCCGTAAAGAGGCCTCAGAGGTTCTTCACAAAGAATCTGCCCCAGCTGGAAGACTCAAGGGCACAAAACAGGATCCAGAAAGTCCGGAAGAGATGGATGCCTTTAAAGTCAGTCAAAATCAAAATTTTAAAGTGAGAGAAGGGATGAATGAGGTCATTACCAGGAAACTGGTGAGGCTGGAGCCAGAGAAAAGAAATTCTTCCTCGTCAAGCCAGAGAGACAATGGAACTGATATAGGAACAAAAAATATAATGAAAGCTGAGAAGGTTCAACATTTAGGAAATGCTTCAGAATCTTCTCTACCTACAAAAGAATTTCCAAGGTATCACACAAGAAAAGTCACCAGTGATTTTCATTATGGCTTATCAAATTGTGTGAGATTAAAGAACACTACTTGCATGGGATGCGAGTTGGAGCGAAAGGTTGTCAGGTTTTCTTACCTAGGAAGTCAGCCATGTCTGGCAGCTGTTGTAGAACATTGTGGATGCAGACAGACTTAGTAGATCAGAGAATTGGACTGAGATTAGACCTAGTAAGTTTGACTACTTCCTCTAGGTTTTGAACCTAGATAAAAGGAGGATAACAGCATTGATCTGCATTGTTAAGGGTAAAACAGATTTACCATAAAAAGTATCATAGGAAATCGATCTGGAGTTGTCTATTCCTCTGCATCAGTGTAAGCTGAGCTACAATCTAATCCTTTCTTCCTGATCTTTATGCAACCTAATCTCAAAATCTTCAGTGGTGAGGATTCCCTGACTCCCCAGGTAGTACATTTCACTGCTTGATTATTCTTACAGTTTGAAAGCTAGCAGTTCATCCAATTTAAATTATCCTAGCTCCAATTTAGCTTTATTACTTCTTGCATTCCTGATAACATGGAAAATGACTTATTCCCTTTCTTGGCATAAAAAATGCCTGTACAAACTGGAAGTTGTATAGTGTCTCCCTGTATCTTCGTTTCCCCCGAACAAAGCAATTCTAACTGTCATGGAGGAAAGAAGGGAAAGAACTCAGAGAGCAAAGTGTAACCACGAGGAGCTGGTTGTACCACAGGAACACTCCAGAAAGCTAAAAAGGAGAAACAGTAACAATTGAGGCAATCAGAGAGCTTGCTCCAGTTACTCCTCATGCTCAGTGAAGTGCATTCAGCCTGAAGTCTCATTTCAAACCAAGATCAGGTGGCCGACTTGTGTACCTGCCCATCTATTTGGGAGATCTCCTTTATGCTGAGTTATATTCTGTCCACTGTTTTCAGCATGACACTTAATATTTTGATATGGCTCACAAGCCCTTGGAAAAAGATCATAATCTGCCTGCTCCAGAGCCTTACTTTTTCAGTGTTTAACAGTTGCCTACCTACCACTGAAACACTACAGCTAACATGTACTTGGTTTAAATGGCACGTGGTTCACTGTGGGTTGTTTTGTCAAGTGATTCCTGATATTAAAGCTCAATGCTGCTATCAGTTCTGTAAAATACCATTTTGTCTGCCTGTTAGCCTGCCACATAGATGTGGCTTGGCAAGCTGTTGCTGAGTAAAACATCAGGATGGTTTTAGCAAATTTCAGTTTTCTTTCTTATAATCATTGGGTACCTGAGGCTTGCAAGCTTGTGAAGAAATTGAACTTAGTGTTTGCTGAGGAAATGGCAGATGAAATCTTGCTGCAGACATCAAAATACAGAAAGGCAGGTCTTGCTTCGGGGAAAACTTGTCGCTGTTTAGCACATAGAAAGGGAAACAGAGTTAGAAAACTATTTTGGTGAGGGGAAGGGGAGTGAAATCTTGAACAAGCCTCTGCTAACTGGCATGTTTTGGTATCCAGCCAGTTGTCACCACTTATCAGAGGTTTGAGGTCTGCTCTTTTCCTTTGCTATTTTTACAGACAGTTTAAGCGATGACAATTTCTTGTGGTCCTCTACCTCCAACACCATAAGTGCTTTTTAAGACTATTCTAGCCTTTCAAATCATGATTCACCCTCAAGTGTATGGTATAAATATAAGGGAAAAAAATGTAAACGGGAGAACAAGGGTGTCTTTCTCCCAAGTAAAAAGTTAAAGCAAAGAAGTATCTGTATATTTTTCAGGACAGAAGACAGTAACAGAGAGCTATCCCAAAAGGAAGAACAGATGAAAGAGAAACATGTGAGATGCAGATTCCAGGAGCAGCTGGAGAGATGGCAGCCTCAGTCAGTTTCTGGAAAGCAGCCCATGGCAGAGAAAGCACCTGTTCTGTTCCACATGGTTAGTAGTTCAGCATAGGCCTGTCCCTTTCAGAGTGACTTCCTGGCCAAATCAGATGTGGTCCTAGAAGCAAGAAGTCACTGTTGTTGCACTATTTAAAATCTGTGGGATGTTGTTTTGTTTTTTGTGGAGCAGCATTATCTGGATGGACAAGCAGTCCTACAGCTCTTCTCTCATGTTAGTGACATTTCTTTCATCTCTCCTGTATGAAGTGTGCTCCTTGCATAGCTGCCCACCAGGCTTGGTGTATGAGGGCATGGCAGGAGTCCTGGCTTGCTGAAGTCACCAGGCTCAGGGACATTTCCTTCACTGGAGCCAGACTTTCACACATGATCTTTCATAACTTTTTAGAAAAATATGTTTTCACTGTTGTACTTCTGAAACAAAGCCTATGCTGGGTCCTGTCTAGCAGCTTTGTACTTCTCTTCTGTGGGCATTTTTAAATAAACTCTCATTGAGGATTGTGATTTAAATAATAAATCTGGCTTTTGGCTGGAGCCCTGATTAGGGGAACATGAAATTATCCTGTTTTTTTCCTAAAACGTGGCTCTGGGAACAGAGCAGGGTTCCTTCAGAGAAGGTTTGTATGTGTAATCCTACTTCATCCTTGCACTGATTACAGTGAGCAGAGAATGTAAGAGAAGATAGGCTGCGCAGTTTGTCCGCAGGTGCACCCTAAGGACTTATCTGGACCAACAGCACTGATACAGTGTGACCTAAGCTCAGGGCTGGACTATTCAGCTGTGCTTGGTTTTTAGTGAATTGAATGCTTCATTTCTGCAGATTAAGAGCTCACTTTTTATGTTGGATTAGTTGCTGTCAAGAAGTACAGGACCAACAAAGTAGCAGGTGAATTCCTCCTGTATCGAGCTGCTCTGGAATGGACAGTGCACTGCACAGGGCTCTGTTCTCTTAACACCTTCAGTCCCTGTTCTGAAGGTTGCAGAGGTTGTGAACCCAGCCCTCAGAGTTGCATCTTTCTCAGTCTGCTGGGAGGTGCTTCCAGATTCCAGTTAGCCCTCATTAAGATGCAGGCACTTTCTCATCAGAGATGTACTTGAGCTTTGCTAACTCATTCCTTGCAGCGCACCGAGCGATTACGGGATTGTTCTGCATCTTGATCGTTTCCCATATTTGCTGCACTGACGCCAATGAAATGAAGATAAAGACCTGGTACTGCGGCTTCTCTCGAGTGCAGCTCAGGGTGCACCTGCCCTGTAGTCTCCCTGTGAATGAATCACAGTGCAGATGTACCCCTCATAGCTTTAACCACATTACTGCCAGTCGGTCAAGGCAGCATCATAAGCTAATTGGTGTGGCCCAACTGCTGGCTGGTCCCTACAGCAATGGTCAGAGCGCGTGGAGGAAACGTGCCCAAACCTACGAGGCACTGTTGATGGATACAAAAGCAGTGCAACCCATCATTTTTACTGCAGCTATTTTTTACTGTGTCTTTGCTCTTATTTCTTCTTCAGCAATATTCATTATTAAAATTAAGAATGAAAAATGGATCAGCATCATCCATCAAATGCGAATCATTTATAAGATTACTTGAAATTTGTCTTGACAGCAGCCTTTTTTATCTTTGAGTTAGAACAGGTTTCTCTGTTTTTGTTTTTTTTTCCTCAGCTGTACACAGAAAGGCAGAAAAACTTGAATGTTTTGACACTTAAAACTAAAGAAGCTGTAATTTGGCAGCTGCTTCTCTCAGTGAAAATATCTAATATCTATATATAAACATGTATACCCAAAGAAGAAGCAAAAATGTTTGACAAAGTAGCATGCTTTGAAACTTGTTTTCAAAGTCCTTTGTTTTGGCAATGATAGATGTTCAGATCTGGAACACTTGTTATAGTTTCCAGAATTCCTCTGACCATTTTTAATGTACATAAATAATTGAATAATAATCAGAGAGGAAGTTTAGAAAGTCTGTAATTACTGGAGCTGAGGCACTCGGAAAGAAATGTGAAAAAATACAGAATAAAAGCTGCATTATAGTTACATTAGAGTTCTTGTCTAAAATGTAAAAGCAGTGAAATTCAGATTTAATATTGCTGGTTTTTAACCTAGTTCAGTCAGGCTCTGCAGTCCTCTGCACTCTGTAGGATGCACTAATATAAGCAAGGATCGGGTTTGCAAAGAACACTTTCAAAGCTGCACGGGTGACTTGAGATAGCAAGAGTCAACTTTCAGGGTCTTTCAGCATCTAAAGAGGGGGCTGATATGCAGTGGCATTTTTGCATTTTCAAGACAAGCAAGTATCCAGTTCCCATGAAAATTGGCAGTTTCATTCTCCGAATTCTACCTGTCATTCAGATACCAAGAAATGCAGACTGCTCATGCAATCTGACCCAAATCTTATTTTCAAAAATGCATGGTGGAGTCTAATTTATTTATTTGCTTATTCTGCCCTCACCACAACTTTCACTGAAACTTAAGGCTGACATAAGTAGCTTTCTTCTGAAAACAGACCCTTAGCCACATTTTAACCTTTAGATCCAGTTCAGAGCTGATTTGAGCATCTGCTGTTTTGCTGAAAGCCAGCACTGACGTAATCTGTGCTGTAAGGTCAGGTTGAATTAATAGCTTAAAGTAACATGAAGGTTTTGGTCAAGTGTTTGAGCTGAGTGTTATTTACAAGGGAGATAGAGAAGGAATGTTGTGCAGCGTGTGAAGCAGTTACGTGGAAGGTGTAAAGAGAAAATGGGTGTAGTGGAGATGTTAAGTCAAGACTTAAAGCAGTGATTGAGCACCTGGGGGGGAGGCAGGGCCAACCCAGGGGAGCTCAGGTGCATGCAGTGTATTGAGTGACTGGAAGGGCTGAGGCCAGGATCCACCCCTTTCCAGCCCTCATTTAGGATTGGCAGTGGAGGTGAGGGTATTTGCTGGAGATCCCTGCCTACCTGAGGTTTTCCAAGGGTAAGCTGACTGTTTCCTTTGTGTCTGTGCCCACAGCTGCTGCACTTGGGCTTATCCTCATTTGCTGCAGCCAAAGATTTTGTTACCCTGCTATTATTGCTGTTCTTTCCATTGTGTTATAGTGTTACAATGGATTTGGCCTCTCATTTAATGGATCTTGTCTATTATGATAGAGTAGCTTAGCACTGATGTTGATTTCCATATTATATTGACACGTTGGTAGGATGCAAGTAATAATAGTTGCTTTTACCTGGCTCAAATCTGATCTATCTATTTATTTTATTGTTAGGGAGCAACACAAGCAGGTTGCTCTGTAAGGGAAAGAGCACCAGGAGCTAAAGGTGACAGCGAGGCAGGTAGGGATGGGGACCTTGCTATCAAGGAGTGCAGTGCCCAGAGGAGCAGATCAGGTCCAGTGAGGGTAACCAGCTGCTTACTCTGCAATGATGAGGCAGGTCCAAGAGCAAGGCAGCAAAGCCGGATTGGTGAATTAGGGGCAGAGTTAGATGAGTGAAGCATATGGCCAGGCACAGGTGTACCTGCAGTGTAGCTGGGTCAAGGACAAGTAAGTGTCTCAGCTTAAACACAGCTCAAAAGCAAAGAGAGAGTGGCCCAGCGGAGGCTTCATGCAGGTTTTGTTTCTTGCAGCAGCAGCAGCATCAGAAGTTACTCAGCTGTGCTGTGTCAGAACTGGCCTTGAACACAGGCAGCTGAACTGCTGCAGAGGGTGATGCTCATGGCCCTGCTGCTTCTTATCCATCTTTAGATTTAATTTACCACACAAATGTCAGTCAGTTTTTCTTAAATTCTTACATTACTGGGACAAAAGGCTGTTTTACAGTAGGGCTACAGTTTGATTCTCTGTTTACCTTTTTTGCTTTACCGTGATATGGCAGAACAAGATCATGTAGTTCCAAAGCTATTAGGAACCACCTTGTTACCAGTACCTTATAAACACTGTTTTATCTACCTCATACAGTCAAACTATTTAGAAAATGAATGCATTGACTCATACTGAGGCATCTAATTTTTCTTGGCTACACAATCACTTTGGCTAACCTTGTGTTAGTAATTATATTACTGTAATCATCATCTTATTGCAGCTTAGCCTTACAGCTGGCTTACTAAACAAAAACATTCGAGCATGCAGCAATCATTCTAGCTTAACAAATACATTATGCAGACACTGTCTTTTCCAAATTGCAAACGTAGACTCTATAACCTTTCTCAAAATTGGCAGGATTGTGTTTTTTATATTAATATATCTTTGATTCAGCTCCTTGATGTCAGGTAAAATTCTTAGACTTAAACTTAAATCGTATTTCGGTTAAGTGATCTTGGTGCAGTAACTGAGGTTTTTCTATATCTGTATTCCTTGAATCCTGATCTTGTAACTTTAAATCACCTTGGGACCAATTGACACTGAACTAAAGCAGTCACTACACTTATACCTGGGTGAAGGCAACTGAACTGACCATTTAGCCCTTCTTATTTTACCATAGACTTAAAAAAAAAAAAAAAAAAAAAAAAACAGCTGTAAAAATTAGAGTATTTCCTACGCTACATCTTTTTCTGGCATGGGAGCTGAGTTTGGCTTGTTTTTCCCATCTTCTCAGCCTTGGTCTGACTCTGGGGTTGTGGCCAGCAGTGATGTGCCAGGCAGCCAGCAGATGGCCCCTGCATTCCTCCCTTTTCATACAGTGAGGTATTTAATGAGTTCCTGGAGCAAGACTGAAGTCTTTTCTACTTAATGAACCTGCTGTCTCAACTCAAGAAAGGCGTAAAAATAAACTAAAGCAATTAGAGATGATGTAGTTATATTTAGCTTGCAGAAGAAGGAGGCCAAAATTCCTGTTTGTGCCACCAGTCCAGCACACAGGATTTGGAATCATGTGGAAGTTCCTAAGAAAATGTTTTTCTAGCACAGGCAACTGTTACCTGGCACTGCGCCTGTGTTTCTGGCCTCCTCTTCATCTGCCCACATAGTGCCAGAGTAAGAAAAGGGAGGATTTGCTGGCATGCTTTCTGGTAAGGTTAAGCTCAGCTGGTTTATGCTCTCCTTGGTTGTAGTTAGCAAGCTAGAGGAGCCGAGGCTGCTACTGCCTCCTCTGTGGCCCATGATGGCAGAGATGCATCAAGATTTGCCTTAACAGGCAAAGCAAAGAATTCTGGCCTTAGAAGCCTTTGTTGTGAACAACTTCCTTTACGTGGCAGTGTGCTTGCTTGCTCTTTGGTTTCTCAGAGTAATTGATGTTATAGAAATGTGTGCTTTGGCACTGTTAGAGTACAGTTAAGGCAAGTTAGGAACTTTACACCCTGCTGACACCACTCCTGTGCATACAACCAGAGCAGTTAAAAATGGCATATGCTCACCCTGCTTTAATAACCTCTTGTCTACTTCAGCAGGTTTTTCAAGCCTCAGACCTGCATCTAGGCTCGGAACCAGGAAACTCTCCTTCTGTACTGAACACAGCAGGACCACCAAAATGCCATATTTTCCATTTAAATTTCTGCACAGACCCCGCCTGCTTGTTTTGCAGAAGTTCCCACCTTTGTTGCATTTTCCAGTTCTGGTTTGAATGGGTACTCGAGTCCTTCCAAAGAAGAGACTGTTTGTTTGGTTTTTTAGTGTTGTTTCTCTGTTGCGAGTTTGAAGTGGCCCCAGGAAAATGTGCAATATTTAGTCCTTTATATTCCCTGGCACATCTTGGAGATGATTAAAGTGAGTTTAGGCTTATTATCTAATGTACTTATGGATGATCTTGACAGACTCGTCGTTGCTTAAGGCAGAGGTTAATCTAAGTAAAAAGAATAGTTCCCAGAATTACATGCACGAACCTGCTGCCAGTAGAGGTCCTAAACACTCCTCTATTTACATTGCAGAATGCTTCAGGTTAAACTTAAAGAGAAAGCAATAAAATCAAATGTCCATGAGCTAATATCTATTTTTTCCTGTAGAAGAGGGTGGGAGGAGAAAGATTCTGCTGTATCTTGTGTCTTTTTTGGGTCTTGTTCTTTGGCAGGTCCTGTGTGTGTTGGCAGGAGGGATAGCTAGCATGAGGTCACAAGGCATACGAGCAGGTACCAGTCACATTTATGCACTTAGGGCAATACTGTCTGCCATGCATGTCTGGGAACTCAGAACTCCCAGTCTAATCTCACAGATGTGATCTGTGTTGATATTTGTAACCGAAAGGAGGCTGAATGCAGCCCTCTGCTTCTCTAAGTGGCTGCACAGGCATGGCTGATATGGCTGTAATGCTGTTGTTAAATAAGCCTTGTGGTTTAAATGCATTCCTAGATTTTCTCATGCCCTGTTGTTTAGTGTTACCATTTGGATTGGACTACAGCCCTACGCTGAGGGATAAGCTCAGTCATGGCTTGTAAACACATTATTACAGAAATAATTACAGAAACATTATTCTTAGTGGCAGGGCTGTTGAAAGGAATCCAAGGCTTTATCTGAAATTACCAAGTGGAAGAATCCTGCAGTTATTTTTACTGCAAAACCAAAAGCTCTGCCCAGCTATGTGCAAAGCACCTGGGGTAACTACCAGATTCCGTAGAGGTTGTAAGCAACTAGCAGCTCTCAAAATCACAGATAACCCGTGTTAATTCTGCAGGGCAGTAAACAGGTCCAAAGAGTTGCAAGTATATGGCGTTCTGTAGCTGGATGCAGGATCACAGAGCCTGTGTGACCAGCTGGATACACTTTAAATTGGAAGCTGATGTGTTTAGAGTGCTGTGACTGGAGAAGGAGTTGAGACAGCATAGTTAGCTCCTCTCTTTTTTTTTTCCTGTGGATTTCCATAGGATACCAAGTCAATGTACATAAAAAGATGAATTTATCACAGTTAAGTGATAAAACGAATCTCCTGGAGTATCAAGCTAGAGCCCTGCCACCAGTATTTAAAGCCAGCCGTGCCAGGAGCATGTGCCAAACAGCAGCCTCACTTCCAGGTGGCTGAGGACCATTCTGTGCCATGTGCAGTATTTCAAAGTGACTGTACAGTTTCCTTCCCTGCTGCATGTACGGCACGTTTTGTTTGAGAGGCAGCTGGAAATGAGCTGAAGAACAAAGGAGGAAGGAACAGAAATGAGTTTCAAAAGTGTCTTGATAATTTTACACCATTCCTTTTCAAAGTGTGTTACCGGCTTCTGATAATTAGTGTTGTTAGAGAGTAACGAGGATAAGGAAACGTTACGCTCACTTTGCAGTTTCATAGAGAAGTAATCCATCCCAGAGCCAGGAGTAAATTCCCAGTCCTGCCCTCACATGAGATCTGTAATTAAGCTTCTTATTTATTTCAGCTGCTGTTTGTTAACCACAAGCAGGAACTCAGTAGAGCAGGAGCTTTTTGTTCCATGTGCTTGGAACACCAGCACAGCAAGGCTCTGAATCCCTTTATGTAAACGCCAATTGTGGTAAAGACACTGCTTGTTTTCAATGGTTCTGTCTCAGAAAGCAAACAAAATCAATGGGATTCAGTGCTACTTGGATTTAGATTTTAGAGCAATTTTCAGTGTTTGTTTACCTGAGGAGCTGAGCCCTTTGTCAGACACTTTTCCCATGTCTAGCAAATATAGAAGTGTGTAAAACAGCAGCATCTTACTGTTCACTTGTGCCAGTTATGTGCATGTTTTTAGCTGCACTCAGATTTGTTGCCATTTATACTTTTTTGTGTGTGTGTGAATATATTTAGGTGAAAAATACTCATTTCTAAACATTTTTTTTTTTGTTAACATACTTCATTACCACACAAATGCTCTGTGTTCTCAGGAGTGTTAGAATTGTGCTGGCATTGTCTTCAGTCATCTGAAAGCTAGGCTGGTATTTGACACATGCTCCTAGCAGGCGTGAAGAACTCATTAGCACATAGAATGTTCTAATTAAGTATTTCAAGGAGCAATTCTGTCAAAGAAGTCGTAGTCACTCCCTGCTTTCCCCATCACTGCTGACTGATAGGTGTTCTTTTTTCATTCATGGGATTGCGATCTAATGATCTCAGGCTAACTAGGGATGTGCATTAGGTGGTTGTGTAAGGCTGGTGGTAACAATATTCCAGATCCGGGATAAATATGAGAAATGACAGAAGTCACTCTGGCATATATGAGAGAGTAAGCATGACAAGGGCAGTGCTGTGAGCTCGCATTAGAAGTACTGACAGCACAGCCAGGAGTGAGCAGGTTAGGACAGACAGCCTAGTCTAAAGGAAAAGATTCTTCTTTGGAAGCAAATGCTTGTTTTGAAAGCAGAATAAATGTATAATGAATATTGGTCCAAAAAGCCTTCTCCTGCCTGTGATCCTGAATGACCACACCGTCATGCTCCTGACCACACTCTTTGATAATGCATTCCTTGGGCTGTGTCCTTGACTCTTATGCCAGAAGGTTCATACGTCTTCTGCTAGCACAGATGAGCTATTAATTCTAGTGAAGTGGAAGAAAATTTCCTTATAGGGAATTGAGACTAGGATAATATGGATAGGGTGGGAAGAGATTGTTGTAGAACACAGCTGTGTTTTTAGCCAGAAATATAACTGATCTTACCTGCCAGCACTGTGGTGGATGTGGTGGACTGCTTTAGATGGCATTTCCAGTTGGCAGTGCTCAGATGGCAGCAGCATAAGAAGGTGTGCACAGGGAATTTTGCTCTCTGCGGCACTTGTGCCAAGCAGAGCTTAGTGTCACATCTGTGTGTTACCTCTGAATTGTGCTCCTGTATGCAGTAATTTCTGCTGATGTTTCTCTCTGATGATTTGCCCTGTGCTTCAGCAGAAGCAATGGCTGGCGTTAACCCCTCTGTGGTGCCAGGAATGAATGAGGAGTTCCTTCTGAATCAGGAGGCATTGTATTCTCTATGACCAAAATTAAGATTAACTATTCAAAATAGGAAGAAAATTCTCAGCAAAGAAATATTCTTCATTATTTTTAACTTAACCTCACACAATATGTAATCCCCTGGCTGGAGATCTACAGAGATCACAGTAAATCATGCTTCCATCATTCCCCTCTTTGAATTCCTACAATCTTACTCTGGCAGAGTGATCTGTTTTGGAGGATCGTTCCTCCTCCATTTTGGCAGTCTGAAGCCCAGTTCAAGTCAGAAGATTTCAACAATATTTTGCCACCATCGTATTTTTCAGGTCCATAACCTCAGCACGTTTGATATTCAGAAACCATTTGTGCTGTATAGAGTGAATCTAGTAAAAATTGCATTACCAGAAAGACCATTCAGCCCATTAACATCAATCATACTCTCCTTTTTGTTATTAAATGCTGCCTTCATGCTTACAGCATGCTCTGCCGGTTGCATACAGAACGCAAATACTTTCCTCATTCTTATCCATTGCTTCCACTTGGCAACGACAAAGCAGTTCTTTGAATGGTTTCAGGGTTTATTCCACAACTTACTGCAGAATTTCAGATAATCTAGCAGATGGCATTGTCATCGTTTTTCCATCCCCACAGAATGAAAATGAACAAGCACGTGGTATTTCCAATACGTCTCCATTGAATGCAGGATTTTTTTAGACACCATGAAACAGTGTTATCTGCTTTGGTTTAGGGAGAGAGGTGGAAATGTGAAATGTATCCTAACTATCTACTGTCCTACATTAATTCTATGGAGAATAGATGGGTAACCACATAATCAGCATGCTTGTGTTTTGTACTGTGAGCTCTGCCCACTGCAAAGCAGGAACAATTTCAGCATAAGAGCATAAGAGCACAGAATTTTCATTAGAGAAATTAGCTGGAGCTGCTGAAGTACCTAGAAATCAGTTCACATTTACAAACGCACAGCAGATGTATCCTTTGGCAGAAGATTTCTGCAGTCAGTAATTTGCCATTCATCAGGGATTGCCTCTGAAATCTGTGATCCAAGCTAGGGTGCGGATGACACGGAAGGATAAATTTAGACATGGCTGAAAACAATTATTTTGAGTAAGCCTCTAGCCAATGAGAGTAAGATTCCTTCTCCTATTCCTCCCCTTCCCCCTCATTCACCTCTTCCAGAGAAGAAGGAGGAGACTTTGTAGGCATAACTTAACCTGTTTTGCACGCAGGGGATGCTTTGATTTAGCTCTTGCTGCTGTAGGGTCTTCTCAGCATAGTAGGAAATAGCTTTTGAATGTGGTATCTTCCTTCAGCATTAGCATCAGTTGAGCTTGTATTGCAAAACATGCTAGAAAGGAAACGATTAAGTTTTCTTTAGCTCCAAAAGCAAAACTGGCTGTAAAAAGTTTGCTTCTCCCTGACCTGCCTATCCGCTGGGGGATAACCCGCAGGCTGGGTGAGCTGACTCTAATGAGAAACACTGCTTGCTTTCTTAGGGCTCTCTGAAATATCTAAGTGAGCTTCCCAGCTGCGTGCTGTAGTGCGGTTTTCAGCAGCAGCAGTTGGATGGCAACTGCTGGTGGTTGCTCTCAGCCCTGTGCCTGACTGGGAACCAGCAGCACAGCCTGAGCTGCCCCTCAGTCACTCCACCCTCGAACAGCTTTGATGTTTCCCACTTTTAGGACAACAGAGCTGTTTGTCCAATCCGGTATGGAAGCATAGAGAAAGCAATGCCAACTGGTCTTTTCAAAACCTATCAACAAAAGCATCATTTAACCAATTAGAGCTGTTTTATTAGAAACAAAATGACATTAATCTTGGCTGACAAACTTGCCTTTACTAAGCTTCAGCTTGCTGTGGTTATAAACAGCTCCAATTAAAAAAAAAAAAAGAGAGTAAAATAGCACTTGTTAGATGATTGATCCCTTCAGATGGTGTCTTTTGAGGTTTTTTTTTAGTGATATAGTTTATTTTGGGGCTGTGCCTCCTTGTGCATAAATTCAGCACTTCTGTAGCTGCATGCTGCAAGATATGGGTATCCCTAAAGTATCTTGCAACTCATTTCCCACTTTTTGGTGTGGTTTTTTTGGGGTTTTTTTTGGGGGGGAGGGGAGGAGGAATTACTCCAATTTTTCTATAAAGTGACAGAAAGAAGCACGCTGTTCTTTGGCTGCACGGTGTGCTGGTGTTGCTTCTTGCGCTGCTCTCGTATTAAGGTGGACGAGGATGGAACTGAGTGTGAAGGGACATTAGAAAACCAAGCTGAAGAGTTGTAAGCAGCAATATTGTAAACTGCAATTGCAAAAATAAAATAGCAAGCGCTTTGGAAATAGGGAATTTTATCTTATTTACTCCGTGGTAATTGCTGGTACTTGAGTGCCATCAGCTGCGAGCCTGTGTGTGATTGACAGCACAATTCTAGCCAGAGCAGCCAAAAATAGCCCAGGATTTGAGTCATTTTTGTCTTTTTTACAATCTAATGCTGTCACAAAAGCTAGCGTAGTGTGTAGAGAAATTGGACTCTCTTATAGATAGACTAGGGTAATGGGTCTAATTGGCCAATGCTGAGGGAAGGCATATTAAGAAAGCACTTAATGTCACTGACTTAAGCAGTTCTTGCCTGCAGTTAGGTAGAATGAGCTCCTTTTCAGTTTTTCGTTCATTAATATTTCTGCAATTAACTTTTATGCCTCAGTCCTTGCTGGAGTAAGGAGGCTGACAGAGGGAGGAAAAGGGGGGGGAGCAGCAGCATTCAGAACCTCACTGCTCTCAGGAGGAACCTCAATAAGCAGAGAACTGCAATTCTTAGTAAACTTTGTGATCAAAATCCTGTGCTGGTGGGCCAAACGAGTTTGGAATAGTTTGAAATTGCTGCTTAAGCATCAGTAGATGCTGGATTAATCTGTAGCTCTGGAGTCGCTGCCTGTCAGTTATGGTACTGCCAACGTGCTTGTTGAGACAGGAAGGAGAAAGCACTTCTTCAATACAGAATGCAGAAGGAAGCCATACTTTCCTGAAAATCTCCAACTTTCATTTCAAGCCTCTTTCTTGGAGAACTGTGGTGGTGTTTCCAAAGCCCTGTTAGCTGCTCAGGACTACATCAGTGGTGCAGATCTGCAGCATCAGAACGTTTGTGACTACTTAGTACTAATTGCAATTTTCATTTGGTGCTTTTAGGTGGCACTGTGTCTGTGGCAGACACATTAGCAGCAAAATAACTGGGCAACACAGTGGGTCTGCTTGTGAACATTCTAATTCAGAATTAAAGTGGCTTTAATTGGATTTAGCTTATTTTGCTCCCAAAGTGAATTCAGGTAAATCAAATTAAGGTTAATTTGGTGTAAGGGTGTGGGCAGGCATCCTCATTAAGGGCTCCTTGGAGCACCTGAGAGCACAACTGCCCAGCTGCTCCTCAGCACCCTTCTGCCCTCGCTGTGTTCTTGCTGTGCTCACAGAATGGGGTGCTTGCTGGGATCACACTGTGGTAGGTCATTTCAGATGAATTTTCTCACCTCAATTAGCAGTTCAGTCTGTTGGCTGATTGCATTGACGTGCATGGGAGACGTGGTCACGGTGCACTTTGCTGACCCTGCACTGGGGAGCACAGCCTTCATGTGATGCTGTAACAAGGAGCTGGGAAACAGTCACACCATAAACAGCTCCAGCTCTTTGTAAATAAGTACCTGCCATACCCCTAGAATGAATGCTTACAGGGTGCCTTGGGGAAGCCCTTAGGGTCCTTATTAAAGGATCATAATTGTTGAGAAGCAACGCTCTTATGTATACTGGAAATTAATTCTGATTTTGAGACTAGCCTCCTAATTTACAGGAGGAATGTCAGGGCAGCAGAATAGAGATAGAAATAGCAAACCAGCTAACAGTTACAGCAGCAGCTACTGCATCTTTAGATAAAGAATGGAGGTCCCATAAACTGTAATCTCACAACTCTAGCTTGGGGTTGTTTGCTAAAGAATAGGTCCCAAAGGAGAGGGATTTGCATCCTGAATAACCAAGTATCAATGTTAAAGTAGAGAAAAGAAATGAGTTCAGCGAAATGTAACATCATCTGTGAATGAGGCATGTTAGATGAAGCAGAAAAGAATGGAAAATTTTGACACTTCTGTCATGATTGTTTTGGAAGTGTTTCACTGATTTAAAAAAAAAAAAAATTAACACTGAATCTTAAAGAATGTAAAATAAATTTGATCAAACTGCATTCAGCTGTGATCACCTGGTCTTCCATTTAAGCAGCAGAATGAGACTAAATGAAGGTAGCAGCTCTCCAAGAAAATCTGGGGTGTTCCAGAAAGTGTCCCTGATATAATGACCCACCTTCTATGACTTCTGCTTCCTCCCTAATAAATACTCACTAGATATTAATTGCCCCTCTCCTGTGCTGACAACGAGTTTAATTCATCTGGGATAATGAATACAGTTCCAGTAATCCAAATTAAATTCATTTTCTTATTTTTTTTATTATTATTTTTTACAGGAAAGCTCTTATCTGCCAGTTGTTGACAGGTTGCCCGGACTGGACAGTATGGGAGATGAAGAGCTGCTGCTGACAGCTTGGCTGTGGAGCTGTGGCCGGGTACCCGCAGATGAGAGCAGTGGGGGCAGGCATAGCACTGCACTGAGAGCAGCTGCCTTCTACCATGCCCTCGTGACATGGCTTCTGTCCCTGGTGAGTACATGCAGTGACAGTGCACAACAGAAGCTTCTGCGTGACAAAGGACGTGCTTTGCCCTCCAGTGAAAAGGTTCTTGAAATTACCTTTTTCCAACAGCTCAGCAAAGGGGAGATGATGTCCTAACTTGCCCTAAAATAAGTAAATCAAGTTCCAGCTGGATCACACCTGTATTTTACAAAGAGCATGGTGCCAAAAGTAAAATTAAAAAGAAATGTTTTCATTTTTTGTTTTTTTTTATAGTGGTGAGCTAAATTAAAAATAATCAGAAGCAACCAGTGAAAGCAGAGGACTAATTATTGTCCTCATCCAAACAGTCATTTCTTTTGCTTTTCTCACAACTTCTTGTTAAGAACAGATTCTTCCTGAAAGTCAGGGGAGCTGTAAGTAAGCGATGGTCTGTTTCATCTTAATTGTCCTTTGGTTCACACCTTTTTCTCTTCCAAAGAAAACCCCTTTTCCTCACTTCTATTAATCTGTTGTTACTCTTTTCTTCTAGGGGAAGAAATAAAACAACCCTTTTTCTTTTCCTTCCCCCACCCCTCCTTGGTTGTTGGCCTCATTCTTTTCCCTGCTTAAAGACACTGATGTATCAATTCATGCACTCAAGGTAAATTTCACCCTGAGTGGACAGCATGCACATGGCTTTTAAGTCACTTAAACTCCACTTAAACACTATTAATTGTTAATGATGTTCAAGCTTCCATTAAAACTTTGCTAACATTCTGTAATGTTAGTTCAGTACTAATGAAAATTGCCACTTGAGCAGCCCCAGAGTCTGAATCTTCCATTCAGAAAATAGTTAGCTCATGAGCAGCTGAAGTGTGAGCTTTCTTCCCTTTACTCCCACATAAAAAATCCTGAGCTCTGATTTGCAGCAGCTCTCTCCAAGCATGAAAGGGTACCTCAGCCTCCAGGGCTCAGTGTTGCTTGCTGGGACTGTAGGGTCAAATGTTGTGATGGACTTTGTGCCTCATACAAACTGGGATAAAAGCCACAAATTGATTTCATAGAATTGTAGCATATCCTGAGGTTCCCAAGCAGCTGTTGGATAGCAGTGAGAAAGAATCTACTTTTCTTTATTGAAAGAGAAATTCAAGCATTTTAGACCCAATTCTTACCTGCATCTGTGTAATCCCACTGTCTTGCTGGTTTCCTGGCACGTGTAAATCAATGTATCTGTATTGATTTTCTTGAAGATATGTTGATTTCTAACAGTGGAGAACATAGTCTTCCAAACATGAACATTCCCCAGTAGCAGAATTGCTATGGAAGTTCCTTTGCAAAACCACTGTTCAAAGCAGTCAAGGACTTGGTAGTGCTATTATGAGTGATGCCACTGACCCATACAGCACTTTGAAAATGCACTCCTGCCCTGTGCTAAGAGCATATTTTTAAAGGCACTCATCTCACTGTAAATAGCTTTGTTTTATGTATGCAGTAAATACAAAGCTGTTAATTCATCTAGAGATCATAGCAATGGTATAAACCATGACAAGGCTCAAGTGCTTTCTGTATTCACCAGAACCCTGGCAAAGAATTGCAGTCCTTTAATGCAGACTTCATGTAGCACATGATGTGGGTGAGGGGTCTTTGTCTTACATGGCTGCTTCTCTTGCTAGGCTGCTTTGATTGCCTGTATGTAATGATCACATACTTCTTTGCACTCTTTCTCTGGCTACCCAGGTCTTGGGATGCTTTGCAGCACTATGATGCCTCCCCAGGCTGTCTCATTAGTCTTTTCTGTCTCTTTTTCAGCCCAGTTTCTGATGTATTCTGCTCTACTTTGGGCAGCATTATGAGCCAATCAGTTATCTATTCTCCTGAAGCCTTGTCTTTGGTGCTAAACTGGTATCTTTAGAAGATGGTGGGATTGGCAGAGGTCCCTTTTGGGTCTAAAACAAGGGGATAGATATGTATACTGGTAGATAGAGTGCCTCTCACAGAGGAGTACAGGTAAGAAAATCCATCAAAAAGGAATTGCCTCAAGTCTATCTACAATGTGGTTTCACTGGGTTGGGACTGATATAGCTTTGACCATTAGTAATCACTTATATGAGTGATGAAGTCTTATTCTAAAGCCTGTACTAGCTCCTCAGAATGATGTAATCAATTAGCATTGCTTTTTTGAATTAAGTTTGTATTATCTCATTACAGTTAATAAAGGCAGCACACAGCACCGCGGTGACATGAATGGGCAGTGTTGACAGGAACTCTGTTCTCAGTTCTTGCTTCACTTGGGAGGAAATGTGGGTTCTTCCTTTCACGTAGTGAAACTGGTGGAAGTTAGAGTGTGCAAGTTATGGGAGTCCTTGCTGACAAAATAAATCCTCTGACTTACCAAAGCCTACATGTTATTCCTATTTAATTTGTTGTTATTGATTTTCCTATTGGCTAAACCTCAGCCTAATCCACTAATCAAGTGAGAGTGCTCCCCGGATTATTATACGTTATGTGGCTCTACTTAAAAGCAACAGAGCAAGATAAGGGGGTTATCTTCAGCCTCTAAGTACAGCCATCTGTAAAAATGAAATTCTGTTCTAATGGATTTACAGGTACCTCCTGTGAAAATGAAAGGTGGACCCAAGGCTCCATTTCAGGCAGTATGTCTACAGCAGACCTGGCAAGAGGACAGATTGGCCCTGTCTGCTTGTGTAATGCCAACAGATGAATCTCCAACCCAGGACTTGATGCTGATTAAAGAAACGTTAAAGAAGATTAAAGTAAGGAGCATTTAAATGTGCAAGTTGTGCAGAACTGCCATAGGGTGTTACCACTACCTTTCACTAAGAACCAGGCTTGGGTATGCCAATTTAAGCTCAAATCTCAGTGAGCCAGGATAGAAAAATGTAAGTGCTGCTCTAAATTAGAATGAAGCCCAGTACTGTGGGAACTGAAGGACTGCTTGCAGCTAATTGCCAGCTCAACCTGCCCTCGGTTATGTTGTGCAGATGAGAAACCAATTCTACATAGCAGTCTTTTGTTTCTGCTGCTCATTAACTGTTAATGTGTTTTTTGGTGGCTGTAACCTCATGGTGCAGAGATTTGCCTGGGTCCAGAGGAGACCTATCTTTGACATGTATTATGTTTTGTGCTGTTATTTTTTAACCACGTGAAGAATGTGAATTATGAGAGGGAATACTGTCTTGCTGTTCAAACTCCCAAGAGACGGGACCCAGAGAAAGGACCTGAGATCCTGTTCCTTCTTTCCTGCTAGACTACAGTGTCTGTCTTGCACAACGAAACAAGCTGAAAGGTCTAGCACAAGCTGAATTCTAGCCTGTGTAGGTGACACGTTGTAACATAAGGCACCATATGAGCTTGTGTCCTGAAAACAGGGAAGATATGATATAGCAACTCTGGGCCATAATTTGTTGGTTCTGTTTCTTGACTCCTGATTTGGACAAGAAGATTCTCTGAGCATCTTGATGCATCTGTTTTGTTTTCCTCTTTTAAATACTGCTTGTTAGGTGCTGCCCTGAGACCTGCTGTGGCCTTGCTAATCCTTCCTGGTGCAGACACCTACACCTATGTCGTATTGATGGAAGATATGCCAGGTGCATTGGGTGAACAGTGATCTTTGCATACCTGTGATCTCCCACAAGTTACTTGCATAAATAATGTTCCTGTTATTGAATAGACTTACCTGAGATGCTTGCCATGTGCTTTGTTGGGTATGCAAGCATCTCCCAGCTCACTCAAAGCAACCCTTGTAACTTTGGCAAACTGGGGCTGGGTTTTCTATTCCTACCCAACATAATTCTTAAATGGAAGAAGAGGTATGAACATGTTTTAAAAACATGCTTAAGCTTTCCTTGTTCAGCTGCAGCAAGCATTCTTTGCTTGCAACTGTCTGCCTACGAGCAGTACAGACTGAATTTCCCATGGTGTATCATAAAGTATGACAGCTGTGGCTCCAGTGTCACACAAGTGAATGATTGATGCTGCCAACGAATGTCGTGATTAAAATACCACTGGAAAAAAAACAACCCCAAAACAATAAGCAACTTTTCTGTCATTGTTCATCCATCTCTTGGCAAAAGCCCCAGGGCTACTGAGAGAGAGCACCCTGCTGGACTGGGCGAGGGCTTGATGTTGGTTGCTGTCTAAGGTGACCGAGTTCAAGAAGCATCCTGTGAAACAAAGAAAATGGAGGAACAGAGACTGACCTGCCTTCAGTCTGTTTGCCTTCTTGCTCTCTAATTTCAAGAGGGGAGTTGGCCAAGGCATCAGAGTTGTTGGGCACGGAGTGTGCTCAATGTATCCAGTGTCAAGAAATTGAATGACCTGAAGCTGCAAGCTCAGGTTGCGCTGAAGGTTTGGTTGGAGCTGGGCAGGGTTGTATCACTGGTTGGCAGAGTGAGCCATTTGAGTTTCCAGTCCTTGTATAAATTGTAAATGCTGTTTTACTGCCCTGTTTGCAGCCATGGACAGTGCTGTTGAGTTCAGCTGGTATGGGGGAGAGGTGAACGTGCCACTCATTCCAATGGTGTTGCTCAAAGCAAGAGTGTGTAACGGAGGTTTTCTCTCATTAGAAGCTCTACTGGATGCCATTGTGATAACAATGGCTTTTGTCAGTTTTGCTTTCTTGAGGCATTTGTAAAGCTGCTGCTCTTTTCCCAACAGAGATTTAAGTTGATAGGAACAACAGAAGTCCTTCAGAAATGTCAGCCACAGCAGAGACAAAGAGAAAACAACAGCAACTCGTTCTGTCTCCCCATGAGCATGGGTTGGAGAGAAACATGGCAGGCTTTACTTTCCTCACACAGGTCTTCAGTCCCGTGCTGTAGAGTTAATGGTTGAACTGGCTAACAAAATTCTTCTGTTGTGACACTTACTGGTTCTTGTTGTCTCTTATGGCACTGTGAGAACCAGTTACTTGCTTTACCTTCAAAATATGAATAGTCAGGAAAAATAACTGTTCCTAAGCATTCTTGATACATCTACTGACTAAAAGAATGCTGGAAGGTTCCCGTTGTTTTCTCATTATGATGAAGACACGTCAAGTAGTGTCAATTTTAACTGATAGCATTATGACAAATTGATGTTCTAATGTTTGCAATGTGCAGAGTCCATATTCAGTGCTGAAGATGGACACTCACAGACTACACACAACACATTAGATGCAGATACTAGGAAAGAAATGTCCAACTTTGTGTCTCTGTATCTCGCTGACAGCAGCAGAATGACAGTTGTCCATAGATTTTCTTCAGAATGCAATGTGAATATGATTTTTACAGCAGACACTGGGTTGCTGGTCTACAAGCCTGAGGAGCTGATTGTATAGAGAGGGCAAGGTTTGACTTTCTGCAGCTTTCCTCACTGATAATGCCTAAGCCTGCTGTGGCTGAACATCCTGAGTGCATCTTTCACACGATGCTGAATTTACCACTGGTTTCTCAGGGAAAAAGCTGTCTAAAGATCAGCTTTTGGCTTATTCGGTTACAATGGCATCCATTCCTTTATCGAGGGTTTCTGCAAGGTTTTATTCAGCATACATCATTCTGGGTGATGTGTTCGTTTGCCTTGTTTTTATTTATTTAGTCTTCCTTCCAAACAACTGATGACAATGAGGCATATTAGAATATTCCTGCATGTTTTTGCTTTCTTGGGTTGTTAGAACAAATGCTTATGCACTCGCCTCTTGTGATTTCTGCATGCACATTGAGTTGTGTTTACAGGCACGTGTGATGGGAATTGGATTTGTACAGAGAATGCTTTCTAAGAATCTGCTCAGCATTCCCAGTGAGGCACGTTAGCAGCACACACAGCAGCATGGTGCTGCTCTGCACACGTGGATCATTTGATGGCTCTGGTGGTTTGGAAGAGCTCATGATCTCCATTGCTGGATCTGGGGGCTTTTTTGCAGACCTGCACTGCCTGAGCTCTCCTTTCTGGCTGCTGTAATAGATGAGGTAGAAAAAAATGCTTTGCATAATTGCTGCTTCTGTTCATTTCTGACTGGGCCTCATTGAGGTCACAAATTTTGTTCTAATTAGGAACCAGCTTGCAAGAACAAAGGGCTTAGAGGGGAGGCTAAATGATGGAAGAATGTAACAAAGCCGCGCAGTTTTCAATGTTAATGCTATTATCAATCTTGAAAATATTTATTAATTTCAGGATTTTTAGTTTCTATCCTTATGAAACCCTTTGCAAATCAATGTTTTGTTGTGTTTGACTGCTTTGTAGTCCTGTTTATGACATTTTCTCCCTCTTCAATATGGTATATAAAGTGATTCAGAATAATGCTGGTGGGCTGACAGATGTCACAAGCCTGTTATTTTGTACCAGTGTCTTACTATGAACTCTCCCATCGTCATCTATGATGGAGTTTTGTAGCTGAGCAGTCTGAGTGTATCAAGGACTCTGATTAGCAGTGCTGCTAACCATCCTCTGCCCTTCACCAGAGGGGTCTCAGAGACAAGTCTGTATGGGAGCATGTCCCCAGCTCGAGAGGGGAGCCTTTCCGTGCAGGCATGACTGACTGGTGTGGACAGCATTTGCTCTCAAGCTCCATCAACAGTGTCAGAAACCCAAGCAGTGTCAGGCCTTCAGTTCTGATTCTGGACCTGGAAATGGAAACTTTTATAGTTTTGCAGCAGAACTGGGGGAGGAGTGCATTTTCTGTGGGTAAGGGGCCAACTTTAGAAGGTCTGGGTGTAGGGATGGAGGTTGTGATGGTTTGGGAGGCTACAAGTGAAATGAGGATTTGGGTTTGGAGGCACTGAAAAATGCAGTTGTGTGGTAAATGCATGAGGTTGGGATCATTGCAGGTAGAAAGAGCTGCTGCAGGTACATGGTGCAGCACAGAGCAGGAAGCCTCTGCTGCCATCACTGATGCATTTTAATTGTTGATTCTTTGCAGACTAAAGAAGATCCCCAAGAAATGTCCGCTTTTTACCAGAGGATTTCTGAATTTCTATCCTTTATATGGCTTCCAGATGTTACCTGGTGGAGAGCAGAACTGTGCAGTTGCTTCCAAAGCCACCTATATCCACTTCTTCCTGAAATTCCCTCTGCCCTGCTCAGTTACATCCCTACTGTTAATCCTGATCCTCAGGTACTGTATACAAATGCTTGGACTTGATATTTTTGTTCCTTCCTGTGTCCAGTAGAATTTATCCTCCTGCATTACAGATACTTTTGTTTGGTTTAGCTGAGGGCTTAAATCTCTTTGAAAGTAAATGCTTGTAAGCAGTGTTGATTTTTTGCACGGATGTGTATGAGATTAGAAGGAGACAGCACTGCCTAAGGTCAAGTGGTTAAAATCGCTTGCCTAGAAGTGCCTGGAAGAACATTCACCACCTCACGCTATTCAGAAGTAGAATGATCAACTTTTCACTTCTGTCAGCTTAGCAAGTGCTCCATAAGAGGCATTCAGAGGAGTGAACCCTTCCCGTGATTCGTGTGCTTTGTGCTAATTGGAGGAGCTAATTCCTCACTAGATATCAAACCCTGCTATTAGGGCTCTATTCTACGTAGTTCAAATATTTGCACTAGGTTTTCAAAGAATCTGTGAACACTACCTGATTTCTATGCCTTTTGAGGAATTGTTCTACTTTCCCATGACATCATCAGCATTGAGTTCATAATTTTTTCCCAGTGTTCCTAAATCCTGAAAAAATCAGGAGTTACAATTCTAGGTAATGGTAAAGACTGCAATTCTGGTTCACAACAAAGTTTAGTTCTGAAAATAATGTAGCACAACAACTTTCCAGTAATCCCCCAACCTGATTGAGATTGCTATTACAATGTGAGAATCAACGCCATAAAGCTTAGGAGCTTAGCAGTGCACTTAGCAATTTGCCTAAAGGTTTATCCCACTTCTGTGAAGGGAGAGGAGGCTTAATATTGTTGATTTGCAGTCACTGTAGCTTTCAAGTACAGGCAAGTGCAATAAAGCAAGCTGACGTTCTTGTAAAAGATAAATCTGCTGTATACTTGTAAAGCATCATTGAAAACTGGGCTTTTATGCAAATCCCCTATTAGGGGAATTATAAATCATTAGGAGTTGAACAGCGAGATAGCTGGCACTTTCTGGAGGTGGATCTTTGCCTTGATGCCATTGAAAGTGGAAGTCAATTTAAAGGCCACGTTCTCTTTCTATGCTCAAACGCTCCGTGCCACCGGGGTTTCCAGAGTGGTGTTACACTGTGACCACTGTGTATCACAGCTGCTTAATAGGTGTCTTGCAGTTAAATAGGAAGGCTGCCTTCTCTGAGCAAGGCGCAATGAGCCGGATTGTCAGCAGGCAGCAGCTAACCCTGATGTCTGCCCTGAAGCTTCACAAAGTGCTACCAACTGAGAATGTTCCCCAGCCTCATTAAAATACCACCAGTGTGAGTTCTGTACTGAAAATTCAGGATCGTATTTTTAACTTCATTGGTTTGAAGACTTTGTTCAAGGCCTGTGATTATAGGTTTTCATTTTTCTTTATTTTGGGGTGATGTATACAAACCTGAATTGATCAAGCACTCAGTACTGGCTGTTGGAAAAGCAAGCAGTGAATGCCCAGCTTGCTTCATGTGAAGCACAAGTCCTGAGGAGTGGAGGAAACAAATGGGTAAGGGAGGAGGGAAGAGGAACACCAGGTAGAACTGCTGTCTGCTTGTGTACTGAGTAACTGTGTGTGGCTTTACAAGCAATTGGTAGTAGTAATTGTAATTACATTTCAGCACTTTGTTGGAGTGTAAGCCAAGGTCTTGTTCTTAGCCAATTGTTCTAGTGTTTTCTCTTCAGTCCGTTCTGAACTTGGAACAGGTTGCTTTTTTTCTTGCTGCCTTTCTTTCAGGCTTTCTTATTAACACAGGATATACAGCCTATCAACCTGCAGTAATTGACTTTAGATATGAAGAGTAAACTCACAGAGCATGAAAACCCTGGGTTAGGAATGACAACATCCTCATAGATAACGTTAACTGTGACATTCCTTGTCAGCAAAAGGAGAACTGTGCCAAAATGACATAGAGATACTTCTTGTTGAGCCTTAGAATGCAAACCTTAACCTTAACCTCGTGTGCCTCTTCTCATTTGTTTCAGTACTGTGTGCTAGGTTCTGTTGTACTCTTCACAGTGTTCTGGACCCTGGGACTCTTGCCCAGGGTGCAGCCCTAACTCCCCCCAGCAGCATATATATGTATGTATATATATGTGTGTGTATCTAAGCTCCAGAGAAATGCTTTTGTTGTACTTCTTGGGGATTCGTTTCCTATGTGCTCCTTCTTCAGTTAGTTTCCCTCCTGACTTCCAGCACAAGGGTTTTCATCTTCTTTTTTAGACAGTAGTGCCAGTTAAAGTCAGGTCTACACAAAGTTCCCTCTTTGCTTTTCACTGAAGCAAAACTCTGTTGTTGTTGTTGTTGTTGTTATTATTATTTTAAGCAGTTTTGGCTAAGCATGGATAAGAATTCCAGAACTGGATCCAGGACACCAAATTTGCCTTGATGTTGCAACTCAATGCTGTGAAAATCTTTACATGGCAGAGGCTGAACTAACAGGAAGTTTGATGTGTGGGTGAGGGCTTCCAAAACGTGCAGCAGCTCTTTCATGTGGTATTTCTGTAACACAGATGCAAACTCATGGGATTTTCCTGCTGGCTGGCAAGTAGGTGGCACCTGTCTGTTACCAGAAGATCTCTACGTGTAGGTCCACGCAAGACTGAAACAGCAACGTTGTTCTGCTACGTGGTTGATGAGATTACAAATCACTTCATGCTATGGCACGGGTTCATCGCTTGTTCCTTTGTGCATTTATGGCACCTAATGTGGACGTGGGTATGTCAGTCTTTGAAGACAGAGTGAAGGGCATTTCAAAACGGTATTCCAGATCCACTGATGGTGACAGTGTGCACAAGGTGACCTTTCCAGTTCAGGCACTCAGCTTAAATCCTTGTCTGGGATGTTCCAGCTCTCTAAATTGCATGGAAAGAGCAAAGCTGCTCGATGTGAAACTTCAGTGCCAGCAACAAATCTCCCAGGAGATGCAGCAGAAACAATGCTTGTGCAACATTCAAAGCAAGAGTGGAAAACAATCTGACAAACTGAGATGCCTCAACAGAATAACCCGGGTCATGCAAAGAAACTTTCTGGGTTCTTTACTTTTGCCTAGAAATGAGGATTCCAAACTAAACCTTTCCACTGGTTCCAGAACCTTCTAGAGGAGAAGCTGGAGGTGGAAAAAAAGGCATAGAAAGGATTACTTTCACCTGTCACATTTCCTTCTGCTCCTCTCCATACAATACATCCTGTAGGAAATGCACAGCTGTTATTTTGTATTTTACACTGAGCCTGACAAGAAGACCCTGAGCTGTACGGTTTGGATACTGTGATATTGTTTCTGTGCTGAGCATCGTGGCTGCTGAGCCTGATGCCAAAGCTTCGAGGACTTGATCACAGAGCTGCTGAACAGAGCGTGAGAGCACTGGACAGGCGCATGAGGGAGGCAGAGGACCCAGAACAGCACCTCCACATCTGTTTGCCCAAATGAAAGAGTCACTGGGGTGTTGAGACTTGCATCGTGGCACACATTGCCCCCTATGACCTACAGCTCATCCAGGGTGAAGTGGTGAAACAGGAGATCTGTTCATCTTGTCCTTTGTTTTCCAAACTTTGCTTGTGTCTCATCTTGACCTGAGTTGGCGTAAGGGTCCGGCTTTTGTCTAAAGCACCTTGAATCTGCTGTGCAGCCTGATAAAGTCATCTCGATAGCTTTGGTGAGAGCACTTACGTACATCTCGCGCGTCATTTGGCTGATGAGTCCATGTGGAGATGAGTCACCTGTGGGTGAGACATCCTGGGGCCTCTTCTATATGCATTTATATAATTTAATCCCGAGCTACACAGCTGTATCTCAGAGGCTTCACGAGGCAGAAGTGGGGAAGTTGACATCCTGCTGCTAGCTGAGCCCTGATAGTTTGTCATTGGTATTTGTAAGTAGAAAGCCTTCACCTTTTGGATGGAGGAAGGGCTACAGTGATGTCTCTCTGAGTTGATATAGCATGGAAGACATAGCTTGGGGAAGAATTAAACCATTATAGATGTTCACTTTTCCTGAAATTTGGAAGTTCACATTTAAATTGTGGCCATTGTCAACTATTGCAGAAGACAGCAGTTTAAAAGAACCATCAAACTAATGTGCTTAGCCATTACTACTGTGTGTGATGGGCAGAAGAGCTGGAAATAAGTCTCATCCTTTTCTGTGTGTAAGACATCTTTGTTTATTCAAAAGGGAGGTAAGAGGAAGTGGAATGCATCTTCACACTGTCTGCAATGCAGTCACCAGCACTGCACGTTTTCAGTGACAAGTTCCTTAATTAGCCCTGTCTGTCCTCAGCCTTTCTGCTGCCTGGCACATTCCTGCTGTTCTTGCCTGTTTCCTGCACTGGATCTGGAGCAATCTGAAGTGAGCATGCGGAATGGGAAAGGAAAGGTGTGAAGAAAACAAACTTTGTGTTAATCTGGGTTGCACAAGGAATACTGCACTGATGCATTTGGATTCAAGACAGTGGAGAGAGCAGAAGGTTTGAGGATCATTGAATCGTAGAATGGCCTGGGTTGGAAGGGACCTCAAGGATAACCGAGCTCCAACCCCCCTGCTGTATGCAGGGCCACCAACCTCCACATTTAATACCAGCCCAGGCTGCCCAGGGCCCCATCCAACCCGGCCTTGAACACCTCCAGGGATGGACGGGGCATCACAGCCTCTCTGGGCAGCTGTTCCAGCACCTCACCACTCTCTTGGTACAATAGGATAATGCAGTCTCACTCAAGTGTATGATGTAGAGCGTCACATCAAAGTAAGCCTTGCCTGCATGTTAGTGCTTTGTCTGCTGCTGGGGTTGGTGGAGCTGAAAGGAGATGTTATATATGTACAGGATTCACAGTCTGACTTTGGAGGTAGTGGAGGATGCAGCATCATTCTGAGTGGGCTTTGGGTGCTGCCTCAGTCAGGGCAGCTGAGCAAGTCTTCGTATTGGAAAGCACTTTGTGTGCAAGGAGATGAGATGGTGGAGTACATAAATTCTTCCTACAGTTCCTGTTTTCCTGCTGTGGCTGGGAAACAGTCTAGAGAACTCATTGCAACTTGAAAGACTCTCTTAGATCATCTGACAGCAAAAGCTATTTATTTGTTCTCAGAAATGAGAACAGAATACACTGTAAGCAAGAAGAAGAGACATTAGATTTGGTCGTACTTGTGTGTGACAATTAAAGATTCATGCTTTTGCTGTACACAGCTCCGGTCTTCTCTGAAATGTGCTTATTCTTCTTTCTGCTCACTATTTTGCTGTGAATTTCCTTCCCATAACTGTCTGGCTTCATCCTGGTAATGTTGTCTGAAAGAAAGCAGTGGCTCTGGGTTTCTTTTTAATGCTCTTTGAAGAACGATATCTGTTCAATCTGAGGTGTGTTGCAAATTGATTCTCTTTCTACTGTTTTAAAGTAGGAGAAATCAGAAATTGTCCCTCCTCCCCCCAGAGAAGGATACCTTTTGACAAAAATGAATACCCATAATGGGAGTTTGCAGACGTGCCCTTCCATTCCTGCTCCTTCTGATAGCAGCAATACGTATGGAGAGGGTATCAGTGCTGTAAGAAACTTCATTTATTACATTTGGAGGTGGTGATGGCAAAGTGATTTGGGCCTTTGAAGCATGTCAAAACCTAGGTCAAAGTATCCCAGTGGCTCCTGTAGCTATTACTGGCTGAGTGTAGGGTAACTTTTCTCCCTGGTGTATACTGTGAGACCTAACACTATTTGAACATTTTGCAGAGTCTTACAGAAGAGGCCTTTCTGGGTTGGTGTTGAAGCTGGACTGCTTCTTTACTGTTCTGCACTGTGCACGGGAAGAGAGACAGCTCAGCACTCAGATGACACATCAGCTAGACTGGGGGAGACTTTCTGAACTGCTGTGTTTGCACTGAAGCTCTACAGCTCCTGTAATATTGTTGGAGGCATAAAAGAGAGAAACTGGCCCTGAGGTGAAACTGATGCAATTCTCCTGCCTGCCCTGTCTCAATTCGTGCAGTATTGAAAGTAGCACCAAAGATGAAAGTGGCTTAGAGCTAAATAGCATCAAAATCACCAAAATTATTTTGGGAGGAGTAAGGTCATTGAGGAAGGATCACTTGTGCATTATGCATCAAATAGCTCTTAGAATATTGAGACGAGCTCTGACTCGATGCAATTCTCTGCTACATGCATGGGAAAGCTGTTTTCTTCCTTGCATTGCATAGGAAGGTGATCTCAGGAATTACCCTCCACTTACATTACATTTTTGTGAGACTAGACGAAACAGGGGCTTTCACACTGCAGTCATCTATGCATGTTTCCCTACCCACGGGGCAAAAAAAGGATTTTCTGGGAGATCTAAGACTTTTCAAGCTTCATTTTCTACTGCTTTGTGAAATCTCATTCAGGTTGGCTGCTAGAAAACAGAGTCTGACAGATCATAGGAACAATCTCCTGTGGGATTGGTTCCCTAATGTGTGTGGCCACGTCCCTGCTCTGATGGGGTGGGAGGCCAGCCATTCAACAGCATGCTTGCCTAGCATTGCAGCTGATCCACAGCTTGCACTTTGAAACTCTCTAAAGGTCAGCTTTACCTTAGGGTTCTCAGCTTGTATCCTCTCTGTCTGGGTGGTTATTATGAAGATCTCCATGGAAATATTGGCTGGAGTTGCTTTGACCACATATAGCCCTTATCTTTTCTTTCTTGGAAGTTTATGGTCTTAAAGCGTGCTCAAGGAACAGCTTGAATAAGTAAAGACTGGAGTCTTGCTACGTATGTGGTTTGAAAGGCTTGTTTCTTCCTTCTGTGCTGGCTGCACAATGCTGGCATTGCACACAGGAGCTGGCATCGAGTATTGGAACAAGGGAGGATCTTCCATATCCTGAAACCAGCGGTTTTCTTCTGTTATTTTCCACAGTGACCAAGGGTAAAATCGAGGCTGATGGACAATGAATTGCAGGATGAAATGAGCAAATCATTGAGAGACGTCAAAATGTTCATTTTTGTGTAGTTGTGGTGACTGAAATCAGGTGAAAAATGAAATTCCCAGTTCTACTTTTAGGCAAATATCTTATGAAGCACAGCAAGTAAAGGAAGGAGGAAACTCAAAAGTCTGCTGAAGCAGAAAGGCAGGTGACCGAGGGATTTTAATATCATCCAAATTCATTTCATTCCCCAGTTGTTTTTAAACATTTGTAGGATGAAGCACTTAATTTCTTTGCCAAGCAATACAAGGAAAAAAAACCTCAAAAAACCCAAAGTACATTACAGCATCGTAAGTAGCTCATCCTCCAGAATGGACACCTCATGCAGTTGGTCCATTTTCTGTTCATAGTCTTATTGAAACCATGTTGAAATAGAATTTTTTTTCTTTCTAAAAGGTTTTGCAGCACGTGAACGAAATTACACGAGGAGACAGGTTTGTGGCTGTTGAAAATCAAAGCAGAGACTTGGAATAGTTCCACTGCTTTTTGATTTGCACCGCCCAAGCCTCATGCCTCCAAAGGGGCATTTTTCTCAGTTTTGGGATGAATTGTGCAGAGACACGGTGCTCTGTGTAAATGCATCTGTATTTCTGGAATGCCTCAAGAGAAGCATAGCTATGAATATCACTTTTTCCCAGACCAGAACTTGACAAACTTGTCTTCCAGAAGCTGTGCTCCTTTCTGGGCTATGGCCTTGCTTATGAGGCATTACAGTCACAGCAAATTCTCGTGAGTGACATATCCTTCAACATCCTTAAATTTGCACTTGTACAGGTTGCTTGCTTGGCTGCCCAGAAAATGGATGAGAAACAAAATAAGGTGCTGAGATTGGGAAATGCCACATTTCTTTAGTGCTTTGACCTAAATGCCAGAGCCTTTTGCCTATTCAGGACTAAATGACACGATAAGACTCACACATATGTGCTATTAGGGCTGACATGAACACAGGAAAACGTGTTCTGTTTTGGTTACAGCCATATAGAAAATAATGCAGTTCTTTCTTCATCCTTCAGTTTGGTTTGTGTATTAGAGCATTTGCTTTACAAAGCTCTTCTCTGCCGGATTCCCAGCGTGATCATGGAGAATCAAGGCCTCAAGCTGCTGAGCCTGATCCTGCAGTGCTTTTTACATGCAGCTCCTGTTCACGTTAGTGGGCAATGCCCACACTGCAGGGCCACAGTTTTGGACCCTAGGAAGGCTCAGCCTCTTAAGAAGCAGCTGCAAATTCATGTTCTTGAGATATAATTATAGCTGGTGATACTGATGCAAGAAAGCAAATTATAGGGTAACAGGACTTGGCTAATAACTCTCATCCATTAATGTACATTCTTATATATTCTCCAGCCATAAAACTAGCCATACTGATTTTTTCCTGGCTCTTGATTTGAGGGATCACAATGACATACAGGTAAGAGCTACCTTTCACGTGTTCCAGGCAGTGGAGAAGATGTTTGCAGTGCCAAGTGGATTTTACTGGCAAACTGTTGAAAGTGATGAAAAATGCTTCCCTAATGGCAGTGACACCAAGGTAAAATAAATGAATAAACTGATCACGTTTAAGTGACCTGCAATGTTTCAGTCTTTAGGTTGGGTACAAATACTCAAGGTATTTTTCACTCAA
This sequence comes from Centrocercus urophasianus, assembly GCF_019232065.1. Classification (NCBI taxonomy): domain Eukaryota; kingdom Metazoa; phylum Chordata; class Aves; order Galliformes; family Phasianidae; genus Centrocercus; species Centrocercus urophasianus. The sequence continues at coordinate 660,706 of NW_024884855.1, read as the reverse complement.
ACTTGAATGCATCAACTGAGTCTTTTGTGTCATCAGTATTGATGCAGTGATTGCTCTGAGCCACAAAAGATCTGGCTATGAAATATGCAGGTTGAAGAAATTGCTGCAGAAAGGAACAAGAGAGAAATTCTGATAAGCTGAAGATACATGACTGTGAGTCAGTGTGCAACACAACTTGCACCTAACTTTGCTCCATGTACTCTCTACCTTAGCTACAGTAACTGTCTGTGTTGGGGAAAAAAAAGTCTCTATACTTCAACCCAGAAGAAGGTAACTTGAATTAGCTCATCTTTCCCTCTGTGTAGGAATGCGTACCAAAACGTGCAGGACTTGTACCCATGTTTGTTGGTAACTGTGGTAACTCACCTTTTTTAGCTCTTGTGCAGCACCACGTGGCATGTTTGATCTGACAGAGTTCGGTTTCAGTTAGGATTGATTCAGAGAGATGGAGATATCTTACGTTCTTCCTGAACAACAAGTTTGACTGATGACTGAGAGCAGTTAGCATACACTAGGCTTGCTCCTGGAAGATACCTGAAGACCACAGTTACTTGTTAAAGATGCTGGGTGCTTGGCACAGTCAGGAAATACCTTGTGTCTTGTTACGGTTCCTCAGTGTTTCTCAGAAGTGGGTCCATACAGAACATGGCACAGCAAGGGCTGGATGCTCCGTGAGGAAATGGCATGGCAGGAGACTAATGGCAAGGCAGGGTGCAGTCAGATGTTTCCCAAGAAAGGCAGAGCAGGTCCAGCAGCAGTAACCAGGGTCAGCCATGAGCCCGTAGGGACAAGGCCAAGTAGGAAAGTCAAGTCAGCAGGTTAGGATAGCAGCCAGAATCAGTGATATATGAGGATGGGCAGAGGAAAGCCTGCAACAATGCTCAGAGGCCAAAGCCGAGTGCCTGGCTCCCCAGCTCAGGGAACCAGGCATTTGCTGAGGCTTTTCAGTGTTAGACAGCTGCAATATCAAGACTGGCCTGGAGCCCAGGCAGCTAAACCCTGGGGACTATCAGAGCTGCTACAAAAACATGCTTCCTTACTGGCTGCTGAGAGCATTTGGTTAGTATCAGGAGAGCTTGAGCTAGATGAACATAGAGAAAAAGAGCTTTTATTCCTAATTGGTACACTTTCTTATGATTTAAGTAAATTTATAACTTCATTTACCATGATATTATAAACCCTGTTATGTGTTTATGGGGAGAGTAGCATTTCATTTAAAGCAACCAGGAGTGATTAATTCATTTTGCGTTCAGCGCAGACATAAAGCTTGCTGCTGGCAATAGCACTGTGTGTCTTTACAGCCAGGAGAACCATGCACAAATATGAGGCCAATGCAATCATGCTTGTCTGATCTGCACCTAGACAATTCATTACCTGCAGCGTATGAAGCACCACAAAACTTTCTGGTGCAAAGCACGTGCCTTTTGAAGCAGTATGTTTCTTTTCGTAGGGAAATCCAGAGCTCAAAGTTGTTTGTTTTCCTTTAGATTGCAGACATTCAGTACATACAACTGTATGTCTTTCTATTTGCAAAGATGAGCTGAATTGGATTCATCTGGCAAAGAAAAGTTCAAAATGTAAATCTGGGGCAGTGTCTGTCTGATTTATTTTTTATGTTAATTTTGGTTTTTTTGTAGGTATAAAGAAACAACTAGTTGGTCTATTATAATTTAGCCATCTTTCTGTAGTATGCAAAGTTAAACAGCAGGAGTGATGCACTTTATTCTTTGTCCCAGAGAACACACAGTTTTTAACTAGTAGGTTTAAGTGACAAAAGGCACAGCTGTATCAGTAGTAATACATAATCATTATTCAATCACAGCTACCATACTTATTCAATCTGAAGGTAAAAACCTACTGTGCTGAACTGCACGTAAGCACAGAAGAAAAGCCTCTTCATAGCTCTGATAGTGCAGGCAAGGCACGAGAATTAAAGGTGAGCGGAAGGAGCGCAGCTGTGAGGTCACTGTGGACTTGGAAACATTTTGGCTCATTCCACCGCTGTGCTCTTGCTTCCAGGTTGCCATGGTGTTGCCGTTTGAAGCTCTCTCCCAAAGATCCCTAGCTGCCCATCACGTGTTGCAGCTGGTGCTCAGCTCTGGGCTGGATACCTGTGGACTCCACCTGCTGTGCTCTCAGCGTGATGTGCTGCTCTCTAGCTCAGGTGAGGTCTGGTTTTCCTTCAGAGATTCCATCCTGTGATGGTGCTGAGGGGAAGAATCACCTGGTGCTGTGGACATAGGGAAGAGAGTCACAGATTTCCAAGAGCCTCACATCAGTGCTTGTATCTTTGCCCAAAGAAGTGATAGAAAGAAGCAGCACAAGGTCTCTTATCAATTCCCAGTGCTGAATATTCCCCAGTTGAATTTTTAGCTCTCAATATATTTTTGTGTCTCGAGCCACTTTCTTTTTTCCTTTTCAGAGGCTTTCCCAGATTCCAGTGCTCTAAGCTCCAGGTTTAGGCTCATGCAAATTAGATGCACTAAGTTTCCATGGATTTTTCTGGAGGTTTTTGCTATAGATACTCCAACCTCTCTTCCTCAATTGCCCCCCTTCCAACTCTTCTGGGACTTCAGTCTTAACTTCTTCAGGAGCACGTGCAAAAGGAAACTAGTGGCCATTCTGTAACTGACATTTTGGTGATGGCTTATCAGACAATGCATGTCACAATTTGTGAATAGAAGACATTCTGAGATATGACAGCAGAAAGATGAGGCAAACAAAAGCTATATTGGGTCCCTGATGTCAAATCCCAAAGCCTTTAATGTCAGACACCAGTGTTTTCAAATATTTGCCTGTGCCAAGTCTTCATAGTTTTCCATTTGTGAAGTAGTGATAATGAAACCTGCCTCAAAGCGTGTACAGCAGATTACTAGTTGCTAATGGAATATAACCCTAGAACAACAAGCAATTATACCAGCAGCAAAATGTAGAGATGGCTCCTGATGTACTGTGGCTAGTGCTTTCTTTTAAGCCAAAAAGTTCTCCTGAGAGGTTTGCATGTGACACCACAGTGAATACAATCAGTCTCTACTGGGAAAGTTCTAGGCAGACTGAGAGAGAAACAGGCTTCCTTCTGCTTAGACAGAAGATGAATGCAGACCTGCTTAATTAGAGAGAAACTCTGCAATCTTCCTACCCTTTTTTACATCTGAAAACCACAGAAGCAGACTGCTTTAAAAATGGGATTGCAGTTGTCTCAGCATTGTGCGTGTAATACATTCATGCTGATAACTGGAGAAATGAAGGAGGACTACAGAAATGAGTAAGAAAACCATAAAATCACCAGTCATTAAGAACTGACAGGCAGCAGATCTGCTTCAGTGCTCCCAACTCTTACCATTATTAACATTTTGTGTGAAGAACAATTAATTTCAGCTGAGAACTGCTCTGTGAGTTTGAAGACTGGATTATTTTAAATATTTTCAGACCATTTCTCCATTCTCTACCTGTTCTGGAGATTTATGTTCTGCCTTCTGATTCTCATGCAGCTAGTGATGTAAATGAATGCATTTAAATGTCAGGGAAGAGAATGACAAGTCTTTCTGCTTTTGTACAGTAAGAACTGGAGAGGACCCAAGCTTGCTCTTTTCTGGGGTTACTTACTGAACCCCAGCAGTACTGACAGTGAGCATGGAGAAGGGTTTGTCAGAGGTGTAAGGAAGAATTACTGCAGGAAATGAGGAAAGCCACAAATCCTGGAAGGGGAATAAAGCTGGCTTAGCAAATATTGGGATACATCTTTATACAACATAGGACTTGTTCATATGTTTATAAACATAGGACTATGTTTATAGAACATAGGACAAATCTTTATTTTATACAGAGGGAAATAAACTAGAAAAGATGTGGATGGATTTTCAGCTTGCGATCTTCTCCCTAGTTTTCCCATATCTGATGTAAATTACAGAAAGTATTCTTCTTCTCAGGGCCATGTTCTTGCCCTGTCTCCCCTTCAAACCCACCAGCCTTCCTTGTATGAGACAGTATACATCACCAGAAGTTAAAGTGCTGGCTTCTGACAGCTGGCTGCTGCTTAGTAACTAACCCTATGCACACCCTTATCCACAGCAAATATGAAGCATCCCACTCTTTTTTTTCTCTAACAGGTAAGCTACCTTGAGCAATCTCAGATTTACAGTTGGGTAAAAATGTGCAGCTGGTTGCCAGTGTAACACCTGCAGGACAGATAACCCATAGGTTACTTTGTGCCCAACTGTGACAGATCTGAAAAAAGCACTGGAGTGGAATGAATGACCTTGGGGTGGGCTGTTCCATGTTTTATTTGAATGCATTTGTCTTTCACAGGAAAACTGCCTTCTTCCTATGCTTCAGAGACTGACAAGGTGCTGGCATTAGGGGTGAGAGGGCCTAAAGGAGTTAGCACCATGCAGAATATCACTGGGCCATCTGACCCGCAGCTGGCTGGCATGACAGACTGCAGTTCCATCAGTGCCATCTACTGCACGAGCCACACAGAGCCTCTTGTCCACCTGCCCCAGCAGGACAGCTGTGTGCACAGGGAGCTGTGCCTCTGGTTTGGAGGGAGGGCTGCTGATGCAGCACTGCATGGTGGTATCCTGGATCCGACCCCCAGATACAACAGAACAAGGTGAGGGTGCTGGCCTGCATGTTTTTGAGTGATGGTAGTTCTCCCAGGCAAAGCAGTGTGGAGGACAGACAAGCACACAGTTGGCATGCTTTGTCTTTATTGGTCTTCTGCCAAAGGTCTGAAAGAACAAGAGTGAAGGATGGAATCTGTATACTGTTTCAGTTTTCACATGGGTTACTACAGTCTGTAAAAGCACATCTCTCACATCACTGTCTCCCCTCGATATGTCAGGTGTGGGATTCCTGCAGTTGCCTCCCATCAGTTCTTCCCTGGAAGACCTTCAATTCCTACACTTGCAACACCTGGGCCCCTTCTGTGTCAGTAATGGCTGATCAGCCTGGTTTGAAAACTCTTCTAGCTCTGCCTGGTGTTGGAAAAAGGCCGCAAGATTGCGTGCCATTGAGCAGCCTGTTCTCCAGATGCAGCTCTGCCCTTTGTCCCTTTCATATTAACAGATTGGAGATAAGGAGCTTCAGATGGAAAAGGTTCTTGGGAGGATTATGACAGAAGTGTGTGTGAGAATGAAGGATGGCTTATAAAGCAAATTGGCTCTTAAGCAAATTAGCGTGAATAAAAACAGCTTAGGAACTGGTGGCATAGCAGTGGGGTGCCAAAAAGTTTAAGGAACTGGAAAGACTCAGGAGTCTGGAATCTTGCTCTTGGATAGAGCTGAGTTTAGCTGCAGAAGGAACTGGGTTATTAAGTAGCTATTAATCCATCATGCACCCTTCAGCAATATGTATTCTACTGTGCATAACTACAAGGAGGCAGGCTGTAGCTCCCAAAGGCTCACATTTCTGTTCAAGATAGCCAAACCTCTCCAATGTTTTTTTATTCTTAAAGTTGCTTGGTTTGTGATATTGGTGGTGGTCTGCTATAAAGTCTGCTCTTGGCCTTCCTCAGCAGAACAGAGGCACATGCATCAGGGAAAAGGAGTGAAAAGAGAGAAGAAGAGAAAAGCTTCTGTTCAGCTCTGAAGTCAGCACTCAGCAGCCCTTTCACATTGTCCATGGCTGCAGGAAAGCAGAGGGAAGCTGGGTCAGTAGTCTGGGGATACCCTTGGCACTACTCCTTCCCAGCACTTTTTTTCCCTCAGTAGCCTTCCTACAGTATGGAATGATCACTTACTTCCTGACAACCCTGCTACTTCCCAGATGGAGACTCAAACCTAAGACCCAGGAGTCTCACTCAGTCCTGTGAATCCTCTTCCTAAATGAAGAGCCCTGCTGTGCTTGAGGTCCCTTTCCTCAGACTGCTGCTGCAAAGACATCAGAGTAGGCTGGCCTGCACAGGTCAGAGAAAAGAAGCACTTGCATTTTTTGGGGCTTCTGAAAGACACCCCTTGGGTTTTTCCAGGCAGAAGTGGATCTGGGCCTCAAAGCATTTGGCCTACAGTGCTTTATCAAAAGATTTGGCTTAGGGCTTCAAGGAATTTCCAACAACTGGGGTAATATGAAACTGAGACACCCTTTCCTGGCTGCTCTACAGGGCTGTGTAATAATCATGTGGAGTGCCAGCCACTGGGTTTTTTAGGCCTTAGGCATCTCCTTTCAATATAACTGAATTAAAGATGTGTTGGTGTGGTGGAACTCCCCTGCAGCTCAGGCAGTGCCCTGAACCTGCAAGTTCTGGGCAGGTTTTACAGTTCCCAGCTGCTCAGTGCTGCAAGCACACTGCTGGTGGCAGAGAGCGAGGGGTGAGGGGCTCTACAGCCTTGGTGCTTTCTGCTGTGGGGAGGAGTGCATCCATGCAGAGCTCATCTGATGCCCGCAGAGGGGGTTATGTGTCAGAGTTTGGCTTTGTTTCCTCATGAGCAACAATTCATCATTTTTAGTTTATGATATGTAAAACTCAATTTGGCCAACTTTCATTCTTTTTATTTGTTTTCCTCAAGGATGCTTTTTCTCCTACAGAGATGATGAATTCTGCTCCTCTGGTATAACTCAGCCGGTCCAGAGTGGTGCTAGAATTGTGCCCATCTCCTAATGCTGGTAATTTGACCCGCTGGGAGATCAGAATACAAGCTGCACCTCAGAATTCAGTTTGTCAGATTGTACTTGCAAATACTAGTGGCTTCTCTCAGTCTCCTGGGAGTGAACAAGCAGGATGTATTCCAACTCAGTAGCAGGGGAATGAGGCGGACAGGTTTGCCTGAACAGCCTGCATTTCACAGACCTAGCCAAACTGTTGTGCAGACTGCAGTTTGCCTTCTCAGTCCCTGGCTTTCTGAACCACACCTTATGTTCACTGTGCCGTCATTTGGTCTTTTTGGGTATGCAAGAATGTGGAGAGGTTTCACTGTGATGAACATCTGTGACAGTCTTGATGGTGCTTGTTACCCAACACGAAGCAGCAGAGAAGCACCGTGACTGATTTAAAACTACTTAAGTTCTGGCAGAAGAACCAAAAGTAAATAGCAGCTGTGATGTATCTGCAGGGTAGGAAAAACACTGATAATGTAGCCTGACATTTTTTTATTTCCAAACTGGCCACTTTGTATTAGGTTGTGCTATTGAGCAAAAAGACCCTTGGAGGGAGTAATAGAAGAGACAGTCAATCTGAGAGAACTTGGTGTAGCTCGTGGCATCAACAGGGGGTTGAAATGGCCTTTCCGTTACAGCTTTCTTGACCCTGGGTCTGTTGCAGAAAGGGGGTTGGACTCAGAACTTGGCACAACACCTTTTAGTATCTGCTGTTTTTCTTTAGATCTCAGAGTCCTTCATCAACTAGAGAAGAAGCAGATGAGGAAAAGGTTTATCTCCAGGGCATGGTGCAGCCTCAGCCTCCAGCAACGCTTGTCTCACCTACCAATGGTTCGTAATAGGGAACTAATCTTGAGGTTTTATGGCTCTCCTTCACTGACAGAGTTACCTCACTCCAGTGCACCTGTTTCAGGAAATTCTGCCTTACTCAGTGTTGTGATCTGGCCAGGTCCAGAGCCAGAAATGAATTTCTACTGAAACGCTGTTGCCTAAAATGAAGTGACAGAGAACTGTTATCACATCATCCTCCTCATGGGAGCAGCTGCTTGAGTCCTGTAGGCTGCTTAGGTTTCACTTAAAAACGCACACACAAAAACTCCCACAACAAATTTGTGCTTGTAAGGGGGCTGTTTATCAAGGAGCTATTGTGATTACCTAACAGTGTCCTTAGACTGCTTGCTTAACTGATCAGAAATCAACTCTAGACCAGTACAGGTAGCTGAATGTAATAGGGTGTGAAATAGTTAAGAATTCATTCAAGCCAGGACTGACTATGTAATCAGAAAAGAAAGCATTTAATGGGACTAACATTAACTATCACCTGACTCCTCTATCCAAGTGCCCTTTGTAGGAGCAATCTTCTAGCTTCTAAATTTCTAGCTAGCTAGCAGCAGCTTGACTGTGTTCAAGGGAGCCTGCTGAGCACTTGGTGTTAGGACTGGCTCTGAGGGATGGGAGAGGTGTCTGCTGCAGATGGGCCAGTGTGCTCGTCATCTTCTGTAGTTGGGCCTGGCAAAGCAGATCTCAGGTGCAGGTGATTATGAGACAATGCTATTAGAACATTGCTATCATGTTTCTACTCCCACAGTTGAAAAGATTTCCCCTCTCCTCCCCCCCCTCCTTCTTCCTGTGGGGGGCAATATCAAAAAGCACAGAGGGGTGTGGAATCTCAGCAGCTGTCAGGGAAAGGATGACTGGAGGAAAATAGGATCATACTGATGTAGAGAGAAGGTAAAGAAGGTTATATTCCTAAAGGAAAGGAGTTATGAGAAAGGAATGAAAATGTAAGATGAAAAGAGGGGAAAGTGACAGGAAAAAATGGAAAAAGGAAAGAAAGAAAAGTCTTACCTTTGAGATGCAGTCTCTTGTTTAACTGGGCATGTTAATTCAAGTAGCTTGGCATACAGCCATTTGCTCCATGTTATTTGGGATTGGTATTGATGGCAGCTGGTTGCTGCTGATGGAATGACTCACATTTTCTGCCTCCCCTTCCTTTTATGGCTATTAATGATTCACATTTGATGTGGGCTGCTGAGTTATACTACACCACGTTCCATCTGTATTTGGGCTCAGGAAATCACTTTCAGGCTTTTCTCCTCAGATAACTATCATGACTCTCAAAGAGAAGCCAAAAAACTGATCTGGGAGCAGACACCCTGTGGTGTGTTAAGCAAAGGAAACATTTACTTATTCCTTCCACCAGGTCTGCAGCAGCTTCTCCTTGAGATGGAAAGATGCACCCATGCAGAGCATGCAGAACAAATATGCTGCTCCACCCATCAGATGTATACACTTCATCCCAGTAAGAAAAGTTCTATTGACCCTAGCAGATTTCCCATTCGTTTGGGATGTGTGCATGTGAAAAAAGAAAAATGTTTGTTTTCTTTAAGTGTTATTTACTAGAGATGAACCGAAATCTTACCACCTGCAACCCTGAATTTTGTTTATTTAGAGCTTTCTTGGAAGTTACAGAGATCTGCCACCTTGTTGGCAGTGAGCTTGGAGTTAAACCTAAAAAACAGAAGTTAATAACCTGAGATTCTAAGCCAATATCAACCCTAGTTGCTTCTATGGACTTGTCTGGGGTGAGGGATACAAGCAGAGCACAAGTAACCAGATCTAGTGGCTACAGCTTAGGTAGGAAGGAAACTCAGGTAGTAGAAAGCAGGCTGGTGCCATTAGGATCACCAAAGACAGGAGTCTGTGAAGCCACAGGTGGTACCAAGCAAGAGTAGAGTAACATCATGATCAGAGGCTGGTCCAAAGATTCTGTAGCCTATGCCACGTGCCAGCCTCTGGGATGAAGAGTAAAGACTGGGCTGAAGAGGTTCATGCTGGTCAGGGTTGTGTAAATTGTGGTCCTGCAGACTAGCAGTGGTAGCAGAGAGGAATAGCTGGGGCTGCCTCACACGCCTTGTAGTAGACAAGTCAGCAGCCAGTCTTGACCTCGTTTAGTTACTCATCACTTTGGCCAGATTTATTCTTAGTCTTCTGGTGATCTCAGTGCTGTCAGCTTGCTCAGGCACAGCCTGTTAGGGGTGGACACAGGGCCATCATAAGGCCTGAGAGCACAGATATCTCAAAGATAGATGAGTAGCTCGTAGATGGCTGGATAGACTTTATGAGATAGAATGTCTGGAGCAGGTGATTCACAAAGAGATTACTGATAGTGCCATAAGCTTTACTGTTGTATGTTGGCTCCTGAAAGCAGCCATTATAAGATGGATAGAAGAAATAAACCATGAAATACGGTGTCTCTATTTGGGATGTGCTTCGAGTAGGATCTGGCTGCTGAGAGTTTCTTTGCAGTAATACCACAGCTTTCCTTACCTTCTCTTTGATCTAGGGGACGTCATTTTGACAGTGTCACCTCTGGTACCTCCTCATGCCTATGGTAACGTGATTGCAGTCTGTACTCGTCGAGGGTTTGCTCTGCAAGGAATCAGACAGCTGCAGCTTTCACACAAGCAAGCCATTGTGCTGAGCATGACAACAAGTCAGGTACCAGACAGAATGCACTGCTTGGTTGTATAACTTGGCTTCACGTTTTTGAAGCTTACTGTGTTGTAAGTTTATGGATGTGTGAGCTGACACTCCTTTAGCAAGTGTTCTCGAGGGCACTCATCATCTCTTTACCAGCACTTCTGTTCTCTATGTTCCTGTGAGTGGCCTTCTGGTTACTTTCAGTGCTGATGGTTTGGTTTTTTTTCATTAGTAAGAAAATCCCACTAGGCCTAAGCCTCTCACTGAACCTAAGCATAAACAGACTTGCTTCTACTAAAGCAAGCATTAATTTTGCCATTGATCTCAAAATAAGAAAGAACAGACAGTTCGTAAATGTTTCAGAAGTTTCAGAAATGAAAATAACAATTTCTGATCTGGAAACCTGTATTCAGAACAGTCTTTGTCTAACAGACTGATGTATGACTGTGTGCTTCACAGTCCCTCTGGGTCTGCTTGTGGCCTTTCAGCATGAAGCAGTCCCCTGACTTAATGCATTCAGATGGCTTGCAAGAAGAGCTTTCCTATCGTCAAAAATAACCTTTTTCTTTCTCTTAAGCTCTGTGTAACACGGTAGATTTGAGTTGAATAGAGAGAAGTTGGCATTTTGACCTGTCAACCTAGGAAATAAATGATCATAAATGCAAAAATACATTTGAACTTGTACAAGAAGTCCATCTCTGTACTGTAAATCACCCAGGAATCCTGTGACACTTTGTCTTACAGAGGACTGTGTTCCTTCACTTCAAATGTTCACGCTTAGAGTTGTTTCCTACGTTAATAAGGAAATGTTTCATTCTGCAAACTAAATTGCACAGAAGCCTTCTTTTCTGCTTGTTCTCTAATCAAGCATGAGGAAGAACACTTTCCCTGCCCATAATATCTTGTAGAATGAAAGCAATGCCTATATATGGAATGCTACAGCAAAAATGGGCAGATATCTGGGGCATGCTCCTAAATGGCTATTTCAGAAGATAGCAGCAGAAATTATTGTTTTAATGTGTTCTCTGGTGCTAAGTGTTTCAGAACTTGGGGTTCAAGATCATTTTTGAATGAGTAATTTAGAATACTACCACTTATTCTGTGTATTTATAACCATTGTGGTTTTTGTTCAGCCCAGTTGTAGAGCAAAGCATTTTATGTTAAGTCTTTTCATGAGATTTAAGTTAAATTCCTCTGTCTCATGAAGAGATGACAAATGAGCACCTACTAATACCTGCTATATTAATGGAAGTTAATGTGGTTCGACTGGTGTTGCTGTGTCTTCATATGCCATCATAACTTCAATGTTTGCTTGAGCCTTGTAGTGCTTAAATCTGGATTTAGTCTTCTAATCTGGTCCTTGTTATTTCAGATTGCTCTATTTTGCCCTGGCAAGATTTCTAGTTTTCCTGAGAACAGTTCTGCAAGAGGAGAGCTTTCTGCTGAGCCACACGTGCACTGTCTTGTCTTGTTGCTGAGAAAGGAGGATGCTAGTCATCATATTCTTGCATTGGTAAAAGGTAATGCTTTCAGTTCTCAAAAACCTCAGCATTTTAGAGCATTTGAACTAGAGGTTAAAAGCCTTGGCAAATATGTTACACTGTGGGAAGATTTGAGGAATCTCCAGGCCCATTTTTCTAGATCAGCCACTTCTACATATCCTACACAGCAGATTAATCTTTGTCAATTACTTGATCTTTAGCACTGAAATCCTTTTGAGTTTAGAATCATAAAATAATTTACGTTGGGGGGGTGACAGAAGGTCAGTCACCCAGTGTCCTGTTGAGCACAGCCTCAGCAATGAATTCAGACCAGGATGCTGTAGGCAAGTCAAGCTTTGGGGATCTGTAAGGGCAGAGATTCCACTGCCTCTCTTGCTCCTCTCTTCCAATGCTTGACTCTCCACATACAGCACTGTTTTTTTCCCCTTATGTCAAAGTGGAACCTCCTCTGTTTGAATTCATGACCCTTGTCTCTTGGCTTTCCACTATACACCTTTGTAATGGGCTTGGCTTCATGTTTTCTCTTAGGTATTATTACTTCCCAGAGGAGTAGGCTGCCTGTCACTGGGCCTGAGGATATCATACAGTCCTATCAACCTCAGCCCGGAATTCTGTGTGCTTGTGACTTCCAAGCATCTGAACTGCAACTTATTTTATATGTAGAGACTGCCAAAAGAACAGACATGTAGCTGCCCCAGATCCTCTTAGTTGATTCAAACTCTGTTCTGATTCTCTGATTCAGGATGAGAGTTATTTAGTTTTCTTAAGGATAAACCGACATTGGCCTTAAGTGGGGAAAGTCACAAACAGCAGCAGTGATCAGCACAGAACAGAGAGCCCTGACCTGCCTGCTGCTTCCTGCCCTGGCAGTGGGCAAATTGCCTGCAGCAGGACGCTCCATTCCAGTGTCTCTTTTTTCACAGCCTGCCCTTTAGACTGCTGGGATAAGTGGGTCACTGTAGCCTGAACAGTTCCAGAACAGCTGCTGACCCCTCCATTACACCACAGCAGCTTGCTCCTGAAGGAGGCGTTCATCCATTGCCTTTTATGATGTTTACCTCTTATAATCCATCCACAGTAGAAAAGAACATCTCAAGTTTTTGGAGGAAAAAAAAAAAGCTTCAAGAAGTCCCCCCTTTTTCTTCCGAAGACCATCACAATATGTTCTGAAAACGTATTTAGACACCATGGATTAATCATGGCAGACTGATTACAGCACCATGTCCCTCCTGCCTGCAGACCTAAGGAAAGTTGCTCACTAAAGAAAAATGGCTTCTGCTTTGTCCCTCAAGAAGTGCTGCAGATGACATTTACAGTGTTTGTTTTGCACAGCGAAATTTGCACTAGCAATATCTCTGTGGACACTGGGAAAAAAATGTTCAGGAAGGGTAAAATATTTGCTCTTATTGTAGAGCTGTCAATTTATTATTTTTTTTTCCTTTGTAGAGAGATTTTTGCAAATGCCTCTTTTGCACCCTCTTTGCTTCAGAAGTGATCCAGAGAGCTAGCTTATTCTATATTCAAGAGCCTTGGAGAGGAAAGTTGTTGTTGCCACATAAGCTTTGGTTTAGCTTCTGGGAAGCGTAGGACAGCACTAGGAATTGAGTAGGGTCAAAACCATACTAAGCAGTTTTGTGTGTTTAATCAATAAACCCCTGATAAGCAGTCACTTCTTTGATGTTCACCACTGCTCAATCTTCAAAGCAAAGCAAACTTCAGCAGTCATTCTTGAAATGGAGCAGAGAGATAGGTGCCTATAGGAAACATTTCTGTATCAACACCATCAATTTTTGACCAAGCTTTCCTTTGCTGTGTTTGAACAGGGAGCAGATAATGCTCTAGGATAAGTTATGGCAAGTTACAGAATCACAGCGTGTTTTTGGCTGGAAGGGATCTTAAAGACCATTTAATTCCAACCCCCTGCCATGGGCAGGGACACCTCTCCCCAGCTCAAGCTGCTCAGGGCCTCATCCACGCCCTTGGGCACCTTCAGGGATGCAGCATCCCCAGCTCTCCGGGAAGCAGAGCCAGGGCCTCACTACCTTCTGGGTAAAGAATTTCATCCTAATATCTAACCTAAGTCTCCCTTTTTCTAGTTTAAAGCTACTACCCCTTGTCATAGCTCTACAGTTCCTGATAAAGAGTCCCTCTTCAGCTTTCTAGTAGGACCCATTTAAGTACTGGAGGGTAGCATCCTTCAGGTACTGAAAGGAGGTTTCATTTATTTTTGCCATCTGAATTTTAAAAAGCAGGTGGTTAGTTGTCAGTGGGACAAGCTCAAGTCTGTGTCAGCGCCACATTTGGCATCTGAGGTTTGTCATCAATGTCTACAGCTAATAATCCATTTTCCGTGCCATGCTGCAGTAAATTGTTGACAGGCTTGTAGAATGGAAAGCAAAGATATGTGCAAAATAACTTTAAAAATAACAAACCTTAAAAAATGCCTGAAATATTATTGTAAAATACAACCAATTGTTGTGAAACTGCACTCTATGCCAGTATGTTAGTGCACAGCCTGTGCATAGCCTGGCCCTTTGGGGAAGAATGGGAGCGATGGCTGTTAGTTTCCAGCACTCAGTACTTGTAAAAGTGCAGTTAAGATATTTTCCAGACTGGGATTTCCATCTATTAACCTTACAATAGCTCTCTGGCCTCGTGGTGCTGTGTAGGATGCAGAATATTGGCCTTGCCACTGATACTGAGGCTCTGGACTCAAACAGTGGGTCCAAAATTAGAGCTATTTTTTCTTGTGGGCAACAACTTGCTTAGGACACCTACGGCAGTGCAGGAGCTGTGTAGGATATTCTGTGTGTGCATTCCTTATCTCAGTCCACTGCCTGTAGCTGAAACAAATGAGTCCTGGTCAGAAGGCAGAGGTGTCTCCAGAGAAAGCTGTGACCAGCTCTCAGCGTTCAACAGCCCCCTTCCTGACTGTATGTGAATATGGGTTGGGGAAGAGGGAATGATAGAACTGCGTTTCATGAGGCAAGCTCAGTGTGACCCCATATAGATGTCTCTGTAATGCATCTGTGGTCAGATGAATCAAAATACTTGATAAGAAGCGTGGTTTTCATGTCAGACTGCATCACGGGGCTTTGTGCTCCTCACACGCTCTTGTTTTGTGCACAGGACTGATGAATGAACTGGCACAGCAAGGCCTCCTTGGCAACAGGCAGAGCAGCTTGCCTGCCACAGCCAGGCTGGACTCCTCCATGTGCTTCCATGTGGCTCCTTACACTGAGAACTTGCTGCAGATGCTGGGTAGGTAAAGGCTATGGCAATGCAGTATTCTATCTCTTGTAAGGTCTGACAACTTTTACCAGAGGAATTCCCTGATTAAGAGCATTAGGAGAATGCTCATTCTCTACAGTAACTCATTTAGTGTTCCAGTGTCCTTCAATTGTAAAAACTCATTGAATGTCTTCTACTTCTGCAAAGCGAATGGAAGAATCCATGGAAAAGCAATATGGAAATAACTTTGAAGTAGATTAAATAATGTATTTTTACTTACATTTACATTAAATATGACCTGACAACAAGCAGTGAAGCCTTAAAATTGCCGGGATTAAAAGAATCCTACCAATGTGTATTTACTGACACAGTTTTAAAGACAAGTCAAGATATTCAAATGAGATAAATCACCCATTCAGTATGTAGAACTAGGATTTGCTGAAGTAATGCACGTAGGCAGCTGCAATTCCTTCTGCAGTTGCAGAGAAGGCACTTTTTCATTTCTCTTTACTCTGAAGCCCTTAATTTCAATGCATGCACTTGAATTCATGTCAGTAACTCATTCATTCAAAGCTGGAAAATTGATAAGGTTTGGAAAAGCAAGTAAACTTGTTACAGACTTATGACTCAAATGGGTTGGAGTGTCCTAGAACTACTTGTTCTATATGCTTGGATGTTACAGTAACCAGAAGTTTATTTTGCTAACTACGGGTAATGCTGTTTATATACCACTCTTCTGGAGAAGAATTTTTTCCTTACATCCAACCTGAACCTCCCATGGCATAACTTGGAGCCATTTCCTCTAGTCTTATCTCTCCCTACAACCAAATTAACATAAATTGTGGGGGGGGTAGAAATCCAGTGCATGTCATTCACTATTTTCTTTCATTATGAAATGCTAAGATGTGGGAATAGTTAAGTATATGGGTGTTAATCTGTACAGTTGCTTAAATATTCATGCACTTGAAACAGTATAGGATGAAGCCCAGCTTTCTGATGGGACTGGGAATTCTGCAGGCTCTGTTGTTCCTGGTAGGACGATGGATATGTGCATAATACAGTGTCTCCTGTTTTTCTGTGCTCAGTTTCATGCTGTGTTATCTCCTAGAACACAATATGAAGTATCAATTGAATGCAAAGCCAAGCCTTAGTTATCAATCTGAAATTTATGCCTTAAATCATTTTGCTACAGATCTATCAACACTGTTAAACAGTGCGAATAAGGACATCAAAATTAGGGTTTGAGTATATTTGCTTTACATGCCAAAAGCAATTCCAGTTAAGGAGTGTGACTAATTAGTGAGGATTTGCTGTGATTCTGCTCCTTACATGTGTTTCTTCTTTCAGCTGTGCTGAGCTGCATCGCAGTGTTGCACTGCCTAATAGAGAATTAGCCAGTTCCTTTTTGCTAAACAGGAATGGATGTTTGTTTATGGGCAGTAACTACGTTTGTTTGGATGATGTCTCTGGACAGGAGGAAACTTCAGTGCAGTTCCAGACCCGTGTAACATTCCTCTGGATTTTTTCTGCAACCGAAGATTTGCTTCCGATCCTGAAATGGAGCAAGTAGTCCTGCTGACACTGGTTGGGAAGGATGCTATGGGCAGTGCTGGAGAACTCCTTTGCCAGATCCTTCTTCCTGGGAGCAGTAGTCAGCATCAGAATGCAGGTGATTGCTGGCAGCTCCTGGGGGAGGCTGTAGAAGTTGGTCAGGAAAGTTGAGCCTGTCTGGCTGCTTTTATCATAGCCAGAAAGCTTTGAAAAAAAGAGATACGTATTTAAACAAATGATTTCTTCATTTACTGCCAGAAGTGCTGAAGAATTTGTCATGGCTAGGTAGTGGGCAAGGCTGCTTTCCATTTGACACAGGCGGGCATTTTCTTCAGAGAGGGTCAAAATAGTTCCAGTATGTGCGAAGCCTTTTCTGTTTTCCTCGTCTTCTAAGCAGCGAGAGAAAATGCAGCTGTGCAGGGAAGGCACAGCAACAGGAATTCGGAAGTCACAAATTCTATTACTGCTGGTCCACTGACATCCTTTGTGACCAGAAACAAGACAGCACACCTCTTAATGCCTCATTTCCTCATGCAGGGGAGGAGTAATGACGCTGTCCCATGCATTAAATGATCACAAATGATGAGTGCTGTCAGGTGCTAACAAGATGAAGATTGTATGTAATTTCATGATGCAGATTGCATTAGTGTGCAATAATGCAGTCACTGCCCTGATGAAGGGCAGAAGTCTGGCATACTGTCTGCACTCTTATTCTGTGTCCTGCTCTCTTGAGGTGGGGCTGTTTAGTGAGATCTATATCACAGTAGGCAAAGAGGAGATTCCAGCTGACTGAAACTTCCAGCAACCTGAACTCATGGACTGACCCTGTAAATACCATGGAATTGCTTGGGTTGGAAGGGATCGTTAAAAGCTGTCTGGTCCAAGTCCCCTGCAGTGAGCAGGGTCACCTACAGCTCTGTCAGGTGCTCAGAGCCTAGGCCAGCCTGACCTTTAATGTCTCCAAGGATGGGCAGCTCTCTGAACAGACCGTTCCACTGTTTCACCACCATTATCACACAAAAAAACTTGTTTTCTTACATCCAGTCTAAACCTTCCCTTGCAACTTTGAGACTTCTAGTCTAATAGATTAGAGCACTTGTCTCCAAAAGTACTGTGACTTTTATGAAACATGTCAACTGATACTAGAAATATTTCCTTTGACTTGCAGAAGGACCTGATTCAGGGTTTGAGCTTCTAGGTCTCAAGTGGTTGCCCCGTCTCACTCGGCGTCAGGCAAAAGAAGTGACCCCTTTTGAGGTTGGAGATGCTTCTTGGCGGAGAAGCCTTGATACACTGATGTCTAATCCAGTCCTTGTGTGTGCGTTACGGCGGATCAATGCCTTCCAAGCCCTTGAAGATGCATTAAAGAGATTAACACAGTGCAGGGAGGAGCTACGCGAAAGTGACAGTGCTCTGCAGAGAGTAATGGCCTTGACCCCAGAGGTAGCGTTCAGACAAGCCATCCTTTTCTTCACAGAGAAGGATCTGGTAGCTGGTAAGCCATGCTTTTATTGTTTACAATGTTCTTAGATACAGGCTGTATGGGAACTTATTGAACTTGGATGAATAAATCCTTTTCTAAGTTTTTTTCCTAAGGCACAGGAAGACTGAATTATTTGGGTTTAAATTATTCACTTGGCTATATAATCAGGGATATTAAATCTGCAGGAGTCAAGTGAGGTCATCTGCAGGTTGGCCTATTAATATAACACATGGCCTGGTTCCCTTTCTGGAGGTTTCTGGGTACTCAAATGCTTAACAGACATCACAGGAGTTACCAGGACCAGTAAATAATATTCTTTCTGTGTATAAGAGGCCGTGATCTATCCCATCTATGTGTGGGCATGTCATTGTCATGCTTGACTTCTTCAGTCTAGATGCCCTGAGCTTGCCCTATACTCAGGCAGATGAAGGTACTTCCAATCTATAAGAGCTGAAGCAAGCAGATTTTCTTGAACTTCTTTTTATGCTGGAACAGAGTGAACTGTTCATGAGGAATGGAGACCTCTGTTGTCAAGACTTCTCAGACTTCAATGATATATGCTAGCATTGATCTTTCAGCACTGAAAACCTGCTTGTTTCCTGCTGTACCAAGAAATGTGTAGCCCACACCCTTTAAATCATTGTGCAGACTGAGATATTATTCATATTGGATACTTTTGACCAGCAGTGCATGAGCCCCCACTGTTTTCTTCTGCAGTGGAATACATTGGATGTCACCTAAGCTCTTGGGGATGCTTCACTCCTTACCCCCAAGATAAATAGTTCTGAACCTGATGATTTCTGATTGTTCAGACACATAAATAAATGAAGACTGTGATAACACCACATATCAACTGAGAAGGAATGGTGGAGTTCCACAAATGCATTCATGCTTTGTAATTTATAGTTCTTCTCCTATCTTTTTCTGAGGAAGAAAGGTCCTTTGTTGTCAAGACAAAGTTAGATGCTTGTGTCAAACACACTGTGCTTGTGCAGTGCAGAATAACAAACTGGCTTTGCTGAGTAGAAAGAAGAAAATGTGGTGTCAGGAAAAAATCACTCATTCTAGTATCACAAAAGTCAGATCTGACAGTGAACTATGTGGGTGTTTTGTGTGAGTTTGGAGAGCAGAAAGAGGAAGCCTTCAAAACAGGGTGCAACAGACATCCCAAATTACTGCATAAAACTGTAGGACTGCGTGTACTGCTGTCCTTCACTGAGGTTGTCTTGACACCAGAAGGCAGGATAAGAAATCCAGAACTGTGAGATTGATTTACTGAGGGGCAGTGAAAATCACAATATCACCTTTCCCACCACGACACAGCTGTGTCTTCTCACTATGACTTTAGCACTCTGCACTATCACTTCTGTAAGGTCACTGCATCTTTCCTCCTGTCTATGTTGCTGTGGGAGGAGTGGAAGGGTCTTTGTGCTAGAGAACAGCTCTTCAGCATTTTGTAGCAACTGGAAGCTCTGCCGTTTCCCATGCTAAACAAGACTACTTTCCTTAGTCCCCACCTCCCAAACAGTAAGGATTCTTCATCAGTGAATCCACAAAATCACATCTTCCTTTTACAGATCCAGAACACTGTCCTACTGCCAAATACCTGCCACCACCTGGCAAGACATCCAGGGCTGGAGGTAAGGTCAGACGTGTGCACCAGTTCCCTCTTCAATAACAAAAAAAAATACTATTTTATACTCTTAAAATAGATGGAAGAAACAATGCAACTCCAAGCCCTCTGTCAGAGTCATCAGAATGGAATGGTGAAGCTTTGGTTAGACATCATTATCCTGGGCAATTAGGAAGTAAAGGTTGGATAACCCTGCTTTTGGTACTGGGGGTGGAAGTACTGCTGCAGAATCACCTTTATTCTGCAGTTCTTTGTGTGCCTCAACCACTTACCTGTGGCTGGTGTGGAATGTAGAAGAGAAGATCTCAGCTCTTTAGTAGCACTTTTCAGCTGTCAGCAGAAAGGATAGTGGGAGCCTAGAGGGGTGCTGGTCTTCATTCCCCAGTGACTGAGTGACAGAAATGAGAGCAGAACACACATTTCCTAAGCCTCAGTCAGGAGCTCTGCTCTCTGCACTACAGTGCCACCAAACCAGCAGGCGCTTCACAGATGTTGGTTCTAACAGATCACTCCACTGCTGAAGAGAATAAGTTGTACTGTGAAGATGTGAGCTAAAAGTTACAAGGCAAGGACCTCAGAGCTGCTTTCACCTTATGTATTCTCTCTTAACATTTCCAGCAACATAGAATGCACCTTTTGAAAGAAAAAAAGTCTCAGTAAAAGAAAAGAACACTGGCTAGATACCTTCCAGATAAGTTGCTCTGGGAAACAGAAATACATGGATTCCAGAGAGTAATAAATACGAAGGAATGGTGATTGCTTTGTTTTGGCAAACAAATTTTGGTTTTCTTACTATCTACCTTGCACATCTCACTGGTTAAATTTGCCAGTAAGGATCAATGGGAAGAGAAGTCCAGGATTCACAATTCTCAATTCCCACGTGCCTTACGTTTCCCTCACCTCTTTGGGTCACTTGCAGGTTTATCATTGGACTGAAGGAAACATTTTTATGTGGGCTTTAGTTATGGCTCATTTGCACCTGACTCCTTTCACACTGCTTTGCTCTCATGAGAAACCTCTGAAGTCGACCATTCCTGTCTAGGGAACATCAGGTTTCAGATCTCTGCTACCTAAGTGTGTACCAGAACACACAGCCCTTCTCTGCTTCCAAGGGCACAGCTGGGGAGGGGGGAAAAAAATAAGCAGTCCTGGGTTTCATGGCATTTTCCAAGTTAATTGTAAAATTCTGGGAGCATGGAGGTGGCTTATAACCATTTTAGCTGCTCCCTGAAATGGTGACTGAGAAAGAACACAAAGTGTAACCGAGTCACAGTAATTCAGTCCTTGCAGTCCTTTTCAGTGCATGCAATTGGGGTCTCTGAAGAGGGGGTAAGCACTACACCTCCCAGGATGTTCCAATACAAATGGGTTCCCAGCATGTCTGGAATCAAGCCATGCATTTCTTGGTATCACATTTTAAGATGAGCGTGTCAGAGCAGCGTTAGCTGCGTCATGCAGAGATAGTGGCACTGTTCTCAATTTACTATCCCAGGTTGTGCATATATGTACTTACCCACATCTCTCTGCTTCTCTTGCTTAGTGGAAGAGACCCAGAGATGCCACGCAGAATCACTGTTTGCCTACTTGCACGCAGGTGAGAGAAGAGCAAATTGAGTAATGCGGTTGGATTTTGTGAACCTAACTCATGTAGATGTACCAGCCAAAAATAAGTGGAAGGATTATACCAACGTTTCCCTTGGGCTTGAATACTGGCAGTGATGCTCATTCTCTTTTCTAAGCATGACAGGAGATCTGGTATTTGCTTCTCTTCAGTTGACACTATTTTAAGCCGTGCTCGTATATGAAGTGTTTTATATGAATAGTATATGAAATAAATACGGTGCTGTGACTCAGTTTCATCATCAAATCAAAACGCATGTGGATAACTGTGGGGAGAGCTGTGGAGTCATTGGCCGTAGGAAAGGATCTAAAAATATTGTAATGTAACAAACACCAGGAAGATTGGGCAAGTCCAGGAGAGCTGCAGAGCAGCCGGAACCAGGGCTGGATGTGTCTGATGGCTGCCAAGCGGGCCTTCCTGGTAGCACATGGTGAGCAGGGGCCGTTCCTTGGTAGGCAGTGGTGTGTTGGTGAATGCTGGCACTTACAGTCACCGCGGGGAGAAAACCACCTCTGGCTAGCAAAGTGTCCCACCTTGGTTTAGGTGCTTGTCTTTGGGCAGACCAAGGTGGCACAGGGGATAAGGAGATCCCCTCCTGAGGTGTCTCAAGTAGCATAAATACACAGCATGCAGTGATTCTCACGCCACAAGAATGAGGAAGCTTGCCCAGAAACGCAGCAGATGGTGGGGAAAGCAGCACGAGGGCGATGCGCGTTGATGTGAGCTCCTACAGTTGATATGCGAGCAGCTGAGTGGATCTGAGTGCCTCACTTCTGCTTGCAGGCCGTTGCTATGGCATTTACATCTTTCCGCTCAAGAAATACGTGGAAATGAAACCATCAGTTCTTCAATAGGAGGCCTTTGTGTAGGATAAGGGTTGAGTTTTCATGCCAGATGGGGTCAGTATCCTGGCTTTTTATTTTTGATCCCCTATTTCTCTGTCATTGAATCGCCAACGTGCTTCTTGCTAATTGAAAATATCCGTAAGCACCGAATTTCATGCAGCACTGTTGATGCTTCATTGCATCAACATCTGTATAATTAGTAATGGGGTGTACAGGAAACATAAAATGGTGCTTTATGTACACAAACAGATCATCATGCATCAGTTTTAACAGCTTGCAGTACTGCTACCTCATGCTTCATATAATTGACGTGGGTAGGAACTGGCAGTTAGTGGGTCCTGGCTGACTGCTCCCAACATTGTGGTGGGGTGTCATCAAGACAAAACCTTAACTACAGTCCCAATAACACAGGGGCTTAGATTTAATACAGCACTTCAGATTGGCGAAGCGAATGATTTGAAAATGCTGTCATTTAAAGGTGAGATTAGGCGTTTCCTGCCTTTGGAGAGGTTTGGTGCCACCAGACCGTCAAACTATTGTGGTCCATTTTGTTTTGCTTCTGCAGCGTATGGCTGGCAGGTCTGCTGGGGACATTTTATCAAAAGCCAAAGTTTTTTGCTGAAATTTCAATTTTAGATGACATGATCCCTCTTATAATAAGGGTTACAACATCAGCTGGGATCTGTCACACTGTTAATGCCTCTCTGAAACGTAGCTCTAACAGAGAGGTGCAGAACTCTGAGAGATGAAACCATGAGGAATGAGAACAAAATAACCGCTGAAGGATTTCATCGTGGAATCACTGAATTGCTCAGGTTGGAAAAGACCTTCAGGATCATAAAGTCCAACCTCAGCCCACCCGTACTGCCCTAACTAACAGCCCCCACGGCATCATGGCCCCGAGCACCACATCCAAACGGATTTTAAACACACTCAAGGATGAAGAACGTTTTATCCTGCTTAAAGCATTCACACACAGCATGAAGGAAGGAGTCTCGTGCTGCAGACCTGCCAGGTAAAACTTTTGGATTTGTTGAGCAGGCTTCCTGGAAAAGGTCTACAAGCCCAGACTGCTGTAGATCGTTTATACGTATATATATATATATATATATATATATACACACACAGCTTTTTTACAATCTTGTTTAATTCAAATTCCTATGAACTTCATGCCAGTTTTCTTCTATAGGCGCCTGTCCTGGCTCATACACAGAGTTATCTGTTTTGTCTGTGCTTTTAAGAGCAGCTTTGGGTTTCACCAGTGTGCTTTGTTACAGGAGCCCAGATCCTCTGCACGGTGCTGCTGATCAAACCTGGTGCCTGGAGCCATCATCTTGCAAGGATCCTCCGAAAGCTTGACCTAGAAAAATTCACAGTGGTTGGGATGAAACACGTACAGCTGGAGCCAGACATCGCCTTAGGACTCCTTTCTTCTGAAACAAAACAGGTTTGTTATGAACCTGGCCGTTCTGTGGCCGTGTTTAGGGTTAGAATGGGAAAATATGTTTGCTAGTGAGTAACCCATTCCTGGAAGAGGAAAAACTCCCATCCGGGATTTAGTGGTTATTGTTAGAAGTGAGCTATATAGAACAATCAGATCTGTACAATACCAGGCACAAAGCAAGCTGACATGCTGACAGTTTCTTTTATCGTTCGCCATAAAGAAACAGACCTGGTTTCTCTAAAACAAAAGTTCAGAGGATCTGGGAGCTGCAGACCTCCCAGGAACATTAAATTGCTAATTTATAGTGCTCACTCCTAACTGCAGAACAGGAGTCCCCTGTTTCTTCCCTGCAGTCAATCCAGGTGGAGCATCGTTCAGAGTGTGCTGTGCTCTGCCCATGTGCCTCATTTTCCTTCCGTGTGTTTAAATGTGGGAGCTGGGAAACCTTCTTTGTGCTGCCAGGGCATTTGTACCTCTAGAGCCAGGTTACATTTTGGTACTACATCACATATGCAGTGGAGGCTTTGTTCCAGAAGCCTGTGTTCAAGAGCCTGTAAGAATGACCTGCAAATAGAGAAAACGGGGTTGCTGTTATTTCTGCTGTCTGATAGACAGTGAGGAGGGTTTTAGGGGGGTTTGTCAGCTAAAGATAGACTTGTCTGCTCTTCTGTAGCATTGGGAATTCATTCATCGCCCAACGTGGAAAATACTCATCTGTTATCATCTCAGAATAAAGGTATTGTGGAAGTCAGGAAATGGAAAGCTGAGCATTGCAGAGGAGTTAGATTCCTTTTCTTGAAAAAAAAAATAATCCTAATTTCCTGAAGACACTTAACCAGTTAACTTTTATAGAAAGCAAGCCTTTATTATGGATATTGCTCTTGAGTTAAGTTGGAAGAGTTTAAAGCACACAGTGTAGAAATCACTAATAGATTCTAGAAGAAGACTGGGAACATCTTCAGACAGGGCTCCAACGTCACCATCCATCAGCAAAGATCATTACTTTCTGCATGATAGCAGTGGAACGGGGCAGAAGCACCTGGTTTTTAATTATTCACAGATCTCTGCTGAGGGTGGGACAGTGGCCACTAGAATTGCTGAGGAGGTATTTCCAATAAGGTTCCTAATTGCACAACTAAACACAAAAATACTTAGACCATCATCTGAAACAGAAGGCATTGCATAAAAGCTAAATGTCAACCTCAGGGAGAAATGTAGACATCCATAGGATACATTTGAAGAGAGGTTATTTCAGGAAAAAAGTCTCTTGTTTTCAGAGTTCCCAAACTGAGTGGAGTGGCTGTTGTGCATTGATTCAGTTTCCTTGGAGAGTTGGTGACTGAGTTTAAGAATTGCAGAGTGTTGGGCTTTTGTCCATGGAAAAAAGCAGGGCTTGAAAGTGCACAAATACTGATGATAGGCTGCTTTTAGCAATGGGGAATGGATGGTAGGAAATGCTTTCTGCTGTATGGAGGCTCCTCCTCATTTTTAGAACATACCCAAAGTCTTTCATCACACAGGGCTGAGCTCCCAAGGTAAGCAGAGAGATGGTGTCAGATTAGGGGTTTATTCACTATAAGCAATGCCAGCATCTCCTTCCTCTTTCAAATGTGTGACTTACCTGCACATTGGCCCATATCCTCAGCAACATGCTGTCAGACATCACTGCTTTTTCAACTGCAATGCTAGCATTTAACTTCTAAGCAGCTTCTGGCCTTTGGCCTACAGTAAATAATGGGCTGATGAGGTTACCCAATCACAGGAGATGCAGCAATGCTTTTTACCTGAAAGCTAATGATGATGATCATAAAAACAAAGGTCAGCTAAATAGAGCAGACATTGCCTTCTCAGCTTTTACCATGACCCAATAGCATTAAGATTGTGAGAAGCAACTGCTCCAGAGGCAGTTCTGCTACGGAGGTTTTCCTTTCTGCATTTATTCAGCAGATCCCAAACTCACAGCTGTGGCTGCTAGCTAGAAAGTCTGATTCTACAGCAGGGCTGATCTGCTGCCCTTGGATTACCTGCTCTGACTGCCCATAGCAAGTCCCCAGACTCAGTAACGTGATGGATTCCCTCCAGCCTTGCCTTGCGAGTCTGATGCTGGAAGCAGAAGAACAGTTCTGCTGTTTTTAATCCTGTAGTCCTCTGGAGCCAGCACTCAGCTGGAACTTCCTCTCTGTATGCATCAACAGAATTGCTCACTGAATTCCAGGCAGCTGCAGACGTGCCATCTCGCTGCAGCTGCTCGCTTTGAGGCTGGTGCAGAGGCATGGTTTGGCTGGCAGAGCCCTGCCTGGACCTGGGGGTGCAGCACAGGGAGAGAAGTCACCTTGTCTCACTGACACCATTCTATTCATCAGAAACAACATCATCATGAGCCCGAAGCCTGCTCATTTCCCAGGGAAAAGCTGAAAGAAGGGATACAGAGACAACAGAGATTGTTACATAAACTTAAAGCACTCTGTAGAGTCTGGGACAAAACAATTTTGTTTGTTGCATTCTTTTTAACAGAAACCACCTCTGAACATTTTCTTTTGCAGGTGTGTGAGGTGGAGTTAGAAGGAATGTTGTATCTACAGCTTTGGGAAGTTTGCATGGAGACGTCATCAGTGTTGTGTGTCTCCCCAGCAGAAGTCCTGATGACGTCTTAGAAAAGTGGATTATGTGCATATATTTTACACTATCAAAGTTTTCCAAGCCTAAAGGGCTTACTTAGCATTATACAGAACTGAATTAATGTCACACATTTGCAGTATGCTGTGACATGTGGATGTCTGAGCCCTCATCACAGCACAGCTCTGAAACTTCCCTCTGTGTTCCTCCAGCACAGCTGTCCCTGCTGCCCTTTGTCTTGTGTTCCTATGGGCTGGGATCTCACAAATATCAGAGGTTGTATCAGACCTCTTATCTCAATAACCAGCTTAAGAATGGGGCATCTCAGATCATTCTGCATTTCCAAATACAGAGGAGGAGATTGGGATTGAGCCAATGATTTTTTCTTTATAGCCTGCTTACAAAAAGGCAGTTTAGGGGGAATGTAAGTGAGAGAAGATTTGGGTCAAAGTCAGTGAATGGTTTCATAGGATAGAAAAACAAAAGATGCCTCAAAGTGTTTTATTTTCATATTTTTGAAAGAAAGGATGGGATTTTCTTTTGGAAATGTTTTATCTTGAGAATTGCCATTCTCTGGTGCTTTGAAAAGATTAAAAAAGAGAGGAATGAAAACCTTTGGGGAACTGAATGATGCGATTCAGCTGAATCAAGCAAGAGTTTTTCCTCCAGCTTTTAATTTCTTCACCAATGGCTTTAAAAGTAAAAAATCCATAGCTTGGTTTAGCCAGCAAGCTGCAGATGCTGTTGTGTGTATGCACAGTGCTGGCTGAGATGCTCTGCATGCTGGCATTGCTGCACTTGGTCACTTGGAGGGCAGGGAGGCAGACCTGGGTGCTTCTGCCACTTCTTTAGGATGAAGGGCTCTCAAAGAGCCTACAGCTGCTACAGTGGATCTCACATTTAATGGAAACATCTGCAAAGAAGCTGGCTCTGCAAGGCTTTGTTCAATGAGAATAGCAGGGTCCTGGACTGCTTTGCTCCTTAGCCACCTTCTGCCCTGGGCTCTCGCTGTCTTTCTCAAGAGTTCTCACTCATTATGTCCATCCCTGGCCAACAAATCACTCTCTTGTCACTAGTGCAATGAGTGCTAGTGCTTATTAACACTTATCCTGAATTAAAGATCTCAGGATCCTGCGGCCTGCACAGCTAGGTGAGGAATCTCTTTGCTCAGGGTGAACTGGCAACCTTTGTAAAAGAAAAAAATGGTAGAGAAATTTGCAATGGAGCACACATTATACCAGGGGGAAAGCCAGGAGTTGAGCTGCTTTCTTTCAGCTCCAGTCCAGTGTCCTGTCCTGAGCATCCTTGTTTAAAGCTCGCTATTTCAGTAGCACTGATCCCATCTACTGTATGAAATTCTGCCAGCCAGACTCGCAGCACGGTGTGTATTGGGGCAGTGGGGGGCACTGCTTTCATGAAACTGAGAAAGGAAATTCTGCTACTTATCTTCTTACCTAAGTGGCAGAACTAAATGTGGTTCCTTATCCTAGAACGTATACATGACCATGATGATATTTCTACTGTCCATCACTTTCCTACCCATATGTCACACTGAAGGTGCTGTGAAAAGGGCATCCCACAGATCAGTGGTTGAGCACTGGGCACTGAACTTCAGAGAGACAATTCATCTGTAGCGGGTAAGGACAAATGGCAGCTCCAGCTCTGCTGTCTGTGTTCCAGATGGGAGAACAAGTCACAGCACAAGGCTTCTTTTCCTCTTGGAAACAGGATTTTGTTTCCTTTCTTACTGTGGGGATTTTAGGATATTACTGCAGAAGTTGTGAAAGCTGCTATGGCTAAAATACAAGCTCAGTGCTGAACTTTTCTTCATTCCATGCGTGCCCAGGGTGGGAACTGGGCCTCCCATTTCCTGGTGAATGGCACAGCAGGTACACGAGCTTGGTGGCCATTGCATGTGCTCTGGAAGCTGTGCATGCAGTGGCCACTAGCATGAATGTTGCAAAGGGAAGAGAAAGCAAGGAATAATGTCAGGTCTGTTTGCTTCAGAGGTGGTTTGAGCCAGAGGGTGGGGATCCAGCACTCATCTACTGCATATATTGTAATCTGTTCCCTCTCTGCTATTTCTTTCCAGGATCCTGCTGTTCTAGAAGCTCACTGTACCTACCTTACCTCAGGCACTTCTCTTGTGCTGTGTCTTCAGAGACCAAATGCTGTGAAGAAATTGATCGACATTCTGGGGCCAGAGGACCCTCAAGTAGCCCAAGCCCTAAATCCATGCTTCTGGAGGGCTCAGTATGGCCTCAGCACTGTCCAAAATGGATTTTATGGTAGGTTTTTGTTTAAGAAAAGTCTGAAGGCTCAGATAAGCTAATGGTAAAAACGTAATGTACTGTTACCCTCCTGCACTGTCAGCACAGATCCAGCCTTGGCAGGCAGTAGTGACCATTATTCCCTAGAAAGTTTTGATTGTGTTTTTGGTGGCTGACCTGAGTACATCTCGTGCTATGAAATATTGTCCCAGAAGATATATCAAAAAGTTATCTTCTCAGAACAGCCCCAGATCTGTCTTCCATCAGAACAGATTTCTTTTAATCTCTTCTCCGCTCGGTCATTTTGTGATTTTAGCTTGGTTATTTTGTACTTATCCCCAAGAACCCATTTGTCTCCATGCTTCTGACCCTCTTCCTGGTAACTATATAACTCGCTAGCCGTCTCTCACAGAGGGGTAAAAGACTCCAGGATACCAAGTTCCTGTAATGTCTCAAAACATTAATGGCTGGCTAGAGGGAGGCGATCAAAAATTACTCCCACTGAGGAGAGCAGGTAAACTCAGCTGTTTTCCATTCTGAGAGGCTCTTGCCAGCTGGCACGTCAGCTAGTCAGCATCCTTAATGCTGAACCAGCCACAGTTCCTCCACCAGCAGCAGGAGGAACGAGGATGCTGCCATGATTGGAACGGGAAACAGCTGAGAGTACAGGTGAAGGATGGCAGAATGAGAAGGACTGCTGAAGAGAACCAAGGATATCATAATGGGGGGTCTGGGCTGTTTGGATAAGGAGGAGGAAGGATGTCATTCAAAAATTCATAAGGCATTAAGTGTTATTAATTGACAGCTCGTTAGTAGTTTGTTTTTCTCAATATTGTGCTGGATGTAGTTAAAGGAGTATAAAAATAACGCAATCAATAATTTCCATAAAAACAGTTGAGCTAGCAGAGACTGGATGCTTTTGGTTTCCAAAAGAACTTTCCTGTCAAGATCCATTGGATTAATTGGTGCTCTCTATTACACTCTGTATTGTACTCCCTCTTTTTGTCCATATTGTGGTTTTCCGAGGAGAACTCGCAATCAAGAGCCCACCACATGTAGTTGTGGGAAGAGAATCAACTCCTTGATGTAGAGCTACTTTTTGTCAGATACAGTCATAATCCTTAGGACCAAGACTAAACCGAGAGAGATCTCCCACCACAATTACTCATAGGTTCTCATTTGTGGGAGTGACAGAAGGGCAGGTCTACCTACATAAGAGATGCTCAAGGCTTCTCAGCCAGTACTTTTCCACTATACCCCTGCTTCTTTTGCTCTTAAGATTAATGGATTGTCTTCCTGGGTTGCCTTGAGAATGAGAACTCATCAGTTATGGGTAATATATACCCCAACTTAATATACCCACGCAACACCTGGAGCTTCCCTAGCATAATTCTTCTACAGATTAGTTTACATCAGCAAGGGAAGCTGACTCTCAGCCTGTCTCTCACTCGGAGGTTACAGAGAGCTGTGTGTTAAGGAAGATGTTTTCTGAGAGATTCCCTTCAGATCCCTGCTTCCTTCCACGACTGGGCCAGGCACAGAACTGAGCTGGTTGGCTCCCACCTGCCTGCAGAGACCAGACTGTGCATTAGCATCCCAGCTCTGCGCGTGGCTCACAAAGCCTTAATTGCACACATTCAAGGAAAACGGTTGCAGCTGTAGCTTATGCACACAGCAACTCAAACCCATGAATCTGATCCAGCTGCTACGCCAAGGAGGAGCCTGTCCTTAAGGACCCTTAATGCCTCGCATCTCCTAGAGTTTGTCCTCCAAAGAGGAAGAAATATTTGTGTCCAAGTTAAGCAGGAAACGTCATCAGTGCACAAGTGGTCATCTGGGGGACAGTGGAAGCTTCTTTCCTCGCAGGGAGTGCCGTGTTTCTTTGGTTTTGCTCCAGCTGAGGAAGGTCTCTAGCCTGTGCCATTGTGCTGAAGTGCAGCAAACTCCAGCTGTGTTTCCTCTGGAAGGGACTAGAGAAGTTCTGGTAGGATGAAGGCCAGGTTTGGTGATAACAGTCAAACCAAGTAAAGCTGTTCTAATATTCTGAGGCTCAGCTGTAGAGATAACCCTGCATTCCTTCATCTCTCCGGTGTGTTATGAAATCACTGTGCAGTGCTTCTTCTCGAGCCAAAGAGCTTCTTATACAGCATTACACCTTGAGAAAAGTAAGAGTAAAACGTTGCTAAGAGTAGCACTGGGAACATTTGTGTCCCCTTTGTAATGGCACCAGTGATTTAAACAGGGAAGGTTTGACACAGAGGTACATAAAGCACACAGCATGACTTATACACCAGTGACATATACAATCTCAGGGCTGTAAACTACTGTTAAGCACTCTGGCTATGTGATCTTAGAATTATGGCTGCCCACGCAGGGCTGAGTGCTCTAGGAGTTGTAAGGCACCATTTTTTTTTTAAATGCATAGTTTGCAGAAGTGATAATATTTCAGAATAGATTTGCCTTTTGTGTATTTGTATCCCAGGAGTGTGGATCCATGCCAGCACGCTGACAGTCTGTCTGAACTCTGGTTATTTAGAAATAGCTTTTCCTTCTCAAACGTTTTCCACTCACAAACCTCAAAACCTTCTGAGCAGTGGTTTCTAACACTGTAACTTTATGGAGAAATACTCAGCTGCTGAGCAGGAGGGACCTGTAAGTCACTGAGTTCTGTAATCTATTTCCTCTCATAAGCATTCACCCGAATTTGGGTTGCTGTTAAAGAACTTCTCAGCTGGAAATTTTCATACGTTTTCGATTCTAAATGCAGTCATGCACAGATTGTATCTGTTTGCTCTTGTGCCAGTGCATGTACTGTAAGTAGTTTTCCCTTCTCTGACCTCTTCACCTCGCTGTATTCCTTCTTAGCTTTGTGTTACGTTGGGTTAATCAGGCAGAGGGCTTTAGTTCAGACTCTGCAGATGATTCCCCGCTCCTTCTCTGACCTTCACATTCATTCTTCGTACCTCTTCCAGTCTCAGTCTGCTTTTCAGGACTACAGATGAACGGTGCAATGCACTGCTGTCAGTAGTGTCTCATACTCATCTTTCTTTTGCTCTGTTGTACAGGAGTTACCAACATGGTAGGGGCTTACATTATTCTTATGAAGTACAGCTGGTTTTAGTAACCTGTAGCTCCGTTCCACACGACTAGCCTGACATGATCCAAGAGCATGGGGAGAACAGGGGGTTAGAGGTGGTGTTTACTGACTCCTTAATGTGATTCCCTTCACTACACTGTTAGGAAATAGAGGGAGCCTTATTTACGTGGAGGACAAGGTGAGTGATAATGGAGCAGAATCGAAATACCAAAAATGGAATGCAATGGAATGCAATGGAATTATTCTAAATATAATGGTTTTAAATGTTTGCTATTACTACACAGAACAGCTGGCCTTTAAAGCAATCACTTCAGTAAGTTGCACGCCATCAATCTTTCAGGAGGATGAGTGCGAGTCCAGAGAATGTTTAATTCATGCCCTGAAAGAATCTTCTCATTGTATTTGTCTCTCAGGCTCCAAATCCTACCAAATATCTGTGCGGGATATGAAGCTGTTTTTCCCAGAAGGTCTGTGCTGCGCCGAGTGTCAGACACTGCAGGAGGAAGAGGTAGGATTCTGCCCTTTTCTGAAGGGTCTCCTGCTGTGTCAGAGCCGTGGCTTTGGTCCTGCCAGCCCTTGATTTCCTTCCTCTTACACTTTAGATAATGCTTTCTTGCTGTGTTTCACCGGCTGCTGAGATTTCCTTCTCCTCTGGATGTCCCTGCCACGATGTGCTAACTTTGTATTGACCCAGACAGTCTCAGAGGAAAAGTGCTTTTTCAGATGCATTTGTTCAGTGACCTGTGCTATAAATTCAGGAAGGCTCCGGGCTGTTGCTTTAGAAGCCAAGTTCCTACACTGAGCCAGCATCGCTTTGGAAGCAGGTCATGGGGAACAACACCAACACCACCCATGATAGTTTAGGCATAGCTGACCCACAGGCTGATTGTTACCAGCTTTTCACACGTAGCGTTCAGCAACTGAGATGAAGTGAGACAGCTAATAAAAGAACTCGCTGGCTGCTGAACGTATCCCATGTGTGCACATGCTCCTGGCGTGCAGCACTGCCCCATGGTGTGAGAAGGGTACTGGCCCACATAACCTGCCAACAGAGGTACCAACTCACAGCACTGTAAAGACAGAGCTGTCTCCAATTGGACTCTCCTTGCTGTAAATCACAGGCACAGTTTGCTGCTGGATGCCCACATCTTCCCCTGCCTGTTGAAGGCATAAAGCCCCAGATTCTTGCCTCCTGTATTGTTGGCAGTGCCGAGAAGCCTACCAGCACTTGTACAGCCAGCTCTGCTCTTCTGGCCCTTCACGCAGTGTAGATGCTGGTCTCTGCTTTGAAGTACCCTAATTTGCCAGTGGCTAAAATGAAATGGTAAGTCTTTCCTCTTCAGCTAGTTTTGTACTAGCTAATCACTAGTTGACCACTCTGCTCGGCTTCTTCTCAAAATCAGAGAGTCTGAAGTGCTGAGGTTTGCCCACAAAGGGATGGGATCAAGTAGCAGGCCCCCCTTTGAAGAGCTCCACGATGTGGGCATCCTTCCTCTGTGACTCAGTCTAGAATTATCAGGACTGCACTGTCCTGGGACGCATGGCTGTGACAATTTGTTCCATGACAGAAGGGAGCTGCTACACACTACTTAGGCACTGGGTAAAGACTTGGAGTCCTTGGGTCTCTGGCCTTGAAGAGCTGGGAATGGAGACCTTAGAAAGATGTCTGGATGCAAGATACCACACTTAGTTAAGTCCCAATAAGAAAGAATGCGTGCAAAATGTTCTTTTATCTCCAGACAACAGGAGCACACAACACCAACAAAACCTTCACAGCTTGCCTGAATCAATACTTGAGAAGTGCTGTCTTTCCTGATTAGGTAACAGTGCTCACATGACTTGCCTCTCTCTCTCTCCCTCCCCTCCCCTTGCTTCCTGCAGATCTATAACCTGAAATGTGACCCCATAGTCAGTGTGGAAATCAGCAAGCAGCGCAAAATCATAAAAGGTGGCACAGGAGGGAAGCTCAGTTTGCTGGGCTCTGGGCAACCACGCGATCTTGGTAAGGAAATGCATAACTCTTGTTGTAGATTGAGGCTGTTGTTATTAATTGGATGGCAAGACAAACCATCTGGTGGCAGCAAGATTTGGTATTGACGTCCTTTCAGAAGGGAGCGACAACTCTGAGCTACAACGAACAGCTCTGGTGGAGTTCAGCCAGTTAACTCTTTGCCTGCTGGGCCTTTCTGTCACCACTGCTTTTATGGGTTTAAACATAGGGCTGATGAGAAGTGCTGATCTTGTCACCAGCAGAGGAAAAAGCACTGTCAGCACAGATAACATAAGCAACAGCTGAACTATTACTGTGTGTTTCGCCACAGTGGTTTGCATGTCCATTCAAAGCTCAGGAGTGACCAAGGCACCGCAGTGATGAGCAACAGGGAGACCTTTTGTTCTGGGTGTAAATAAGCAGCAGTTTGTGCAGGGAGTGCTTTTGGCAGCGTGGGCATCCATCTTTTGGGAACGGGTCTGAGATCTCGTTGGGTTCCCACTAGCTGCTGGATGTCTGCCAGCTAAAAAGAACTTCCAATTACTGCTGCTCTGAGTTTGTTTTCGAGTCAGAACTTCAGCAGCAGGCCTGTCAGCTCCCTCAGATGTTGGTAGTTTCTCTGGTTCTTTTCTGCTGACTGTACTTGATAGGTGTGAATACGATGCAGGTTGTGATGCTCTGCTTTTTATGCCAGGAGATGTAACTCTTATATAGATGCTTCCGCATTGGGATCCTGTGGGCTGATCCCAAGCCTTTATACCAAAGTGGTGACCAGGCAAAGTATCCCTGTGGTATTTACAGGGAGCAAAAGTGTCTGGAATTGGATCCTCTGAAGGAGGAATTATCAGTAGGTTCTTTCCATTGCCTTCTGTTGGCTCTGGGCTGTGCCCTGCACATACTTCATGATCCTGGCAAATGATCCTCACCTGAGTAAGGCCATATCTCCTCCTTTTCTTGTGCTCCACACTGATACATCAGAGGTTGGCTGTGTGAAGGTTTAAGACTAAACTGTTGGCTGGGCTGAGATCTATCTTGCAACATTTCTGCCATTCCTAAGCCACTGTATGAACCCTGAAACAAGAGTAATAATAACACTGCAGAGCTGCTTGTGGAAATAGCGTGAGTATTCTGCAGGTTCTGTATGGCTCAATCTGGGAAGCAAATCTCAAAGTATGTGCCCTCAATTTCCTGCTTTGTGAGAATCTCTTTGCTTTGAAGATTTCTGAGCAGAGTGAAAAGGAAACCGGTGTACAGCCCTGATGTGTTTGTGTCTCAGAAAATGTTTTTCAAAGAGCTACTGTCCTGGAAAAGCAAGCACACGTGATGCCTGGGCTGTCAGGCACAATACAGTGAGTGCTGCCAGCAAGCCAGACACATCATTCACTTCGTGGCCTCCTCTTGGACGCTAGAGGTAGCTCTTGCACACGAGGAAACGTCTCCTTTTGGCAAATAATGATCACAAAGCCTAACGGACAGACAGATTTATCGTGGGGAAAATATGAAGTGCATTAAATCTTATGTATGTTGCTGAGAATTACATTTTGGATTATGAAAGCAGCTGGATTAACAGATTTCTTTGCTTGGGAGAAAGTAAGTGGAATAACACCTCCCATAGCAAACCAACAGCTGTCCTTGCCTGACTCCTGGAATGGGGTCACTCCTGCTGCCTGGTGATCTCCAGATACACACAGGCACACAGCTGTTTGGGATGAGCAGCCACACCTGCAAACATCCCAAATGACATAATAATGCCTCTGGTCTCCTGCTTACACGTTTGTGGCGGGGAGGGTTAGCAGTGCAAGGGGGTTGACGTAAAGCATCTGCTGTGTTTTCATCTTTTCCCATCAGATCGGCCGCTCGGTAACCTCTGCCAAACCACCTGCCTCATCCTGCCAGCGATAATCCTCCGGGGCTCAGACCCCCCTTATGTTGAACTGCTCCATCAGCTCACTGGCAAAGGTTTCACGGTGACTGGAGTGCGCCTCACTGTGCTGGATGCACCACAGGCTCACTGCATCTCAGAGATACTGAGCAGAGCCAAGTACGGGGTGGCAGCAAAGGTATGGAGTCTGGATTTACGCTTTGCTTCTTTCCCCGTGGAAGAAGAGCCATTTGATGCAGTGCTGTTCTAGCTCTGAGTAAACCAGCTTCAGCACAGCACTGCAATCTGATCTCTTATGCACTAGTAAGTAATTTGGGCAGTGTGCCTTGCCAGCTTCTCCCTACTTTGTGTTCCTGTATCTCCATTAACTCACAGACACCTGAACTTGACATCGTGATGTGCAAACATAACCTTACTGTGAATGCTACATCCCCTTCAGACATTTTCTTCCATTCACCTCACAGTGCACAGTTGCTGCTGTTATGTATGTTCTGCTGTTGTATCTTGTCTTGTTCTTCCCGATAAATACAGTTTCTATTTCCTTTTCTGTAATCACACTCCATTAATCCTCCTCTACGATGCTAAATAACCCTTCTGCTTTTTGGACGGTGCCCTGGAGTTCTGGGCAGAGATTTCATTTCATCTCTCGTTCCGCTGGTGATGACAACTTGCACTGCAGTCCAGCATGGGGTTTAAGCAAGTGCTCACAGGGTGTAAGCACAAGGTTTGCTTCTGGGGCGAGCCAGTACTTTGCTTTACAGCAGTGCAGCATCGCCCCAGAGCTGTTTTTCTCTTTATGCTTGGTATAAGATAAACCCATCATTCCAGGAACCTTGCTAGAGCAAAGCAGTAAGGGGGAATGTGCAAGAAAACATTGTCAGGAGCAGACAGTAATCAACAGGGGGGAGCTACTTATACTGGCAGTAGCAATCAACAAAGGGCTGTCAGAAGCATGCAGCGGTTCCAGTGAAGAAATAAAATCATTTCAGTTTCCAGCCCATCGGTACTTATGAGTGTCTTAGGTGCAACCTATAATAAAGCAGGTAAGATCTTTTCAGGTTGTGATTTTTGAAACTGACAGCATCCCTTTGAAGTACATCTGTACAGAATAGCAATTACATCCAGCATCCAATTAGTCTGAGCACTGCTTTCTCCCCCTGCAGCTCCCCCGAGGATGCCGTCCCTGCGCACATCTCTCCAGGAAGGACAAAGCCCAGGGGTGCGTGGGAAGGACAGGGCAGCACGGCCCTGCTCCCCTGCTGGCCATGCAAACACGTCCTCCTGTCAGAGATGAATGGCTGTGGGCAGAGCTGGCATGCATCCACCAGGGACTGGCACTGCTGAGCCAAAGGCAAACGTTTACAGCATCTGCTTTCCCTTGCCAGCAGGGCGATGGGCTCCTCCAAGTGAGGAGTGTTTCTGCTGCCGTGTCTCAGGCATGTGCAGTTATGTCCACGTTCCTGCTTCCAGCAGAATTAGTGACTGAGTATCACACCCAAGACCCAGCTTATTTTCACTCTGAGAGGAGAGAGCAGGAGTAACAGCATGCCATAGGAAGGGGTGAACCGCCAGTTCAGACGTGATACTCCTTCAGCGTGAGCCTCTGCTGCTCTCCTTCCTCCCCTCACACAGCAGTTATCTCTGCTGTCAGCAGCTCATCAGTGAGGCTTACAGCCTTATCTAAGCAGAAAGCAAACCAAGGCTGTGCTCTTCTCTCTCTCAGTGCTCCCTCTTAATGGATGGTTTGTGCCTGGTGGTAGCAGCAGAGCGAGACAGCGCAGTCATTGGCTTCGACTCCCTGCTGGACAGGTAAGTGAGGTACAATAACACTTTAACAGCACTTTTTCACCACTGCCTCATTTCTCTACCAGAGGGCGTGTGATCCAAACCAGGACAGCTGACTGCTCTGTAATTCACTTGTGGTTTGGACTCCCACAGTGTTTGGTGCCACTCAAAGGCAACGTGTTCCTCTGAAGGAAGGCACGTCACAAGCACGAGGGATGGTTGGACTAAGTGGTCCTAGTTATCTTTCCAGCCTTAATGATTCTATGATTGTTTTAAGCCATGTTGTTTTCAACGTACTGACACATCACAGTGTTCCTTAGGCTGAAGTCACACTCAGGATGCTAGCTAGTGAGTTGTATGCTTTGTTAAGGGCTCAGAGTGTCTGTAAGGCTTGGCAGCATGGTTCCAAAATGCAGGGAATTCTCTGAGATAAGGGCTCACGTTGGGAATAGACCTGCTGAGTCGATACAATTCCTAGGAGAAATATCTTAGCAGATTCTGTTTGCTGTGAAGAAAAAAAAATTGTTTAAAATAAACGCCAGAGAGCAAAATCAGAAATCAGCCTCGTGAATAAATCACCAGAAACGCTGGATTTATGAGCCTGATAAAACAAACAGAACCCCTCTACAGGGACTGATTAGTGAAGCAGGCTGATTATCAGGCCAATTAACCCACTGCCTCCCAGAGGGAAAGTTTCCATGCACAGGGGGTGGTATTTAGGAACGAAGAGAGCCGTCAGGAGCCCCAGAGATCACTGCTGAGGAGGTTCTAGGAGAGGGCTGTCAGTGGGGCCAGGAGGCAGCACAGCATCCCCCACCTCTTTGTTTTGCTGTCGGAGTCTGGGTGCGACCTGCAGCACAGCACCTCTGCCTGCTGTAGGTTTACCTTGGCCTGCTGTTGTGTGCGTGCATCCTGGAGGCACTCCCACGGGGCAGGAGCTGCTCTGCCATCAGCCCTGCTGCCAGAACTCGTGCAACCATTTGAAACCAGTTCTACAAAAATACTCTTTGTTCTGGATGGTGCTGGTGGAAGGGAGGGGCAGCGGGGTGTTGCGCAGGGCTGGGAGGTGGAGAGGCACAGATCCTTGGCTAGATCAGCTCCAGCCAGCAGTGCCCTGCTCCACCATTAGCCATCAGATGGCTTAAAGTCAGCTTTACAGACGTCTCTGCGAGCCAACCTGACTGAAGCGGTGTCTCACAAGGACACTTCATGCTAAGGCATCTTCACTGCCTAGTTTATAAACATTTCAGAGTAACATCTGAGGTTAATTGCACTTATGCCTCCATCAGCAGGAGCCACGTGACCTCTCCTGCACTGAATACATCACCATGTATCTGTATCACTGCTGTGGCCCAGGATCCCAGTACCTGCCCTGGCTCTGCTGCACTGCTGAAGCACTGCAGTGAGGGAGGTTATTTTCCTGCCCTGGGATCCAGTTTGTAGCTGAGCCACGTCACTTAGGCACTGTGCCATGGGGAGAGACACGGCCATCCGTGGGGATGTGATGGCAGAGCAGGGCTGTGATGAGAAGGAATCAGGTGCTGAATGAACAAAGCAGGCTTGGCTAGTGCAGCTGCTTGTTCTGAGCCTGCTGGAGCTTTGCTGTGCCAGCTCTGTCTGTGGCATGTGAAGAGAACACTCGGAGGATGCGCCGTGAGGAGCAGTTCCTTAAGGGCAGCTGCAGGCTCTCATACTGTGTGGTGGTGTTCAGCAGCAGCAGCACCCACCCTGTGCACTCTGCCCATTCTCTGGGTGTCTTGAAGGGATTCTTTCTGCACCAAAGTGCAGGAAGAACACAGGAGGGGACAACTTACACAGGTGGGGGCACAAAAGCAGTCTGTGAGCTTGGTTGACTGCGAAGAGCGAAGCCAGAGTGAGATGTAGGAGGATGCCAAGGGCAATTTGCAGGGCAGTGGAGTCAGGTGTTCGGAAGAGGTGAGGGGAAGGGAACCACAGCCTTGGAACAGTGGGACCAGGGCAGATCCTGGGGGAGGAAGTGACACAATCCTACCTACAGACAAGGAAAACAGATGCGAGAGTTGCCTTTCTAGTTCTGCCAGCACTCAGATGCCTAGGTCTCCATTAGAAAGCATTTGAATTTCCCCTGTCATAACTTGTTTTTAAAGCCAGATTTCCTAGCTGCAGGGTGGCAGAGGGAAGGATTTACAAGCAGGCTCAAAGCAACAACTTGGAGAAAAGCTCTGCTTGGTGTGCGTGGCAAACCACATGTAGTCGCCTTAATAAGAGATGCTGTTTTATAGTGACCACAGCAGAAATTACTCCTTTGTGGTTGTCTGAGCTCTCATAAAGCACTTCCAGGTGCTGCTAAGATTGCTGGGACCCACCTGTGTTGTGTAGGGTCCCCAGGAATTCAGCTGGCTTGAGTTGTGCTGAGCTCCATCAGCAATGCTGGCCTGAAGCACACCCAAACCCTGGCTGCAGGGGAAGAAAATCGGAGTGCAGGCAATCAGAGCCAGCTCCAAGTGCAAAGGAACTTAGCTGGATGTTGTGCTGTCTGCTGAAACGTTCTTACCAAGTGTTAATTGCTGTTAGCAGGGAGCGATGTTATCCCTATAGGAGGCTCATCTCTGGGAGGCTTTGGAGGGAAAGGAGGTTTAGAAATCAAAAGAGGAACGTGCAGGATGTGAAATCCTGGGGCTGATGGAAACCACTGGAGGGAAAACTGTTGCTGAGTGCAGGAGCTGGGTGTGGGGGCAGGGAGCTGGAAGCACTTCCAGGGGCTGAAGGCTCTGCCCGTGCATGGGGTTGGCTAGGAAAGCAATTTTGAGCTTTGTGTCTTGCCTTGAGATGTCTCTAATATGTCTTGTGGTCAATTTGTGTGATTTAAAGGGGACCAAAGCACGAGGTGAGCAGTGCAGTCCGCCCTGCTGTGAGGGGCAGCGCGGGAAGCCTTCAGTGCCTGGGAAAACACATTGGTGGTCTTTGGTGAGCAAAAGGCCCTTGCACAGACCTGGCATATCTGGATGTGTGCGTATTCCCACTGCCCCACAGACCCCATTATGCAACGGGTCATTACTGTTTGTTTGGAGGCTTATATTTTAAGAATCCAAATCCATTTATACAAAGCTTTGTAAAACCCAGGATTTAGCTGTGTAAAGAAGTTCAGTAACAGATGCACGCGGCCAGAGCTGCTGGCACTGAGCGTAGCCCTGCCTAAAGCTGGGTCATCAGCAGTTTCAACAGCTTAGATGGCAAAATAACTCTGCCTTCCCTTTGTCTTTACCCCCAGTGTGCGTTGGCAGAAGCAGTCGGTGCTGGACATGGCGCAGCATCTCCTCTATCCTCAAAATGAGAAACAGGCAAGTAGAGATGGTTATGGAATAGATGGACCTTTTGTGTCCCTGTGGTGAATGAAGCTTATCCAGAGGGGTCGGATTTTAAAAGAAAATGTCAGTTGGGTTGTGTGGCTCTGGAGGAGCAGCCCAGCTGGCAGCGGGGCAGAGCTCAGACTGAGCCATTCCTGGGGCAGTGCAGGCTGCAGGGCTTCTCCCTGGGGCTGCAGGAAGCACAGCAGTGAGCCCTGGCTCTCTTCAAAGGACCCTTTTGCTCCCAGGTCCACAGTGGGTTTGGAAATCACAGAGCCGGGTCTGTGCACCTGGGAATGGCTGCAGCTCAAAAGATGTCCCTAGAAACTGTGTTTGATCCTCTGATCTCTTGCTAACGAGTTTATGAAATGTCAGCCAGGCTTTCCAGGTTACAGCTAATGAGCAACACCATGATATCAGGCAAAGTTCAGAGGGTTAAGTGAGCACAGATTGGAAATCCTCACGGTCTGAGTGGTGTTCACTGGTGGAGCCACGCCATGGGAGAGAAAAGGAACTTCATACCGACTCCCAGTGTGATCTGGGAATAGGAAATAGGATGAGAATTCAGATTTCCAGATGGAGACTGTTACAGCTGTACCTGGAGAGCTTCTCCCTGCGTGCAGCTGGGGATGGGGCCGTGGGGTGGGACCTACCACCAATAGAGGGGCAGAAGAGAGGAGGTAACACCCCGTGGGGGAATCACAGAACCATAGGACAGCTTGGGTGGGAAGGGGTCTGCAGGGAGTTTCTTTGCAATGCACAAAATTCACAGCTCTCCTTTTCCTTCTTGTCTCCTCAGGCTGAAGAGCTGCTCTGTTGTCTTTTTGACTCCCTGACATCTGACAGCACCTTCCGCATTGAATCCCAGAGCTGCTAGCTGCTGGTCACAGCCCCCAGGTAGCCTGTGGGCCAGTGATATTGCAGGGGGTGTCTGTGCAGGTGGGCACAAAGCTGCTTCCAGCCTCCAGGAGCACCAGCTCCTGTTTGTCATTATAATAAATTCTGAAGCATCCTGTTAGATGAATGAGCGTGGTGAAGGATCAGCGCCCAGGAACAAATCCTCCTGAACTGCAGCATAATTTCTAATGGAGTGCATTCATGATCTGCTTGTGATCATGGAGGATTCATCGGACTGGGTTA
Source organism: Centrocercus urophasianus (assembly GCF_019232065.1). NCBI lineage: Eukaryota > Metazoa > Chordata > Aves > Galliformes > Phasianidae > Centrocercus > Centrocercus urophasianus. The sequence continues at coordinate 619,213 of NW_024884855.1, read as the reverse complement.
AAAATCAGGAGGTAAACACGGGGGCAGAGGTTCTCTGCTGTCTCACTCTCGAGCACATCGAGACTCCATGTTCTGATGCTACTGTGGCCTTTGAACTGAAGACAGAACCCCAGTAAATGGCATGCAGATAAAAGGAGGGAGATGGGCTCCCCTGGGAGCTGAGAGTTGAGGGAGGCTGGAAGCTGGGCAGCCCAGCATTCACGTGTCCTGCTCCCTGGCCCTGCTGCCAGCTGTGTGCCCACCCAGCTGCCCAGGCTGCCTGCTGGGGCCGTGCATCCCCTGGAGAGAAGCTGTGGGCTCTGTGTGCCAGCTGTCCCCATCCCTTGGGGTCCCAGGAGCTGCTGTGACCCAAGGCCTGTGCAGCTCCTGCAGCTCAGTAAGTAGGTCATCTTGCTGCACTCCAGCGCGCTTCTGTCGTGCCTGCGAGCCACACACAGCTTTGAAACAAATGAGAAAGAAAAGGATGCTGAGGTGAACCCCATCTGCAAACACAGTGGGAGCCGTGCCTCAGTTTCCCAGTCGTGAAACTGCCTCACGCCTCGGACACCACAACAGAAACGGGGCAGCACTGGGTGCTTTGGGAGCATCCTCAGTCCTTATTGTAACGCCCGGCTAATGAGGCTCGGCAGGATGCACAGAGCAGGGAAAACATCATCCTCCAGTATTTCCAAAATGCTGGCATCCCATCATGGGCTCAGCAGCCGTTCCTGAGCACCCCTCTGCTCTCTGGAGAGCTGCAGGGCCCCATCCTGCTGCCCAGTGCCACAAACAGCTGCAGCTCAGCCGTCCTTCCTGCAAACCGCCCCAGGGCCACCAGGATCTGCTCCTCGGAGCTGAGGAGTGAATTAAGGATGGCTGGAATGAGGAGAAAGGCAGATCCGATTGGAGATTGCCAGCTTTGCAGCTGGCTCCTACTTGCAAACAATCCATTTAGCTTATGAAAGCAAGGAATTGAGTACAAAACCCCCTAGATTGTTTGCTTCCTAGAGAAAGAAAAGAAAAGAAATGGAATTTAGATTAAAAATTATGCAGAATAGCATTAATTCCCCACCCTCCCGTGCCTCCCCTCTAGCTGGAAAACCAGAGCTCATCAGAATTTGGCATTGTTCCGCTGCCAGCATGGAGCTGCCTCAATGGAGGAGATAACATACAGGAGGTGGCACTCGCTGTTAACTCCTTCGGGCCCTGCAGGGCCGTGTCCCCTCCCCACCCTGCGCCGGCTGTGGGGAAGCAGAGCTCTCACCTTGTCTCCTTCCATCCTATCTATTCCCGCAAAGCTGATGTCCCCGTGCACCAGGCCTGGTTTGTGGCTTTAGGTGATGCCCAGTGCCATCATGAGTGCAAACAACAAGGAAGAACTCAAAATTAATGAGCAACCGGAGTGCAGCGTTCAGATGTTCCACTTTCACGTCCCCTCTCCACCGTAACTCAGCTGAATGAAGCAGCTCTGCAAGCAGGTGCCACCTGGCATTGAAACACTGAATGTGGGGATTGGATTTGGGCCGGAATGATGTTGGTTTTTTTGTAATATTTACATTATTCACCCCCCAGAAAGCAGTTCCTACCCCAGCCCTGTGCAGCACCAGAGCTGTATCCCAGCCCCTCCCAGAGCTCCGAGGGAGCAGAGCAGAGCTCCCTGCCCAGCTCTGACCCTGCAGCACAGCTGTGCCGTCGCTCTGCTGCTTGCAGCAGCATCTGCACAGTTTTAGGTCATCCTTGCTGCCCAATTCACGTTGCACTGCCAGCAGAGGTGAAGGAGCACACGCTGCCCCTGGAGGCACACGCTGGCCACGGCATTGCCTTCACCTGCCGGCTACATCCATCCATCCAGGGGCACTGGAGGATGCAGGACTCCACGGGGACGTGGCACAGCACAGACCTGCAGCATCCTGGAGCTGCCGCCTCCCCCACCGACCCAGGCTGAGGCCACGGGGCGGGCAGCAGCCCCTCTTCATCTCATCTCCCCGCGGCATCGCTGCAGCAGGAGCTGCTGGTTAATTGGCACTTGGCAATTCCCCGTGGACAGGGACTGGAGGAGCACAAAGGGCGATTTGTCTGCAGGGCTGCGAGCTTTGATAAAGCAGAGCTGGGGATGACTCAGATGTGGGTAATTAAAGCAGTTGAGGCTCTGGTAGAGATATCGGCTCTGAGCTCCTTCAGCTGCTGGAACTGGGGCGCACCGAGCCCAGGGCTGGCAGGGCCACGAGCCGATGGCACCGCTGCTCCCTGAGCCTGAGCGCAGCCCAGCGCCCTGCTGGGCACACGGATGGGGCCGGGGGCTGCGTCCTGTGCTGCTCCATGTGCTGCTGCTCCGGGCTGAGCTGCTGTAGCTGGCAGACTTCGCTGGGTGGGCAGCAGGAAGCGCAGGCCCTCCATCCTTCCTCCATCCTGGCCGCACAGCGGTGCTCGTCCTGCACAGCCCATCAGCCAACACCTCGCTGTTTTGAAGCCTGTCTGGATATGAGGCGCAGCCCACGGACCCAACCTGGCCTCATCTCTCCCATCCCTGCCTCGTGCCTGGTGTGGCACTGCTGCACCCCGCTCTGTGCTCCTGGGAAAGGCTCCTCAGGAGCCCCCGGGTTGTGGCACAGCCGGGCCAGTCCCACAGGGCTGTGGGAGCTGCACCTCTCCAGCCCGGAGGAGCTGGAAGGAGGGAATGCGGGGAACACAGCTCACTGTTAGCCAGCGCTGGGAGCTGGGCGGCCGGGCAGGTGCAAGGCTGGAGGTGATGGATGCTTCCGTGAGGGGAGTGCTGATGGGCAGCAGGAAGAAGCTCTGTGCGAGGAGGTGCAGCCCCAGGAGAGAGAGCTGAGATGTGTGTGTATGTGTGCACCTGTCCCTGGAGGTGTTCGGGGCTGCTGTGACTGCTCTGCATCCATCCCTGCTCCATTCCCTTCTCCCTGACTGGAGCTCCACCTATCCATCTGTCCATCTGTCTGCCTGTCCATCCACCTGTCCGTCCATCCATCCATCCATTGACCTGTCTGACATCCGTCCCACCCTCCAGCAGGAGCTGCCTCCTCCAGCACGGGCTCTGCTCTCCCTCAGAGCTGCTCTCCCCCCTCAGCACTCAGCCCTGGGATCCAGGTGGGCGCAGAGGAGCCCCTGCCAGCAGTGGGACGCAGTGCTGCCCGTGCCCCAGCCTTTGGCAGTGAGTTGTGGGCCGTGAGGCTGACCCAAATGCTTGCACCTGTGCTGGACTACGGAGTGCATTTGGAAGCTGAGCAGAGGGGCTGTGCAGCCCTCCCACCTCACCTGTGAGCTTTTGTGCCAAAGTCTCTTTCCATGGCGGTACCTCCAGGGCTGCAAACAATGAACATCCATCTGAAGCGTGCTCTGGAGGTGTTCTGGCTGGCTGTAAGCCCCCAAGGTGTTACAGATGGTGTAGGCTGCTTATTAAAGCCCCCATCCCTTCCCATTACATCTCCCATCCCATCCTGCAGCATCTCCCATCCCTGCCGACGTCTCCCAGCTTCGCCAAGGCTGGGATGCAGCAGTTGCCATGGCAACATGGGAGACCGATGGAGCTGGAGCCCACAGTTGAGATGTTTGGGCTGCAGGGGGGGGGCTGTGCTGGAGGTGTTCCCTCATCCCCTCATGCCTGCCCTGGGTCTCATTGCACCCTGAAACTTGTCAACCCCCCCCCCAAAAAAGCCCACTGACAAAGCTCCAATTTTTTTTCAGCCCAAGAATGCTATTGGAAAAAAAAAAAAAAAAAGTCAATTTTCTACTTTTTTTAGAGGAAAATTTTCAAAACTCATATAATTGCAGCCAGGTTAGGGGTGTCAGCAGCCTCCTGGGTGCCTCTGCCCTGCACCAAAATCCGCCTGAGCCCAAAGGGAGCACCAACGGAGCCTGGGGATGTTCATAGGGCTGCTTCCACTGGGCATGGAGGTGGGGTGGAATGGGATGGAGTGGGATGGGATAGGATGGGATGGGATGGGATGGGATGGGATGGGATGGGATGGGA
>NW_024884855.1:614089-615233 GCF_019232065.1 Centrocercus urophasianus | reverse complement strand
GGATGGGATGGGATGGGATGGGATGGGATGGGATGGGATGGGAAGTTCAGCCTGCCACCAGCTGAAACATCCTATTTTGGGGCTGTATTTTTCCCCACCTTGGGATGGGTTCTCATGCCCATTGCAGGCAGCTTGTCCCCACAGGGCCCTGACTGCACCCAGCACAGCAGCCAACAGTGCAGAGAGCAGCAGGGCCCTGAGAAGGGCAGCCAGGGGACAGCTCTGAGCAGCACAGCAGGGGCACCGGGCCTTGGCAGCACCCCGAGGTGGGGGCTCAGGTCTCCATGAGTCACATTTGCTCCCAACATTGCTATTTCTGGAAGCTCTGGCAGCTGCACGAAGGGCAGTGAGGAATCACCTCCCTGAGCTGCTGTGCATCCCCCGGCATCTTCAGAGCCACCATCGCAGGGGTGCATCCTGCACAGTACGTGGTGGTGGCACCATATTGCCTTGTGAAGGGCTGCTTGGGGCTGGTTGGCTGCGCTCTGAACGAGCGGCCGGGTGGATGCTGCACTTTGGGGGATGCGGTGCTTTGGGGACATCACACTTTGGGGACGCTGGTTTGAGGGATGCAGCGGTGCTGGGGCACACGGCACAGCCCCAGGGAGCTCTGGGTCCCAGGGGGGTTGGGGTTGCGGGGCCACAGCCTGCGGGGTGATGGAGGTGTGAGAAAACGAGATTGGAGGAGAGCAGAGCGGCGCGTGGTGGAAGGGCTGAAATCAGCACAGCGAGTGAGGAGCACCTGAAGTCCGTGGGGCTCGGGGAGGGGAATGGGCTGGGATAAATGGGCTGCTTTGCTCCGAGTTACCAGCAGTGCAGCTGAGCGGGTGGGCCGAGATGTCACAGCGCAGCTCGCCTCTCATCTGCACAGGGCCGGGAGGCTCCTTCCAGCACAGCCTGCTGACAGTGACATTGATTTCCCGGAGCTTTGGTGCGGCCAAATCTGTATTTTTAGCTGGATAAAAAAAAAATAACAATAATCACGTGGCCGAGAAATGCTTTCCCTGCCCTGATGTGAGGGCGTTGGAAGCAGCAGACGTTGGTGGCTGTGCAGGGCTCGTGCCCACTCCCCATGTCCCCACTGTGAGCCCGCCTGCCCCAAAGCCCCAGCAGCCCCATCCAGCATCCCTGCAGACATCCGCCT
>NW_024884855.1:405936-613989 GCF_019232065.1 Centrocercus urophasianus | reverse complement strand
TTTTTTTTTTTTTTTTTTCCTTTTTGACAGTGACAAACTGAGGTAACGTCTGTGACACTACAGCCTCTCCTACGGGAAGAAGATCCGGCGCCCGGCGGCCGGGGGAACCCGAAATAAAAACCCGAAACCGAGCGGCAGCGCGGCCATCGGCGCCGGGGCTCCTTATCTACATTATTGCACGAAAGATCGGGACGTGGAGGGACCTAAGGCAAAAAGGAGGACGAACCGCACCTAACATCTCTACATCTGTGCAGTGCTACTTCTACCACCAGACCTGGGCCCTGCGGGCGGGGGGACACGGGGACGCAGGGATATGGGGACACGGGGACACGGGGACATGGGGGCATGGGGATATGGGGACACGGGGGCATGGGGACGTGGGGATGGGGCAGCGGCGCCGGTGGTGGGGGCGCAGGGGCGGTGGGACCCCACCTGCCTGGCGACTGCTGTGTAAACTGCTGCTGCTTCGGGAGCGTGATGATAGCCCTTTGTGCGGTAGTTGGGGGCCGGAGGGGACAGCGGCGTGGGGGTCCTCAGGGTGACCCCGTGGCTCCCGGCTGGCTGTCCCCCCCTGTCAGAGAGCATCGCTGCGGCCATCGCTCCGGGCAGGGAGGATGGGGCGGCACGCAGTGACACTTGCTACATCGTGGCAGGGAGCGGCCGGGGGGGTCCCCTCCATCCCGGTCCCCTCGTCCCCTCCCGGTGCCCGGTGTGGGGCGGGGGCCACCCCGAAGGCCTCCTCCAAGCGTGGGCTCATCGGCCTTCCCAGGGTCCCCGCACAGCCCGCTCGCATTGTCAAGGAGGACCTCCCCCCACAGCACCGTGGGGGGGTCCCAGAGGGGCAGCGAGGCCACCGGGATGGGGACAGCAGCACCGGTGCCCCCCAGCTCCTGCCCGCTGGGCAGATGGCGGCACCGGCATCTTCAGTGCTACTGAGCGCAACCAGTTCTGTCCTCTTCTTGTTTCTGTGTACGGAGGCGCAGCCCCCGGCCCTGCAGCCACCCGCAGCCAAGGGACGGGACGGCGCCACCGGGAGCGGGGCCACGCACCGCCCCGCGCCCTCAGACACAGATCTCTATCGCTGTGGCCAGCACCATCTGCCCTTTGCCCTTGTCCTGCCGTCCGTCTGTCCTGCCGGCCGGGCCGGACGAGGCCGCGCTGGGCTCAGGGCCGTTGAGCCGCGTGCCGGGGCCGTCGGTCAGGATGGTCCTCTTGAGCGGGGCGGGCGTGCAGGAGGCGCCAGGCTCGTGGCGGTGCGGCCCGGCGGGCAGCTTGTCCCCGGCGTGTTTGCGGGAGCGGTAGGAGGGCCGGCGGCGCACCTCAGCCATCAGGTCGTACTTGATGAAGTAGAAGACCTCCTTGACGGGGCAGCGCTTCTCGGGGTCGAGGGCCAGCAGGCGTTGGAACATGCGCAGCGCGCTGTCCGTGAAGCGCCGCCACTGCGAGGGCAGCCCCGCCAGGCGGCCCTTCTGCCACCGCACGAACTCCTCAAAGAAGGTGTCGGAGGCGGCCGCCGCCTCCCAGGGGAAGTTCCCGGTGAGGACGCAGAAGATGAGCACCCCGAAGGCCCAGACGTCGATGCTGGTGTCCACGGCGAAGCCCTCGGCGCGGCCGGCCTGGCACACCTCGGGCGCCGTGTAGGGGATGGTGCCGCTGATGCGCTTCACCCGACAGCCCACCTTGCGGGTCATGCCGAAGTCGGCCAGTTTGACGCGGCGGCAGTCGCGGTCGAAGAGCAGCACGTTCTCTGGTTTGATGTCCCGGTGCACCAGGCTCTTGCTGTGCATGTAGTCCAGCGCCAGGCCCAGCTGCTGCACGCAACGCTTCACCATGTCCTCGGGGAGCCCCACCTGCGGCCGTGGGACACCGTCACTCCGTGCCGCCCCGCGACAGCCCACCCGTCTGCCCCCCGTCTCTCTTTGCACCTTTCCCGCTCACTGCCCTGCCTCCTCCTTCCTGAACCTTTTAGTGTGGGGGAGAAGAGACACGCTGCAGCAGGACTAAGCCACCAGGGCCAGCTGATGGCTGCCGTGCCTTCTCAAGGACATGTGATGTGTCCCAGGCCACCACTTACGGGACCCAGATCATTTACAAGATGTGCGACACATCTCAGACCACCTGTGGGTGGTTATGGGTTCCAGGCTACAAGTTCTATGTCTTGGACAGCACTATGGTTGTTTGATGGGTCTCAAGCCATCGCTTACGGGTCCCAGAACGCTCAGAGGACAGGTTGCATGTCATCTGGGGGATGGCCAAGCCATCAGTTATGGGTCTCAGAACACCCAAGGGATGAGTGCTGGGTCTCATGCCACCAATGGGAAAGGTTGTGGGCCCCAGGCCACCTACAGGATGAGCAGTGGGTCCCAAGCCTGCTTTTAGATGCTGCACTACCTAGGTGTTGGCATTCTGCCCATGGACAGATGTGCGATCTCCTCATGTGCGGCTGTGCAAACACCAGGGCCCCTTCTTATGCCACCAGCAATGTGCAAGCCTTGGCACAGTGACCTTATCCAGGGACACCAAACCCTCACGTCCCCAGCCCAGCACCCAGAAAAGCTCTCACCTGCGGGGGGATGATGTCAAAGAGGTCCCCTCCTGGGGCGTACTCCTGAGCGAAGACGTAGCAGTCCTCTGTCTCGAAGACCACGTCGAAGACTTTGATGATGAAGGGGCTGGAGGAGAGCGTGTTGGTGATGCTGAACTCCCGCAGGAAGTTCTTCAGCTTCGTTTTGTTCTTGTTGACGAACTTCAGGGCCATCTTGGTGCCTGCAGCGGGCAGAGGGCCGGCTGAGCCCGTGGCACGGCCGATGGCGATGCCCCCCCGGGAGCCGCGCCTGCCCCCCGCTCCCCTCACCTGTGCTTTTGTGGGACACCAGGTCCACCTTGCCGTAGGTGCCCTTGCCGAGCTCGCGGATGAGGTCGTAGTGTTTGTTGATGTCGGTGCCCGAGAGGGTGCGGATGGCCAAGGACTGCATGTCTTCGGTGATGAGCGGCACCCCGCAGCACGCCAGCTTGCGCGACGGCTCCTGCTCTATCGATCCGGCGCTCATGGCTGCGCTGCAAGGCAGAGGTGCGTCACGGCTTCCACCCCTGGGGCCTGGCCCTGCCCTGTCCCACAGCCCGTTCTGCCCGCACAGAGCGTCCCTGCAGAGCCCAGCACTCCTGGGACCTGCGATGCCACGGCGCCGCAGCTCATTGCTCCCACACATCTGCTGGTATCGACTTCTGCCTTCCCATCCGTCAGCACCGGCTTTTGGCCACCTAAGACTCCCCCCACGCAGAGCCCCAGAGCAGCCGGCACTCCCAGCTCTCGGTGCCACCCTTTCCTCTCCCTCAATCCTGGGCTCCGACCCGCTGCTCCGGGACCCCACTGAACACAGCTGAGCTCCCGCTCCACGCTGCTCTGCAGCCAAACCACCCTCCGAGCCCCAAAAGCACAAATCCAGAGCCCCATTCTGACCAACACCACGGGAACGCAGCCAAACCACCCCGCTGCCGGCTCGCCCCGCGCCCGCGAGCATCAGGCATCACAGGGGTGGCTGCAGGAAGGGGATGGAGCGTTTTGTTTCATAGCAGATTGACAAAAATCATGGGACAGCAGCTGGGCGGGCGCTGGTATATATTTAGATTTTTAATGTGGAAAAATAAACCACAACAAACAACTCAAAATATATCCCAGAGAACCCGGGCCAAGCCTCGTCCTCAGGTCCCAGGAGCGGGGCTGAGCCCCACACGTGGCCCCACGGGGCTGCATGGGGAGAACAGAGCCAACAAAGAGGAGCTGGATGGAGGGCATGGAGGGGCAATCCCAGAGGAGAGCAGAGCAGAGACCTTCACGCACACAAACGCCTCCTGCGCAGGCACTGCCCCAGCCCCGACGCGCAGTGACCGGCTCACCCATCCAAGCTGAGCCCCTTCCCCACCCTTGTTTCTTTCCACTCTGGCCCTGCTGCTTCTCATCCCAGTTCTTTATTTTTTTCTTTCTTTCTTCCTTGGGAAGCTGGGCAAAAAATAGAAAAGGAACTTCAACACCATGCTGTTCCAAAAATGTAACGGCTTGACTCATACGATCTCCAAAGTGGCTCATCTCCATAGAGCTTTGTTGGCCCCGTGGAAGAGGAGCAGCATTTCGGTGTCTGGTTCCTGGAGGTGGAGGTGGGTTAATGCAGGAGTGCAATGGATACAGGGCTAAAAACAGCTCGCAACATCCTGCAAGAAGAACTTTGTCTGCACTTGAATTTACAATCCTGCTTGTCAATGGCTGCTAATTAACCTGTGATGAAAGACAATCATTCAAGCCAGCAAAGTTCTTTAAGAAAAAAAAAAAAAAAGGGGGACAATCTGCCAATAGGATGGGAGATGGGAGAGTGCGTGCTGCACAGCAGCTCACCACGCCATGGGCTGCTGCCCTGCGCCCACTCTTGGGCCTGGATGCCTCAGGGTTCGTGCTGCAGAAACACCTGCAGCAGAAAGGGGCCTGGGAACAGGAGTGTCCCCAGGGATGGGTGACCCCAAGGACGGGGTGTCCTCAAGACCAAGGCTGACCCCAAGGACGGGGTGTCCCCAGGGATGTGGGTGCTGCTCGCATCGCTCCCAGTTTGGCCACAGTCCCCCCAGAAGGAGGTTGGGATGGGAACGTGGCGCCGCGCCATGGAACACCCAACAGTGACTTTGGCTGGGACAGCAACAACACCCAGGCAAAAGGAATAAAAAAGGACAGGCAGAAGTTTTCATTAAGAAGGAAATGCTTTGAAAAGACGTCGGTTTCTGTGCAAACAGGGGTGAGGATGAGCTTCCATCCAGCTCTACACAGAGATGAGGGTGGTGGGACCGAGTCCCGGCCGTGCTGTGGGTGCTGGCAGGGAAGCAGCACAGCACTGTGGTGAGCAGCACTGTTGTGACACGAAGCCACGGCGATGCCAAAGGCACAGCAAAGCCACCGCCGGTGCCACGGGTCCCCACCGCGCGCTGCGGGCGGCTCACGCCGTCATCTGCGTGTCCTGAACCATTTCTCCTACTATTCAGACTAAAATTGCTCTGTGTTTAAGCTCGAGAACCATTTATCTCATTGAGCAAGGAGGATAATCCACCCACCGCTTCCTCGCTCCGTGCCGTGTATTTATAGGCAGGCGCTCCTCTCCCGGCGCCGGCTGGCTCCGTGCTCCCCGGAGCTCTCCGGCCCCCACCATCCCCGGTGCCACCCGGTGCCGCTCAGCCCTGGGTGCATCGGCTCTGCCAACGACCGGGAGCTCGTTGAGGAGAACGGGGCCGGGAGAGGAGGCTGCAGGGGAGCGGTGGCCGCTTGGGAATTGAGATGGGAAGGAGAAAATAACCCCCCGGCTACTCTGGGATAGGAAAACCTTTAAGAGGAGGAGCGGAGCGCGGCGGTGGGGCTTTGGGAAAAGGAGGGAAGGAGCACGCCGAGCGGGGCCGGGGCTCTGCGGGACACGGAGCGAGGAATGAGAAACACGCGGCAGCGAGCAGGAGCCCCCACGCCCCGGCGGAGGAAACTGAGGCACAAAGCAAGGAAGCGACTTCCTGCGGCCGCACAATGTGCGGGGCCACGACCAGCCCCGGGCGTCCCGGTTCTGCCTCTGCGCCGAGCACGGAACGGGGCCCTCCAGCACCGAGCGTCAGCAGCAGCTCTCGCTGCCCGGCAAGGCGCGGTGACACGGGGAGCACCCGGCAGCTGGGGTAGGACGGGGTCCCTTCCTGCCACCCCGCATCCCACGAGGAACCTGCGGCCGGTGCGGCGCCTCCTGGAGCCCGGCCTGCGGGGAAGGATGCTGCAGAAGAGCTGGCGGCCAGCCCAGCGCTCCGCACCGTGACTTTGCCGGAGACGTCGCTCGGCAGGACGCGTCTGGGAGGGCTGGGGGACAATTCCCACCGCACATCTGGATCCTCACCCCGCAGCTCTGCGGGCGAGCTGAGAAAAACCGCAGCTCTGCGCTCACGCGGAAGCGAAGGGACAGAAGCAGATCTCACCTGTGCCCGGCGCAGCCCCGCTGCAACCGTCCCACCTGGCGACGTCCCCGCGTCCCGCGCCGCCCTGGCGATGCTCACACCGCGGCTGGCTGCAGCCGAGGCCGAGCCGCAGGCTCTCCGTGCCCCGCTCCATCGGCAGCTCTGCCGCCTCCCGGCTCCGCTCTCGTGTGACCCCATTATGGGAACATCGCAGCGCCTCGCGGCTCCTCGGTGCCGTGGGGAGCAGCGCAGCAGAGCTGCATTATTAGCTGCCTTCCCTGGGGCACCGGGGCATTGCTGGAGTCCAGGGACATCACAAGGGCACCTCTGCCTAACGAGGCCGATGGCGGCGTGGGGATGCTCGGGGTGCGTGTGCTGGGCTCGGTGGTGTAGCAGGGTGAGAGCCACGGGGCAAAGCTAGAAGGTGACCAGAGCAGGGGAAAAAAAACAGGGCCCAGCTGATGTCCTCACTCCGGTCCCTCATTTTCTCTGTGCTGTCGTGCAGGACTCGCAGACTCTGTGCCACACAGCCGTGCCCTTCACCTGGACCAGGTGCCGGCCAAGGGCAGCAGCTGGGGAGAGCCAAGTGACACGGGAACACTGGCACAAGCAGTGCTACAGCAGCAAATGTGTGCAGGGAGATGGCACCTTGGGAGCTGCCCCACGTCCCACAAGCCAGGAGGAAGAAGGAACAACCCACAGCTAGATGATGGGTGGGCCGTGGTGCCTCGTCCCCTTGTTCTCCATGGTAGGACTCCTGACCCTGCACAGCAGCGGCCTGCAGCATTTTGGAAAGCACTGGGAAGCGCTGGCTTGCCACTGGCCTTCAGCCTCACACCACACTGCCCAGATCTCCACGAAGCCACAGTGGCTTCCTGCTGTGTGACACTTCCCTGAGCAATGTCACCCCGTTCCCAGGGATCCGGAGTTTCCCATTCCGGCTCCATGCCCAGCAGCAGCCCTGAAACCAGGATCAGCTCCGGATGAGCTGATGGAGCAGGAGAGTGCGGGATCCCGGCTCACGGGAGAGGCCTCTGTCCCAGCACAGCCTTCCCAGCAGCAGCATCCCCTGCATAAGGAGCCATCTCCTGCCCTGTCCCGTCCCACCATGCGTTCCTCCAGCCCCGGTGACTCCACGCTGCTCCTCTGAGGCTCTCGGGCTGCGTTCCCTGCCCTTGTCTCCAGCAGGACCTGCACTCCCTCAACCTCCGGCTCCTCCCGCTTTCTCCCAGCCCCACCGGCACCAGGGCTTTGTGATTCCTTCACTGTTGGTTTCACCGCCCTCCCAAAACTCTTCTACCCAGCGTCCCCATTCCTTTACACCCCAGGAGGGCAGTAGGGCTGTCACCTTGCTGCAGAAGCAGCTCTGGGGCTCCTGGTGCCCCACATGAGCCCCACCGAGCGGGTGCACCGTGCAGAGCCCAGAGGAGGGACCTCACCTGGGCTGCAGGGCTGGGACGAGTGCAGGGCTGCCGGCTCACGGCGTCAAGGCTGTGATTCCCCCGGAGCTCCCAGCCCTGCACAGCGGCACAATGGGACGGGGCAAGACGGGGACAGCTGTGGGACGGACGGGGACACCAGGCTCTCGGTGCCCCCATCCGCGTCCTCTCCCCACATCCAACCGCCCTGCACCGCCGCATCGCTCCGTATTCCCAATAACCCCGTTCTCCCTCGTGTCCCCGGCGTGCCAACGGGAGGAACCCATCGCCCCCCGGCTCCGGCCTCGCTCCTCCGACCGAACTCCGTTACCCACACCGTTCCGGAGCCCGGCCCCGAGTTCGGCCCCGCAGCCGCAGGGCAGCGCCGGGAGGGGATGCGGTGCAGGTGGCGGCGGCACCGGGCGGGGTCCGCCCTGCGGGGCGCGGGCTGCGGGACCCCGAGAGCGATGGCAGCAAAGCGGGTGGCTGTGCGGGGCTGTGTCCCCAAATCCCCCCCTCCCTCCATCTCCTTGTTGCCAGGGGTCGCGCGTGGCCCCTCACCCCCCGCGCTCGGGTGATTTGATGGCGACGACGATGATTTTTATCAGGATTCTTCCGAAATGGCGCTTTCCCCACCGCCACCCGCTCCCCACCGCCTCGCCGTGCAGACAAAAGGGCCGCTCCGCCGCCCGCACAAAGGCGAGCACCGCTCCTCCCTTCTCTTCCCCCCCCCACCCCCCCAGCCTTACCGGGGGCAGCACGGAGTTGGGCTCGGTGGCGGATGGCGGCCGTCAGCCCCCAGCGCGGGGCCGCTCCGCCGGGTTCATCCCGCCGCTCCCGGGAGGAACGGAACCGGAGAGAGGAGCGACGGCGGCGGCGGCGGCAGTTCACCCCCCCGTAGCCCCCCGGTAGGGCAGAGCCGCTCCGCCCATAGCACCGCCTTCGCCATCCACGCGGGGAGCGGGGCACGCGGGGGGGGATCGAACCCCGGCCCCGGCCCCCCCCCCCCCCCCCCGCGTGTCCCGCTCCCCTCCGGCGACGTCCCGTCCCCGTCACCGGTCCCACCCTTGGGGATGAGGGCCGGGGGGACCCGAGGATGAAAGGCACCGCGACCTTCCTCACGCCGCGCCCATCGCTGGGGATGGAGCGGGTCCAACATCCCCCCCCCCTTCGCACCCATCCGCAGTGGGGCTGTCCCCTCTGTCCCCTCCCTGTGCCACCACCCCCCAGCTGCAGTGTTTGAAGCTGCGCCTCTGATCTCTCCAGCTGTCCCTATTTATAGCTGTTTCTAGGTCAGGTGCAAGGAGCGGCTCTGGGGGGAACCTGGATGGGGCCGGCGGCCGGGTCCTCGGGACGCATCGGCTGCCCTGGGAACAGCGGGGGACAAAGTGGGGCCGGCGGCAGAGGACAGGGAGCACTGAGGGAGATGCCATTTGCAGCCCATTCGCATTTGGGTGAGCGCATGGCACATCCTGCAGTGTTCTGCTGGAAGGGTGTCAGCTCCCTGAGGCTCTGTGGGGCCCTATGGGGCTCTATTGGGTTCTGTGGGGCTCCATCCTTCCCATCAGACGCCACTTTGAAGCTGCAGAGAGCTCCAGCACGTGGCAGGCATGTGGGTCACGCACGGACCGAATAAGAACAGCAATAACAATAACACTGTTTGCATCGAGCTCGTGGTCTTCAAAGCACTTAAAGAATATTAATAACTAATGACGATCAGCAAAATGAAAGGAGATGGCTGAAACGTGTTTGTCACATTTGTTCTGGACCATCCGAGTGAGCCTGGGATTCCTGCTGCTGCTCGGGGGAACATCCTGCCCCTCGCCAGCATGCGCTCAGCCAGTGGGGAAATGACCTGGAGAAGCAAATCATGGCTCTCCAGGAATGGCTTCCCATGTTGCCACGAGCAGCACAAGGACGTGCAGGGCCCCGTTGGGGTTGAAGTTGTGTGTGCACCACAAAGTGGAGACCAGCCTGGGTCATGTGTCCCCGGCTTGTGGGTAGAGGTGCTGTGAATGACTCCCCTGTTCCTGGAGAGGTTTGCTTCCGAGCATCTCTCGCTGGCAAACCAGAAGCAGAAAGTCCAGAACGTTTCTAACAGCCTCTCTGAATTCAGGGCTTGTTTGTCCCCTTGCCCAGCGCTGGGAGTTGGGAGCGGCTCAGCCCAAAGCGAAGGTGCTACCAACGCTTCCGCAAGCTGTCACGCCTCGGTGCCATGAGCCGAAACTGCCCGGAGCCGGCGCGGGGATGCTGGGAAGGAACGGGAGGGAGGGAAGGGAGGGAGGGAAGGCAGGCAGCGCGCAGGAGCGGAGCACGCCGGGAGCCGCAGCGGGAGCACAGGGAGCAGCTGGGGATGCGCTGTGCCCCGGGGAGCTGCCGGCGGTGCCTCCCTGCTGCCTGAGAGATCCGCCCCGTCCCTGCCCCATTGAGCCCCTAACCCTGCTCTGCCTTGCTGGGAGCTGCCAGACCTCTGCTTCTCATCCTATTGTGGCCCGGATCCTCATCACAACATAAAGGGGTCAGCGCCCTCTCAACCCCGGGTGGCACCTGGCCAGGGGGGCTTCCAGGGTGGAGCACGGCCAGGGGAGCTGGTGATCCCCCCCCCCAGGGCTGCTGCTCCCAAGGTCCAGGAGGGGATACAGTACACGCTGCCATGGGCCATGAGCTGCAGTTCTGCTTTGTGGTGGGGGCACACTGAGCTGCTACCAGCGGCCATGGGGGTGCTTGCACCCCCTCCTGCAGCCCCTCCTGCAGCCCCCAGGCCCTATCTCTGCTCCTGGGGGATATAGGAGCAGCAGTGGGATGGACCCCAAACAGCTGAGCAGGGGCACAGCCTTCTGCTCGCTGCCCCCCCCCCCGCCCTCTTGGGGAGAGGAGGGGGGCATGAGGTCATCAGGGATGCTTGCAGGCAGCTATGAGGCAGCGCTGACTGAAGCGTAATGATGACGAGAGACAGATCGATTTGAAAAGGAACAGGGTGCTCTTCTTTTGAGCGGGCTTCTTCTGAAGCAAAGCAGAAGGGCTGTCATCCCAGGGCAGGTGGGATCTGGGGTGTAGCGGAGTCACGGCATCGCACTGCTCTCCCTGGTCTGAGATTGAGGCTGCAGACAGCAGCTGAGCCGCTGCCCCTGGAGCACGGCACGGCACGGCACGGAGCCTCCGCTCGCAGCCCGTTCCGCTGGCACCATCTAGCGAGGGAGAGGGGACCGGCACCCGTCGCGAGTCGGAGCGGGAGCCCACCCGGCCTCAGCAGCCCAGCACGCCGCTCTGCCCCGTCATTAAGCCCTGGCTGGGATGTCGGGATGTCACCTCCCTGTGCCGGTTACCCGCGGCCGCTCAGCCCTAGCGCAGATCAAGCTGCGGGACGGGAGCTGGGAGGTTCCGAGGGCTGCTCTGCGCCCCTCTCCATCCGGCAGCCCCATCCCCCATCACCGCTCCCAGCCCTGGTGACCTGTGTCGCTGCACCATCCCAGCACGTGGGCTCCATGACATCAGATCAAGAACAGGATTGAAACACTAAAATAAATCCTACACATTCCAGCGTACTGGTAGGAGGGACAGGAGGACAGGCTCCTCACAGCGTGCCCAGGATGCCGTGAGCCCACCGAGGACAAGGCACAGCCCTGCTGGTAGCCATGCTCCTGGCACGTGGGACGGTGGCACAGGACAGCAGCCGGCAGTGGCCCGGTGCCGGGGAGGAGCAGCTGGGCACGGCGTGTGCTGGTATTCACACCTCGCATCCTCACCGGCTGTCCGGCTAATTCAGGCACCGTGTGCTGCCTTGGCTGCCGCTCAGCAACGCGGATGGGAGATGAGGTTGTGGAGCCAGAAAGCAGCAGGGAGGGAAAGAGCAGAGTGCCAGCACTCGTGGCTCTGCCTGGGGACTGTCCTGCAGCTCTGAGAGCAGGGCCACAATCAGGTGAGCCGGTGCAGGAGGAACAGCACCAGGTGCTGTGGTTGTCCCAAGGCTGGGGACGGCCAAGTGGGAGCTGACACACTGAGTGCTTTCCTGGTGCACAGGGATGGGTCCAGGGGGGGCATGGCAGTGCCCAAACCCCGCTGTCCTCAGAGCTCCCTAGGCTGCCAAGCACACCTGCGTCCTGCTCCTCCTGAGCTGCTGCAACCTGTTGGGATGTGGCGGGAGGTGCTTCCCAACCCACAGCCCTGCTCCCACTCAGCACGGCACGGCACGTGGCACGGCATGGCACATCATGGCATAGCAAATGGCACGGCACATGGCACAGCACACGGCACAGCGCAGTGCCAAGGCACAGTCCCCTCCGTCCAGGAGACGCTGCATCTGCTCCAATGCAAACTTTGGGCTCAGCGCGAGGGTCTCCATCAGCCACCGTTCCCAACCCAGCCCCATGCCGCGTCCCCGCAGCACTGACCTGTGGAGGTGCAGGGGCTGCAGCTCCTCTTTCTGGAAGCAGACGAAGCAGAAGGAATCCATTGCTCAGCTCCGGTGGCCGTTGCACCTGGGCGAGGGGGACAGCGGGCCTGGCAGCACCGGAGCTGCGTTGGCATCTTCCTCGCCCTCAGCAGTGCCGCTGGTGGGGCTCACCCAGCCAGTGCCATGGTGCTGGGGAGCCTCACACCATCAGGCTGAGCTCTGGGGCTGTTTGCTCACCACAAGAGGAGGCAGCTCTGGGCCAGGCTATGACCTGCATCCCTCTCACACCGGTGCCCAATGCTGTCCCGGCACCCATCTTGCAGTTGGCACCGGTGTTCAGCTGGCACACGCAGGGATCTGGGATGGCATTGCTGTGGGTGAGGGCTCCGCTGGGGCAGGATGAGGCCCCGTCTCAGCCCCACCACGCTTCCAAAGCCAAAGGATGCAGCTGCCCCTTTCTGGCA
Organism: Centrocercus urophasianus; assembly: GCF_019232065.1. Lineage (NCBI taxonomy): Eukaryota > Metazoa > Chordata > Aves > Galliformes > Phasianidae > Centrocercus > Centrocercus urophasianus. Next base: position 601,750 of record NW_024884855.1, on the reverse strand, counting down.
CCCACGTGGCAGCCAGGTGCCAGGCACGGCCCCGGTGCCCCCAGCTCCGTCACCACGGCAGTGGCAGCGCAGGGGCTCGCGGTGAGCAGGTGCTCAGTGTGCCCACGGAGGAAAGTTGTGGCACGAGGAGCCGTGGCTGCACAGGACCGGTCTCACAGCAGAGCCGCCGCTCGCTCTGGCAGATCAGCAGCGTGTGGGTATTAATAGCTCCAGAGCCATGCGGTGAGGCTGGGAATTAACTCCTCAGCTGCCGTTGCTGGTGCCATGGGGCCCACCGGCACTGCGGCGGAGTCCTGGCAAACTCAGCACAGCGGTGCTGGGAGCCAGCCCCTCACCCCAGCTGCTGTCCTGCCCCTGGGGCAGCTCCCTGTGAATGGCAGTGGGAGGACACAGAGAGTTTCTCCATCAGATTTGTCATCACTCCCCGGGAATTATTCAGCGCTTTGGTCTGGTTGCAGCACATTTATCCCAGCCACTCCCACACTAATGGCAAACATCGATGGATTTTTAACTTCTTGTGGCCGGAAAGCTCCCAGCCACGCTGCGCTGAGGGGAGCGTGGCTCTGAGCCCCGTCCTCGGTGCAAAGCTCTCAAGGACCGAACCCAGAGGGCAGCTGTCCCTAACTCACATCCATCACCTCCATCCGTGCCCCCAGGGCTGCAGGCACGGTGCCCACATATCAGCATCCCACAGGTGTCATCAGGAGCCCCTCTGTATCCCCAGGGCCCTGGCACCCACCCAGGCACTCACTCACTCACAGCAGCACGGGGAAAATGTTAAAATTTAATGCCTCGGCTAATGGGCCGAATGGAGAGGAGCAGGAACATGGAGAGAAGAGCTGCTCTCCCAGGGAAGGGAAGAGGCAATGGTGCCCAGCCATGGGAGCCCCTAATGGCTGCTGGAGGGTATTTGCACTCAGAACCTTTACCTGCTGTGTTTTTTAATAGCTTGCTCAATGAACAAATTGCTTATTGCCAAGCACACACAGGGCGTGGTTGGGCCACACAAAACTTTCCCTCACATTTCAATATTGCTTTATTGTACTTACAAAAGATGGCTTAACCCTTTCCATGAAGTCAGACCAGGTGGAAGCACTCATTTGTACATGGCGCTCAGAATGAGTTAAGGCTCAATTTGTGGCAGAAGCAATTGAATGAGATGAAAACAGGTACCTGGCTGGGTCTGAAGCGAGAACAAAGATAACCAAGGGATAAACCATGCAGCAAGGAACAATTTTCACTAATTCTTTCCCCTTGGCCTCCCAGTGTAGATATTGTTTTTTTTTCTCTATTTTTTTCCTCACCAAAGAATGTTCTGTGGCTTTTCCCAACTTGGATCGACGACAGCAAAATCTCATTAGCAAGAGATTAAGAAACAGAAGGAGCCCCACATTGACACACAGAGGCCACAGTGTTTTCTCCAGCCATGCAGCATAGGACCTTTCATCCCAGCACAGCCAGGGCACGAAGATGCTCTCATGGCCTTGGGGAGGTGCTTCCAAAACAGGGACGAAGGCCATGGAGCTCAGGGCGGACTGCCAGCCCCAAATCCTGTACCTGCTGCAGCCCCACGGACTGTGTAGGGAAACGGGATTACAAAAGCTGGGGATGCAGCACCGGAAAGCGCAGGATGTGCAGGTCAGCGTGCTGCCAGAACGGGGAAGAAAATGGGCAGTGGGAAAAGCACGCGCTGCTCAGCCCCGCTCTCCTTGCCAATCCCTGCAGTCAGTTACGCTGCCTGGCAGCTCAATTCTCTCCCTCTCCTGTTTTGTTTGATCCTCTAATGCAACTGCAAGCACCTTCAATACCTTTGTACGTACGCAGTCCCCTAAAGCCTATTAAGCTGCTGGTTTCAGCAATCTCTTGCAACGGGAAATGCCACAGGAGACGTTGGGAACCATAAGAGATGCGGTAGGAAGAAACGAAGGTAGGCCTCGGGCTGGCCAGCCGGGTCACCGTGTGGGGAGCGGGGCTCAGAGCCGGACCCCACCGCGTTGCCAAGCAACGCCCGCCCCGTTCACGCGCCGCTCGCCGGCACACCCAGCCCTCAGAAGGGGGCGTGGCCAACTCAGCCCCGCCCCTCCCCTTCCCGCTTCCTGCAGGGCGGAAAGAGCCGGGCGCGCACGCGCAGCAGCGCAGGGGCGGGGCGAGGCGCACCTCCTTGCGCGCACCTTCCCCCCCGCCCTGCGAGACACCGCGCCCTCCTTCAAGATGGCGGACAGAGGCTTGCTGAGGCTGAGTGCGCACGCGCCGGGCCCCGCGGCCTCGGCTGCGATTGGTCGGTGGGGCAGGGCGGCCGCTTCCGGCGGGCGGGGCGGGGAGGGCAGAGCCGCAGGATGCGCCCGGAGGAGCTGTGGCCGCTCCGCCCGTAGCAGCGCCGCTCCCGGCTCCTCCAGCGGCCCGCGCCGGTCTGCCATCCGGCGGCCCTTCCCAGCGCCCCGGGGCTCCCCGTGCTCGGCTGCCGGGGGCGGGCCTCGGGGCCTGGGGGGAGGCGGCTGCTGTGCGGACGGGGGGTGAGCGGCCATGAGGTGAGCGGAGCGCGGCGTCCAGCCCAGAGCCGCCCCGTGGGACGGACGGCCCGCAGCCATGGTGAGTGCGGGACGGACTGTGGGCAGGGCCGCACGGAGCCCCGAGCTCAGGGCGACTTGGGCCGGCCGTTCCCCGCAGGCCTGGGGCGGCGGGCCGCATCTCCGCCTTACGGAGCGCCGTGTCGGCCCGGGTGTGTGCGGCTGTGATTTGCACAATCCTTTCTTTATTTTTCCTCTCGATAAGTGGAAGAAGAAGCGTGTTAAGAGCCCTGCTCGAGCGCAGCCAGCCTGCAGTCTGTCTCCGGAGGTCTGCAGTTCCATTCCGGGCACTCACAGGGTCGTGTTAAGTAATGATGATATTATTTTTCACTGCTTCCATCTGAAGGAAGGCCCGGCGTTGCCAGGTGTGCTCTGCTGGCAGATGGCAGCTGTGTGCACAGACGGTGCAGTGATCAGGGGGCTGCAGCACCTCCGCTACAAGGACAGCCTGAGAGAGCTGGGCAGGGGGTTGGAGATTCGTGATCCTTGAGATCCCTTCCAACCCAGGCCATTCTGTGATCAGGGAATGGGGAGCTGCCTGTCTGGCCCACTGTGGCCTTGCCAAATGAATGCTGTTGGTGCCGGTCTGGTTTTCAGCCCCCATCTGTTCTAAGCTCCCTCAGATGCTGCAGGCCCAGGCTTTGCAGCCTTTTCCTTCTGGGAGTTGGGATCTTGCTCTGCAGCTGTGGATTTCTCATCCAGCATAGCAGGGAATGGCTCCTGCCTGACAACACGGCTCCTTCTGATGGTGGCTTTGGCCAAAGCTGGAGCCAAGGGTAGTGTTCTCAAGGCTGTTCTTCTCAGTGAATACCACCCTTCAGGAAGGTGAATAAATGCTGTGGGGTTTTGGTGATTTGTTGGACCTGTGGTGTTTAGCAAGCTGCTGCTGTGCATGTGAAAAGAGGTTAGCAAGTTCTGTGCTTCAGGGGAACAGCAGTAACCTCACAGACTCAAAGAGGCTTGATTTTTCCATTGCCTTCATACAAACATATTCTTTCAGTCTGCTGAGTTACACGTTGTTTTCTTTTACCTTGAGCATTCAGTTTTTGGTTCAACTACAAGCCAAGTAGTGGGTATGGCAGGTGAGAAGCAGTCATCAAGCCACACTGCAGAATTTACTGTTGTAACGCTTCATGTGAGTCCTATGGAAGATTTTCCTTCTGTTCCACGCTCCTTGGAGCCTGCAGATGGGCCTCTTCTGCTGCTAGTGCCCCCTCCTTCCTGGAGACAGTTGGACAAGTGTGAAGATGAGATTCTGTAAGGCACACTGGGAATGAATGCAGCATAATTAAACTGCGCTGTAAAAATCCAGAGTTGGGAAAGCAGATTCTATATCATGAACTGGGTTAAAGCTGCAGGCTGTAAGCAGGAGAAGCAGTGATGAGTTGGAGCTTGATTAACTGAGGAGGAGTGATGAGAGCAGCAGTCAGTGAGAGAAGCATCAAAGGCAGGAGGGGAAGCTGCAGTGACACGCACTGCGCTCGAAAACTGCGTGTGTGTTGGCAGCATGTGCCACTTCAGGGTGCTGCGTTCCACGAATCTTACACTACTGATAAGGAAATTCTAGAGCAGACCAAAAAGCATCAGTGTGTTTCCTACTCGAGCATTAGGTTCCTCCTGGCTGATTTAAAAAAAAAAAAAAAGAAAAAAAGCTTAAAAATTTTGTCTGTAGAACAAATGCACTGTTTTGCATCCAAAGAAGCTCTGCCTTTGTTTCACTGCTGATGCTTCACCTCTTGTTCTGCTTCTGCTACCAATGATGGATCGTCTCTGAGGCTGTCAGGGGTCAGTTGTGATCGTTAGGGCATAGCAGTCACCAGATAGTGCGTAATGAACCCTCATGGGAGGCTGCAAGTCGGGCAGTTACCTCCTAGAGAATGTTGTCTTTGTTTATCTGAGACCTGTATCATGCCATCCACCAGAAGAATAGCTCAGGCTCTCCTTCCCTGCCATATCGTTTTGCTTGATATCTGGCTTTAAAGATGCCGTGTGAAATCAGCTGTTCTGTCAGAGAACTGCAGAGACTCCTCAAGCCCTGTGTTAGCTGTGCAGCAGGCACTTGCCTTTCCTGTTGTCAATAGGCCTCAGAAACATGCAGCAAAGTGGGAAGCACACAACAGGAGTAGCAGTGGTGGCTCCAAAAAAGCCGTGTCCCTGTTGTGTGTGAAGCATAGCCTGCAGAAATGGAAGGAGGCAGTGGATGTGTGTAGCTTGAATCTTTCTAGGTTTTTCACGGCAGCATTCTAACTTTTATTTCACATCCGTGTTGTCATTTTCTTAGCACAAAGTACTGTCATTTGCTTATGCTTAAAGCCTCCTTTGAAGAACTGAGGGAGGTTTAAGCCTTCCATCTGCTAAGGAATCAAGTATGCCCGGATCACGGTGTACCTAGCCAGGTTGCTGGTGAGCAATAAGTTATTCTGTCACCCTTGGTTACCGAGGAGCATCCTGCTGTGAGTGATGGAAGCAACCCACGTCTATTGTGGATGTTGGCGCTGCTCAGCTGGTGGCCCTGTGGTTAGAGCAGGTCTGTGGGCCCAGTGAGGCAATGCCATGTTAGTGGGACCGTTCCTGATCTCCCATGTGGCACGGGAACAGCCTCTTGCTTTTGCAGCCATCCTGCTGCTGGAGGTGCTTAAACTGTGCTGCTTGGGCTGCTGCTTCTGCCTGGAGAGCTGCAGGATGCCCTGCAGTGAGAGGTGGAGGAGAGTGGGGTAAGGCTGCGTGCTGCTGTGCCATGAGGGCAGGAAGCACTGAGGTCACCTCTGCTCCTTGGGGATGGCAGAGGTGAAGCTGGGAGCTGGAATAGTGACAGTGGGACTCGATGGTCCTTATGGGCCCTTCCCAAGTTGGGATATTCTATGACAGCACCAGGCCGTGAGGTGTCAGCCTGCATTCTGGCAGCTTTTTGGAGTTCAGAAAGAAAAGTAAATCGTTTTAGAGCTGTTCTGACTCGCTACTGAAAGAGAAACGAGAGAATAGGAACTTGCAAGTTCCAGCCCCAGCTCTGACATCTGGCTTCCTTTTTCAGCCTTCAAGTCGCTCAGCCTTTTCCTGCCTCTCTGTAGCATTATCCCCGTTTCACTAAACCATAAAGTGGGAGCTATGCCTTAACGCCTGCGAGCTGTTCACCTGTTTCTTAGTGCTGCAGAAGGCAGTATGTGGTGATGCTGAGCCAGGTGGCACAAGCTATGCCATGGCATTCAGCACAGTGCTCTGCATTTCCCACCTACCTGTAAGCACGTCACACGTCTTGTTTCAGAGGCTGGGTAGCTAAATGCTGCTTCTGCTGTCTCCAGTCAGGCTAAAAGGTATGAAGGCGAAAGTATGGAGCCTTAAGATCCCTTGTACTATCTGGAGAAGCCTCCTCTTGCTGACTGATGTTTGTGGCTGAGAGATGAGTGGTGGCTGCTGGGATTGTTTTAGGGAAAAGCATTAAAATCTGGTGTGTGCAGTGAAGTTCATGCAGCTGGGTTCGGTGCTGCAAAGAGGTGGCTCAGTGTGCAGATACCTAACAGCTGCTGGGAGCTTGTGTTCTGCTCAGTTACTTCAATGTGTGTTCTTAGGTGTTGTCTCTTAGATCAGGAGGATACTCTGCTGTTGTTATATGCAATATAGAGGGGAGAGAAAAAAAAATAAGCACTTGCTTTTACATCTGTAACTGGCACCTGGCTGGTAGTGTTATATGTCCTGAAAAATCCAAGTCATTGTCCTCTATCAGTCAGCAGGTATTTCCTACCAGTAGCTGTGTCTTTATTTGGGTCACTGCTGCCTTGGCCTTCTCTGCATCCCAGGTATTAACGTGGCACCTTCCTTCTGATGTTGAGAGGAACGAGGTCTTGGCTAACTTTGCTGTCTCAAAATGAAATGCTTTGAATGCCACATACGGAGGTGAAGGATGCAGCAGATCTGTTGGAAAGCTCTCTGTGTTCCAACGCGAGTGTAAATATTAACAGTTTGGTAGAGAGAAAGCACTGAGCTTCTTTCCAGGCGGGTTATCTCCGTTGAGCAGTGACCTCTGTTCCAGGCAGCCCTCAGGCTCTGTCTGCAGCCACAAGGACAGAAGGAAGAGTTCTGTGCTCCAGGAGGAGGCTGGGAATGGTTGGGGTGACCTCTCTGATTTCAGCACGAGAGCACCTCAAGGATGGCACAGATGTTCTGCGGGGAAGCAAGGGCTTTCCAGCACATCTTCCTGCCTTCTTTCTCCCTGTTTCAGATTCCTGTTTACCTTTCAACATTTCAGATGGTGTTCCTTCAGCAACATCACAGATTCCTTATTTTTTTCCCCCAGTGTTTCCTAATTCCTCTCCCTTAGGGATCACGCTGGGAACATTTCTTTTACAATTTTCCAACACTCTGCATTTGTGCTCCAAATCTTCTGTTTGTTTCAGCATCTCTACATTTGTTGCTGGGTCTGCAACTCTCTGTGTATTTTTAGCAGTTTGATGTGATGTTTTCTTACAGCTTTAATTGCAGTGTGGAGATGGGTTGTCACATTTCCTTTGTCCCCTTCTTTGTGACAGCAGCGTGCTCGTCTCATGTGCATTCTGCCTTGTCGGGGTGCCAAGCCAGCACTGAAGGCAAGAGGATGGGATCTTACCTTCTAGAGAAATCCCCCATTTGGAAAAAATCCTAACTTTGCAAATTGTGCCGTGCTTGATTGATGCAGTGTTGCTGCAGTGGGTGAGGTGATTTCTTGGACGTTACAACGCTGCCAGTTCTTTTCTGCTAGACTGAGGGCAACATCCAGCTTCTTCCACTGAGATTTGTCTGAGTGTAGAGCCTGAAACCGCTCCAGGAGCTGAAGCTGGTGTCTGAGAGCAGCACAGGACTCTGCAGGGGCAGCTGCAGGGAGCAGCTCTGCCGTGGTTGGGCTGAAGGAAAGAGGAAGCCAGTGCAGTCAGCAGCCTACGATCTCCGCTGTGCGCGCTGAGGTAGGTGCTCAGCAGCAGGGCTTTGCTGCTCACAGCCCTGTGTGGGGCTCAGCCTGCAAGGCAGCCGGCGCTCAGGAGAAAGAGTTTGCTTTGCAGTGGGCCCCAGTGCTGCAGGAGGTGCAGGGAGAGGAGCAGGCTCTGCTGCTGGGAAGCAGCCCAAGAAGCTGGGGCACTGCGGGTGTCAACATCTTGTTTTGTTTTGCTTTAAACAGGCTAGATGCTTTTCCTGAACGTACTGTTCTTTGGAAGCGTTAATTAAAAAAGAAACCAAGTCTTACAGACGTATTTTGATGATGTTATCCACATTAGTTTCATGTATGCTCTTAAACCCAACGTGAGTTTTAGTGGCCTTTGCCAGCACTTCAGTTTGCAATACTGTGAGGTTTCTCTTCTTTGCCAGTGTCCTAGAAAACACCATGTCTCTGTACACCATAGTCATCATGCTGGGATTTGGATTTTGCTGCTGCAGGGTGTTGGGCAAGGTGCAGCCCTTGTCCCAGGCTCCCTGTAGCACCAGCCTTGCTTTGTTGACCCCAGCCTGTTTTCCACAAAGAAAGGGGGGATTTCTTTCTCCCTGCAGAGCAGCTTGAGCTGCATCTGAATAGAAGTGCCATTTTCAGAAGTTGCTGAATAAGTATTTTCTTTTTGCATTCACTTTCTTCTTTACTTACTGTAGTGCTTTCAATTTCCAGCCACGCATGTGTGCATGCCCTCAGACTCCTGAAGTTGGGCCTGCAAACAGCTGCAGTTCAAGTTGTATGTCCACATATTGAGTTGTCTGCAGGCTCAGATACACCAGTTTGGATTTGCACTCAGTAAAGTATTTGAGAAGTGTTCTGGAAAAGCTGTTAATGCTTCGTGGACATCTTGGTGCTGATGCACATCAGCTGATGCCTGTCACATCTTCACGCTTTTCCAGCCTCCTCCTCTCTGGTCAGAGGAGCTGCTGCATTTGTGTGACTCAGGAAGAGGAAGACACAGCTAAAACTTGAAGGTGTTTGTTGTAAGTGGACACCATGCTTGGATACATCTCTTGGCAGTTCATCTATTTGCTGTGGACCATTTGAGTGAGGAAGTGTGTGGTTTTTTTTTCCTTCAGAATTTGATTTCTTCTTGGCACACCTGGCCCTGCTATCCCCCAACGTGCTTCTGTCCAAAATGCTGTGGGTTTGGGTTCTTCCCCCCATTGCCTTTTTAAAACTTGGGTTATTTCAGATGAGAAACGGGGGGATCTCAAAGTCAATGTGTTGTGTGCATTTGCTTGTGGGGCCAGCGCTGTGATCCTGTCTGTGCTTGCCTGCATTCCCCTCTGCAGAGGAAAGGGGAAGTGGTCTGTGCCCTGCAGCTGTTGTCTCACACCTGTGAGCATCACGAGGAAGGACAGGGCTGTCCTGTGCAGTGTGGGATATATGAGAGCCCCCAGGGATGCGAAGTGGGTGAACAGACCGCAGTGCTGCAGTCACAGCCTTGTGCCCTTCAGATGTGACTTTCTAGACATCGCTGTAAGGTTGCAAGTTCCTTTTGAACCCTGGGAGAGAAGCAGAGCACCGTGTGGTGCTTCAGCACCTGCAGCATCCATCCAAAAAGCTCACTGACCCCTGCTTTTCTGATAAAGCCCCAGACAAAAGTGTGCCATCAGTGACAGCTTAAGAAATAGCGGGCAGCAGTTGAGAACTGTCTGTGAGCAGCTTGTGGCTGCTGCAGGATTGATGGATCTAACTGTCCTAACAGCAGTTTTCATATCACCTGTGTGTACCCATCTGATGCCCCTGTGCTATGGCAGTTTGCAGTCATAATGGAGAATACTGACTGTAGTCTGTGTGAGATGCTTCTACGCCTCTCAGCTGTATGTTGTGACTCTAGGAGCTATTTGTTTGGGGGAAATAATGTGTTGCCAAGTCTTCTCCAGCATTGGTTGCAGTGCTTTGTGATTGTTGAGTTGCCATTTGCCGAGCAGCCTTTGTGAGCAGCAGAATGACTGCTGGATGGCCCCGGGGTCGGTTCCTGATCACAAACCATCAGTTTGGAAAGGATCTGCCTCACGCATCTGAGGCTGTTAATCAAAGTTCAGCCTTAAAACCTGAACCCAGGTAACTGAACCTGCCTGTACAAGATGATTGTAGAAATATGATCCTGTAGGTATTCTAAAAGGTGCCTGATTACCTGTGTACTGATGATGTTTACAGGTAAGGTGATCTCTTTATCCTGCTCCAGAAACCAGCTTATCACTGCTGCCTTCTCATGGCCTGTTCTCTGTGCAACGCTGTTCAGCCTATGGTTGCTTTTAGGCTGATGTTTAAATAAAGCACATTGATTCCTGAGGTGCAGTCTGACAGTTCTGAATTGATGAGCAGTAGAGGCAGGATTCCCCAGCTCAAGTGCTGGGCATCAGCTTTGTCACAGTGGATCTGAGCACAGCATAACACGTTCGCTGCCTCCTTCACTCTTCACTGCCCTTAGAACAGTAATTCATGACTTCTATGGCAGATTTTTGGCTTAAATTGTGATATAAGAGAAATGAGTTTGCAGAATCAGCACCTTGTCAGTGCACTGCAGGAGTGGTGGCTCTTGGAGCAAATGAAGCAGAGGACTGCTTGCGTGCTGCAGCCGCGAGGTCTCCTGAAATGGCACCAGGAGCCAGCGCTGCTCTCACGGCACTGGTTTCAGCCTAGTTTCAGTTCATGAAACCACAAAAACATGTCTGAAATGCAACGAGGAAATTGAGAGCTTGATATCATCAGCAGCGTGCTGCAGGGGAACACGTCTGCCGTGGGGCTGTGCACTGCTTCCTATCTGAAGGCTTCTGGGCAAGCCTTGCAGTTCTGTCTGAGACCTGTGGAATGTGTGTGGAAACCCAGTCTTCTCCTACAGTTAGCTGGGAACAAGGAGCTGCAACGCAGCACTGCTTTGAGCTGCACAGCTCTGCCTCGGTGTAGCGTGCATGCATTCCTTCTGGAGTGTGCATTGGGTGTCATACGGCTGTGTTTTGGTTTTTGAAGCACTCCATTGCACTGATTCTGTTGCTGCTGTGCTTCAGTTCTTCCCCAAACTTCACTGCACAGCGCAACCCACAGCTGCTCTGAGGGTCACCGAAGCAGTGCCAATGCTGGTGCTTTGCTGGCAGCAGCAGAAGGAAGGCTGTGGTGAATCATGCAGGCTTGAAATGACCCAGCACCTCCTGAGGCCATCACTGATGATGTGGGAGTTCCTGTTGCGTTGGGGCTGGGGCGGGGAGGGACTCTGGAAGACACCCTGGTAGTTGGTAAAGCTGATGAGTAAATTGTTGTGTCAGGGCACGTGCATACACATTATGTGTATAATCCACTTATCCTTTACTGCGTGCTTAAAAATGATCTGTAATACTGTAAATAGTATATCATAGGGTCATAGGATGGCCTGGGTTCAAAAGGACCACAATGACCATCTAGTTTCAACCCCCTGCTACGAGCAGGGTCACCAACCATCAGACCAGGCTGCCCAGAGCCACATCCAGCCTGGTGATACATGGAAGAAAATACAGCAGCAAAGTGTGATGGTTTGTATCTGTGTGTGTGACTGTCAGTAACTGCACAAAAGTGGATGCAGAAGGTTCCCAAGTGAAAGGGAATGTGACAGTATCATTTAGAGGCAGCAGAGATGAGGAATTAATGAATTTTGTTCTACCAGCAGTTGCCAATGTGGGCATAGTGGGAATTCCTGCAGGAGCACTTCTGGCTTGGACAGGAGTGCAGTGTCCCTGCTGATACAGCGCTGCCCAAAGGACAGCAGGAGGCACCTCTGTGAGGCTGCAGCTGCAATTAACATCTTAGCAAACAAAGAGGAGGAAAAAAAGGCTTTGTGCAGGAGGTTGCCATAATTTTGTCTTACTGATATCCATTTCCAAGTGCATTAAAAAAGCCCACAAAACCTCTTGCTGTTGTCATCAGGTGCAGGGCCGTATTTGAGCATCATTTGTATGATCGATTCTCTGCTGAGCTGTTAATAGCAGCCATCAAAAGGTTAACGGCGTGGGGTTTTATGGCCAGGCATTAGGGGAAAGCTTTCCTCTTGCAGAAATGATCGCTTCATTTTCTAAGAGCATTTATTTATGAGAGTGCAGTGACAATCTGGCGTGGCCGCGGCCAATGAAGCTGGTGGTTGGGGCTGGCTGAGGCACACAGCTTTCCTGCTTTGTAGCTCTGATCTTCAGAGAATAGAAAACAAAACTGGGGGGTAAGGGGATAAAAAAAGGTAAGTGTGCTCTAAATGGAAGCTGTTCTGGAAAAACTTAAATAGCTTTAGAAGCTGTTATAGCTTCTATAAGCACTTTCATATTTCCCAGAATACTCAGATGCTTTTGTAAGAGGGAGAATGTCTTTGGTTTGATGTGAACTAAACTTAGCATTCTCTGCTCAAATAAACACGCAGGGTCGAAATTGCAGCCACAATCCAATTCCTACGTCTGGCAGCAGCTCTCATCAGCGTGGCCCCAAGTGTTTTATTGTTGATATTGCTGTCCTGTCTGTTTTCTCCCACTCGCTGCAGCTCATCCTTGTGAGGGCTGACCCTATGACAGGTATGGAGAGACAGCTCCTTCAGAGCCTTGTCTGGTGCACTGATTTGGACCCCGAGCAGTCCAAAATGCCACAGGTAGGCAGCTATTAATGCTGTTCTCCTACAGAGAAGTTGATGTCAGTTAATGGCACTCGCCTCTTAAAACGGTCAGCTGGTATATCTAGATTTTGCTGATCCTTTTTATTTAGGACAAAAGGAAATGGGACTTAAGTTGTTGCACCAGAGGAGGTTCAGGTTGGGAATTTGGAAACACTTATTGTCAGAAAGAGCGGTGCTGCAGTGACACTGCTGCACAGGAGTGATGGGGTCACCGTCCATGGAGGTGTTCCAGAGCTGTGGGGATGTGACACTGAGGGATGTGGGCATGGGGGGGTGGATCAGACCTGGAGATCTGACAGATCTCCTTTTTTTAATTCTATGATTTTTGGAGGATTTCCTGGATGAAGGATGTCTTTGTGGGTATTCAAGTAATTGCTGTTCAGAGAGGAAGCTACATGCTCACCTGTGAGTCTTGCTCGTCTGGTTGTATGGGACCAGTATTAAAAGTTGGAGCTCAGAGATAAATGCTGTGAGTAAGCAACTGCACACCTCTGTCTTGATAAGTTATTGAATTGCCCTTAAAATTATCAGGACGGAGCTGGGGGTGGTCAGGGCGTAGCTTTGCAGTGTCCTGGCTACTGGAGCTGCAACCCTGCTTGCTGGCAGCCTCACTGGGTCAGATGGGCAATTCCAAGAGTGCCATTCTTGGCAGGTCTGCCGCCAGCATCCTGGCACATTTGTTTTGTGTGTCACCCAACCATGCTGTGGCTGATGGCGCTGTCTGCAGCTGTGGGATTTGCTGGACTTAAAGAATCCCAAGCGGTGGGGCAGCGTGGATGGTGACACATGGAATCTGACCTTGGCTGCCTTTAATGAATTGAGAAGTGTGAGCACTGCTGGCTCTGATTGCCTGTGGGGTCACCTCACCCTGCCTGCCCATCTCTGTGGGGCTGGGGCAGCCCCTGGTGTGTCTGTGTGCTGCCTGGGGCAGAGGCAGCGGCTCCTTCCCCAGACCCCTTTTGTCCCTTTCCTCCAACACAGAAGTGTCCTGGAGTGGAGGCTGCCTGCGTCTTAATGTGAGTGGTGATACTGGAGATACCACAGCGGGGTTCAGCACAGGTCCTGCAAACAGTTCTGTGCTTATTATGGCCTCACTGGATAATTCCTGTGGGCTGTCCAAGTACAGTAACTTCCCTCTGCAGTTCTCCAGCAGCACACGTCCTTGCATCCTCTTTACCACGACCCAGTTATCTGAGAGCTGCGTGCAAGTTGGATCATCGCAGCGTGCCCCATGCAAGCTTAACCTGGGGATACCCAGAGGCACTACCAAATGCAGAAGGCTGCTCTCTGCCTTTCTGTCATGGCCATCTCCAGAGTGGGGAGCATTTGGTGTGCAGCAGATAACGCGTGTGGGAACCTGGCTAGCTTTGGTCTGTGCAGAGCCCACTGCAGGTCCAGTCTGATCACTGCTGCTCCACCTGTGAGGCACTGGCACAGGTTGCCCAAGGAGGCTGTGGATGCCCAATCCCTGCAGGCATTCGAGGCCAGGCTGGATGTGGCTCTGGGCAGCCTGGGCTGCTGGTTGGTGACCTGCACACAGCAGGGGTTGGAGCTGGGTGAGCTTTGAGATCTTTTTCAACCCAGGCCGTTCTATGATTCATCTGCTCTTGGCCACACCTCAGGAACAACAGGGAGAGGTCAAGTGGGAGCATAAAACAGTCACAATGCAGGTGGCACTGAGCTGGGATGAAGAGTTAATCTGCCTGAGAGTGGGAAGGCCCTGCAGAGGGGTGTGCATCAATGGGCTGAGGCCAACAAGATGAGCTTCAACAGGACGAGGTGCCAATGCTGTGCTTTGGTCACAGCTTTTGCAGTGCCAGCCTTGTGCTCCTCTTCCCTCCTGCCCCTGACACTTGGGATATTGCAGCAGTGCTGCTTAGTGTCAGAGGCTGTGTTCCTGCAGTCATCTTCCACATCTCTGAACTGAGGTAGCAGGGAGTCAGTGGAGGACGCAGCAGATGGTCAGTAATGAAAACTGCAACTTCCAAAAGCAGGAAATGAATCCTCATAGAATCATCACCAGGGTTGAAAAAGACCTCCAAGATCATCCAGTCCAACTGTCCACCTATCACCAATGTTTCCCCACTAAATATTTCCCTTAGTACACCATCTGAATGTTTCTTGAACACTTCCAGGGACAGTGACTAGCAGCTCCCTGGGCAGCCATTCCATTCTCTGACCACTCTTTCAGAGAAGAAATCTTTCCTTGCATCCAACCTGAAGCTCCCCTGGTGCAACTTGAGTCCATTCCTTGTAATCCTATCACAAGGGAGCAAAGGTCAACCCCCACCTCACCACAGCCTCCTTTCAGAGAGTTATAGAGAGCTATGAGGTCTCTCCTGGGCCTCCTAATCTTGAGTCTTACCTTAAAAAATCCAGCAAGATTAATCTTGAGTATCCTTCCTAAAAGAAGTTTGATTTACTCATCCCAAACCCTTCACATCCTGCTATCTCTGTGCAAGGAGCAAGTGCTTTCCATTGAACTAAAGCAATGTGGAGCATGGGGATGGAGAGAGCAATGCTTCCAGGGGGGAAGCCTTACTCTAACGAGTCAATGGGAGCCAGCATGAAAACTGCCTTATGGGTGTTGGGCAACCAAAGCTGCCAGTGTGACTCTGTGTTATGGAAATGCTGAAATTCTCTCTGAATCTTACTGAGAGTTAAGTAGGTTAGGAAGGAATTTGCAACAGCATGAAGCATCCAGGAGAGAAATTCACAGAAGTGGCAGCACAGCTGTATCCTGATGTCTCGAAAGCTACAGGGCTGTTCAAAAGGAGCTCTCACTACAGCACTGCTTCTGTTTGGGCACTGGGGGCTGTGGGATGAGGGGGCAGCTGCCCACAGAGGCCACGTGCACATGGATGGAGGCAGTGACTGAGTGCTTTGCTTTCCCTTAAGTTGACAGAGTGGCTTTGATTCGATTGTAGGCTATTTTAAGCCAGTTGCTCGCTAGCAGAATGTTCTATTTTTTGCTAATGTAGTCCTTGCTTTCTAGAGCAGGCGTTTTATGGGGAGTGATGGGAAGGGGACAGAAGGAAAAAAAAGAGGCTGAAATCCTGTCTTCCTTTGCCGAACAATTGAAGATGGTGGGAGAGCTGGGAGTGGGCAGCAGTGGTGCTCCTGTGGGCTGTCCTGCTCTGCTCTCTGCAAAGGGCTGCCAGGCACCGGGTGGGTTGGGTTTTATTTTTAGAGGCAGAATTTTCAAGTTTTCTTCCCTGGTTTGCGTTGTTTCTACACAGAGGGAAGTTGGGCCCTGAATCTTGCAGCATTTGTTGTTGACAGCATGAGTTGAAAACGTGAGAGGGAGGGGAGTAGCACAGCCATGGCACGGACCTGCTGCTTCCTAAGGCCATCCTTTATTGGGTTCAGTTGAAAGGGAGCTGCAGTGCAGGTAGAGGCCATCCTCAGCGCTGGGATATTACTGGACTAAAATCTCAGCTCCAGAGAGGCATGAAATTGCTGTAACCTTGACTCGCCCATACTGAGCTGTAACTATTTCCAATAGTAAAAGCTACAGGGGGCCCAAATCTTTAATCAAACCTCTGAATGCTTGCGTGTCCCTTCTCAAAGGGCTGGAAATGCTTTCATCTCTGCTGCCCCCACAGTTCTTTTGGTGCTGCAGATGTGCACCCTTCTAGGCATCAGCTGGAAGCATCTTGGCTGGAATTTGCTGTTTTTGTGAGAATCATGTGACATGGCTGAGCTGATTTGTGGCTACTGACTGCCCCCAGGGGCAAGGAGGAACCTTTTCCCACTGGTGTCACTGCTTAATGCAACTGAGCAAGTGATCCTTTAGCGATGGTCCCGACTTTCCCTTTGACAAACCTTGTTGCTGCTGGGTGCAGTGAGCAGTATGAATCCTACACTGCTTTGCTCTTTTTGTCTGGATTTCATTCTTCTGCTTTCATGGCACAAAGGATGTCGACCTCCAAGTGCTGTCTTTTAAGAAATCATCTACACTGAGCGCAATTCAGAGTGGAAATCTGCATTAACTCCTTCCTCTTGATGATGTTTGCAGGCATCTGAAGAGGCCTCGCTCCGGGCTTTGGAGAGTCTGATGACTGAGTTCTTCCACAATTGCACAACGAATGAGAGGAAACGGGAGATAGGTGAGTGCCTACTCCTCCCAAGGGCCAGTCCCACTGCGTTGTGCTGTCTGCAGACCTCAGCAGAGGTCACTTTGTGCTGTTATTAAACAAATACAGCAGGGAAAAGTGCCCTGTCCGATGCAGAACTGGCATCGCTGTCTCTCCTGCTTGTGTGAATTGAAGTAAGGGCTGATGGGGGTTTGGGAGATCCCACCACAGGTAACTGACATCAATAACTGCTCCTGTGAGCATGGAGCTGCAGATTCTTTTTACTGAGTGGGAACTTGGGTGGAGGAGGGCTGTTGGGTTTTTTTTCTGCCTGCATGGTGTTAGGCTGCTTGGCTTGGAAAATGCCTAGAGATGGAGCGTGGACTTGAGGAGTTGTCCTGCCCCAGGGAGGGAAAGCAGAAGAATGTCCTAATTAATGTGAAATGAAGGGGGAATAACCAGTGAGATTTCATTTTGAGTGGTGTTATTAAATGTGTCCTGAAAGCCAGCAGAGATCACCCTGGTCCTCCAGAACAGCTCCTTTCTGCTGTGCCTAATGGGCACCAATAGGTCATTCTGCTTTTCTTCTCAAACTTCTGCCACTTCTGAAACTTCAGTGCAAAGGTATGATTAGTGTGAAAGATTTATTCCAAAAATCTGGATGAATTATTGAGCAACTGGCCAACTATTCTTCTGCTGAGATCACCTGCAGTGCTAGAGTGGATCTCCATCGTAGCTTTTCATTTAGTCCAAGTGGAGGTATCACAAATACCACTGCTGTGTTCCTTTCAATATCTCCCTGTTCTCCTAGTCTAGCTGCAGGAAGGAAACCCACTGTGAAGGCTGAAATGTGGCCAGCCTGTAGCACAGCCCTTGCAGCTTCTCCTTCCTGCTCAATTTGATGTGCAGCTGCTTGACCTGAGGTGCCCACCATCATTGGAGGTGCTGAGGCTTTTGGTGCTGGCTTACCAAGCCAATGTCTCCTGAAGCAATTGCATTTAAACAAGAGCAATTTTTTTTGTATATTCTTTTTCTTTCCATCTTGTCTCAACATCCAGCACTTAGCCCAGTGTAGGACTTCTGTCACTTGACACACTTATTTTCTTTCATTGAAGCCTGCTGTTGGATTATTTTCAAGGTTTTTGAGTGTGATACCCCCTGCCCTGGTTGTTTGAGAGACCCTGGCCGTGGCTTTTTTTTCTGAGCTCGGTGTGTGCTGTATGTACATTGTTATGACTGTTTGCAGCTTGAGTATTTTAATGCATTTTCTAATACTTTGTTTTTTTCAGAGGAGCTTTTAAATAATTTCGCCCAGCAGATAGGAGCCTGGAGGTTCTGCCTCTATTTCCTGTCAAGCACAAGGAATGACTACGTGATGATGTACAGTCTGACTGTGTTTGAGGTAAGATGTGTGCTGTTGTCTGCATTCTCCTTGTCTGATGCAGTTCTGCATGACAATCGATTCTGTTTGAAATGTTTCTCTGAAAAGGCAGCCTTAATGAGGACAGTGATACAGCTTCTTCTATTGCTCTCTCCTGAAGAAGTTATTTGATGGCAGGCTTACAGTAGGAGAATCTTTGTACATAAATTGAAGAATTAACTTCCTGTCATCTCTAAGTACAAATTACCTGCAGTTTGAGAGGCTGCTCAAGTTTTCTGCACCATGCTTTTAAGAATTACTTCTTTTATACCCTCTTTATAGTAGAAATGTGTATGGCTGCCTCCTAGCAGCTGCAAACTGTAGTGCTAAGGGGTGAAACCAAATTGCTTTTATCTTTGAAATCTCTTTTTCTGACGTGCTCTTTTTGGAATTACATCCTGCAAGCTTGAGTGAGTTCTAGAAGGAAGGTCACTCTTAGAAGAGCATGTCCCACTTTCTGCTTATTTATGAAAGAGAAAAAAAGTTATGGTTAAAAGCCTGAGTGTTGGTTTGTGTAGCTTCTGGAAGAAACAAAGTGTTCTGTGCAAACTTGGTCTTATCAGCTCGTTTCTCAGGGAGCAGTGCGTTATCTTTCCCTGATGATCTTCTGGGGTCTGGTTGTGGTCAACTGGGTCTGTTTCTCTTTTCATTGGGTCTCTGCACTGTGTTCTGGGCTGGATTGCAGTCTGAGCCTTGCTCCAAACTCAGGGAGTGTTAATACCCTCTGCAGTGGCCTGCTCTATAGGCAGAGCAAACAACTCTGTTCTTAGAAGTTGCTTTGACAGTTTATGTGTCCGTGTTGTTGTTGACTTCTTAAGGTATAAGACTCCATTTATCCAGGGCTGTGAAGGGAGGAGGATGAAGTAGATCTATCTACAAATGGAATCTGTATGGCCCTTCACCATCAGGAGAGCCCTCTCAGAAAGGAGTGGCAGAAGTTGTATGGAGCGGATGTTACACAGGAACAGCAATTAAACTGATTTTCATGACGAGGAAAACGTGTTTGGTTACTGAGCCTCCGACTCCCTGGGCAGAGGGAGAAAGTAGTACTGAAAAAAAGAATTGTGCCCAGAACTAAGCAGAACAAAGAAATCACTGTGCAAGTGTAAAGTGAGGGAAGCAATCCACAGCTCAGCTGAGAGATTAAGATCTGTCAGTGCAGAAGCTGGCATTCTTGATCTTAACTACTGTAGCGCTGTGCCTTTGGCCATTCCTCTGCAGGTCTGCAGCTGTGCCTTGTTCCTCAGCTCTGTGTTGAGTGTTGGTCCAACCATGTGTAGGGACACAAGGCTCATCCCTAAAACTTCCTCTGAATGCTGTGTTTTCTAGATTATCCAAAAAGCTAATAGCTGACTTGGTGTGAAGGCCCTCCTCCTGGCCCCCTTCCACATGAACTGTTGTCTCCTTTTGCTCTGGGAAAAGAGAATGCCTTCCCAAGAACATTTCTCGGGAGAAGAAAGCTGCCACTTTCACATGAATGGGGTGAACTGTGAACACGAGGATGGATATTAATGCTGAAGCATCTGCCAGTTTTACAGGTGCTTGAGAAGTTGTTCTGGTCTTGCAGTTGGAAACTGGGCCATTGTTGGTTCCTAAGCAATGCTTCTGGATCCTCCCTAGGGGAAAGGAGAGGAAAAAAAAAAGCCTTTTAACCTTTTTGAGACACTCTGTGTGTTTTGTCTATGAGCCATCTATATGTGTGTATGTATATATCCACCTCTGCACACTGAACTGGAACCTTGGTACTGTATCTCTGGTCTGCTCTGAACATAAGCATAGCTTTCCATGTCACACAGAAGCACTGCACAGCATTCCCTGCTATTGCATTTTCCAGCTGTAAGCCTGCAAACAGCTCCAGATAGTGTCCCTGTAAGAGGTCTCCTGTGTAAATTATCCCTAGAGGCAGAGCAATTAATGCTCCAGAGTCCCTAAATGGGATTGTAGCATGGCAGGAAAGCAATTTGTGACTCTTCTTATGGATTTTGTCTGCTTTTTTTAAGTGGACTAAAAGCTTTCTGTTTAAGTGATGCCCTGTCACTGCAGAATCACTGCTCGAGGAGCAACCTTCCAGCTGAGCTCCAGGAGACCTCTGGGGCCTCGGAGCTCTCGAGAGCCAAGCTTACTTCCCTTCTGTGTTGTTATTCTGCCTCATGCAGGGCTATTTTTTCCTTTTAGAAGGGGAAGTGGGGATGGCCAGGGTTAAAAGCTAGAGAAAAGCAGCCAGCTCTGCTTGACCCAAGGCTGGTTAGTGTGGTGATGGGCCGTGTGCCATCTGATAATAGCAGTCATCTTTAGTGAAGATCTGATTTTGCAAGGGCTCTGTGTTTCTGATACTGTTGTACTGGGTGTGGAACTTCATTTTTTATTAGAATTTATTCCTGCACACTGCATGGCTTGTAAGAGGTGGGCTCGGTGAGTTTTGCTCAGCAGCCTGAGCACTGCTGTCTGCCATTGCCCAAGGACCCCATTATGTAGCAGAGCTTTTCAGAGGTAGTGGAGCAGGGTCTGTGGCCTCTGAAGTTGCTCTTGTTCTGCCTGCCTTAGTTCTCACACACTCATCCTTGTGCTGATAAAGATAGCAGGGTTAGGGCTGCTGAGTAATTGTGGCATCTGAAATGGTAACTTCACCTAGAAAGCCTGGGTCAGAGCTCTAACAAGGGCAGTGTCTTCTCTTTCAATCTGCTGATGTCTCCTTGTTTTCTTACCTGCAGGTCTGCCCATGGCAGCCAAGAAGCTTGAACTGCATCACTTGTAGATGCTTATTTTTTAACTGGCTGTGCATGGACAGATCTGAAAGCTATGGCCTTTCCCCCCGCCCCAGCATTGTGGCAGACAAGCCTAAGGCATGAGATGCAGCAGCGCTGGGCAGTGCTCTGTCCCTGCACTGTGTGCCTGACCTCTCTCCATGAGTACAGCTCATGCTGACTTTCACAGTAAGCTGTGTAGCTGCACCTCAGGCTTTAGTGGATCAGCTTTTCCCAGTTTTTTTTTTTAAAGAAAGCCATAGGTTATGTCTGAAAAGCTGCTGATAATATATCTATTAAGATGCTTTTCCTTCAGGCTCTGTACCTGGCATCATTAAGGTTATCCTATTCAGACACCGAAGTATTTATCTTCAGTGAAGCATGTCACGTCAGCTTGTTTAAGATGGACTCATTAGAGAGCTCTGTTTCTTTTCCAGAACCTAATCAATAAGATGTGGCTTGGGGTCCCATCTCAAGACAAAATGGAGATCCGCAGCTGCCTGCCCAAGCTCCTGCTAGCTCAGCACAAAACTCTGCCTTACTTCATCAGGAACAAACTCTGCAAAGTCATTGTGGATATTGGCCGACAGGACTGGCCGATGTTCTACCATGACTTTTTCACTAACATCTTGCAGGTAAGAAGCTTTCCAAAGGTACTTTTTTGCCACCTAATTCTGGTAGCTCGTGTTACCCTGAGGAGCTTTGGCACCACATCACATAAGGTCACCAGCTGAATGCTGTTGGGATGTTTGAGGTCTCATCCAGAAAACTGGGTGTATTTGAGGCTCCTGGCTGAGTTGCTGCCTTTAGTTTGAATGGTACTTGTTTGAAATACAACATCCTCAGGTGAAGCCTGGGCTTGACTCGCAGCTCACTGTTGCAAACATTGTCTTTTAGTTGAGTACTTTGTTTCCAGCTCTCCCCAAAACGTTCATAATTGACTTAGAGTCCTGCTGTAAGCTGAAGTGCTGCTCAACCTTTTTCTGCAGACATAATTACATTGTCTGAATGCAGCCATGCCCACAGACAAGCCCCAAGGCAACTACTGAAATAAATCAACATCCCTAAGTGTCAAGAGTTTTTGTTGAGACAAATGGATCTGGTATTAACTGCAGAAGAAAAAGAGCCCACCTGTTATTCCAGGCTTGTTTTGTTGCTAACTGGAGTAATCTCTTCTGAAATAGCTCTTTGTAACCACATAGTGCAGCATGCTGCATTTTTTTTCCTGAATTGTCACTCTGACAATAAGTGTTTTAAGACAACTGTCTATATTTAAGTTTTGGCTTTGATTACATCTGAATTTGCAATTGAAACACTTTATAATCTACTTAGCCATCTTTAGTGCATACAGAGCCCACTTTAGGTGTCAATTTTTCCTTAAGCCTCTCCTGTGGATTGATCTTCTGAGGGAAGTGCTCCCATTAATAAGTTCCTGTAGCAGAAACCTTCAAAAAAAGTTCAGATAAATTGGAAGAGAAACACAAATACCTCAACTTCAAGACCCCAGAAAAGTGAAAGCAAAACACAGCTCCTGTGCTAGAGTTGCAGAGCCGTCTGATCTCACATTTGTCTTCTGAGATGATCTAAAGCAATTATTTGATTCTTGAGCAGCAAATTGATATCACAGTACTCTAAAGGCTCAGTGCCACATTCCCATGGTTCTGGAACACCTTCAGGGACAGTAACCACACTGTTCCCTGGGCAGCAGTGTCACTGCCCCACCACTCCTTCCAAGAAGAAATTGTTCCTAATACCCAGCCTGCTATCAGCTCCTGTACCATCGTGCTTCCTTTCTGGAGGCCGAAGTCACATACATCCAGACAAAGAGCTTAAAAGTGTTTTTTTCCCCCAACATATTTCACCAAAATATGCAGCCTGATCGGTATTAGGCCAGTTTGTCTCTGGTCTCATGGGCCAGTGAGCTGAAGTCAGCCTGCACTGTTTAATTTGTGACTTCAAGGATGACTTGCGAGAATGGTGATTGACTTTAGATTTATTTTCCTCCTGGTGAGGGCAGTGCATAAATCATTTCGGATGTTTCAGGTTGAGAGATCGGGGTGTCTTTCAGCTTTTTCCCCACCTGAATGTGTCTTTAATATCCCAATGGCCAACGAAGGCAAAAATCCTTGCTTTCTCTGCTCCTACTCCTGTGCATTCTGCACACGGTGGAAGCCATTCTTCTAGGGTAGATGTGATTTGCAGCATGAAGTACAGTGCAGGCACAGGCAGAGGTGCACTCCATGCCTGTGTTCTGTTGCCACCCAGTGCAGCTGTCTGCATGCTGTTGAAAGGAATGCTTTTGTTTTTCTGTGGGGAGCTGCCTGGCTGATGGTGCAGGCTCTGAGCAGCAGCCCCATTACCTGGTGAAACCGTGGGTACTGCGGTTCTGAGAAGTGGTGATGTCAGCAGAAGGCAGTAAATGAGAGGAACAAACTGTTATTGGTAAACTTGCTGGAACAGAGAATGCATGCAACGTCATGATGAAAGCTCTCGTGAAACCCCACAGACTGCCACGGTGCTTGAACTGTTGCAACATCGTAGGTTCATGTCTCAGGAAATGGAATCCTTGCAGCACTGCAAGCTCAGAGCTGTTACTCCTCAGTCCTGGAGCAGCTGTGAACTGCAGGCAGAATTGCTCGTCTCCTCTTTGTGATCTGAAACTTTGTCAGAATGCATTCATGCCTTTTCCTTTCAGTTGATTCAGTCTCCTGTGACCACTCCTCTGGGGCTGATCATGTTGAAAACAACCTCAGAAGAGCTGGCTTGTCCACGGGAGGATCTGAGTGTAGCCCGCAAGGAAGAGCTACGTAAGCTGCTGCTGGACCAGGTGCAAACCGTGCTTGGACTCCTCACAGGTACGAGCTGGTGTGCTTGCAGCTCTGAAACAACCATCTTCCTTTCTCAGCCCTGTGGTGCTGGCAAGTTTGCAAGTTCTCAGAGCAGTGAAGCAAGGTGTGGGTGATGTAGTGACTGGTCCTGCTGCTCAAGCACTTGACCTTTGGTTGCCCCGTTCAGAGCAGTACAAAGCAAGCTGGTGTAGCAGAGCAGTTCTTACAGCTGTGTGTGTCCTTCTCTTTATGAAGAGGGATTGTGATTGTCTTATCTGAGTGACCCTGAAACACATACTGAATGCTTGTACACACAGTGCTCCTCGTTAAAGCCCTTGAGATGTGTTTGAGAGGAGCTATCTGTCTCTGGTATGTTAGTTGAATCAGTGTTTCTTTATCAATCTGTTCTAAGAAATATCTCTTTGGCTAGGTATTTTGGAGAGCATCTGGGACAAACACAGTGTTACTGCTGCCACTCCGCCACCATCCCCAACTTCAGGAGAAAGTGGTAAGGACAGCTAAAGCTGAGTCTTTATCTTCAAGCTTCCATGAGCTTTAACTTGAAATACCAGGTATAGATTCCTTCCTTTACTGTCTGTTTCCTAAAGCTGTTCTTAGGCCAACATATTCCAGGGAAGAACAGCTAACTTCAGCTGAAGAAGCCATTGCCATTGCAAGGGATGCCCCACTTGAGAATGCCACCTCATTTGGCAGCACTGTTGTCCTTAGATGGCAAAAGGCTTTCTGAAATGTCAGCTCAAAATGCTGTATGTATGCTGTAACATCACTGAGTTGGCACTGTTATATGTGAATTTCAGCTCTAAGCACATCAAAAGGCAGAGTGAAGCAAAACTGAAGCCTAATTCAAAAGCAGAGTGACAGGACTTTGTGTGTCTTTATTGACACAGTCTATTTCCTCCCCAGTCCTGCTAGTCTTTTGCAGAGCTGTCTGTGTGTACTCATTTACATACGTAT
The DNA here is from genome assembly GCF_019232065.1 of Centrocercus urophasianus. Classification (NCBI taxonomy): domain Eukaryota; kingdom Metazoa; phylum Chordata; class Aves; order Galliformes; family Phasianidae; genus Centrocercus; species Centrocercus urophasianus. The sequence continues at coordinate 577,553 of NW_024884855.1, read as the reverse complement.
TAATCATCTTTGAAAAGGAGAGTATGTTTCTTTGTCCTTCATTTATCCTGCTATGAGGAAAGCTGTGGGTGCAGAGGGTTTCCCCAGGTGTAAGGATGAGATGAGAACCATTTTCTGTGGTCCTCAATGTGGTGTTGGCCTGTTACATTCATCTCACCTAGGAGGTAACCAGCAGCATGTGGTGTCTTTGCTCCACCTCAGGCTACAAAGCAGATCATGCAGTGAAATCAGTATTTTGTTTAAACACTCTAATCTCAGATCTGCTTGCTTTTAACAAGGAAAAAAGAAGGGTTTAGGCTCTGCAAACCAATCATGTTGGTTGTGCGCAGTGAGGTGATGAAACGCTTGGTGGTCCATTGCTTCTTTCTCTGCATTAACACCAAGTTGTGTTCTGTGTGTTAAGAGTTGGATCAGATCCCTTGTGTGTTCAGATTTGTCTGTAGGACCTTAAGCAGTTAACTGAAGGCTGTGGATGGCTTGCCTGGGCTGGGTTGCACTGGTCAGCACCAAACTGTGCTGGTGAATGTTAGTGTTTGGTTTGTTCATGCTTTGATACAATTTTTATGTTTAAATCAGAGTTGGATTTAAAGAATTTCAAGTGCTTATTTTCCTTAGACCTTTAAGACTTTAATATTTATGCACAAACCACAAAAGCTTAAATGGAAAGCACTATTATCTTGATTTTAGGGGGGAAATTCTACTGTGGGTATATGACGCTTTTGCATGGAAGTCTGTGCTGAATGAGTGCTATACTTTTTTATATTAAGGCTTGTGCAGTCTGTAAGCTGACCAAACCTTTTTACGTGCATGTTGGTTACATTTGGATCTCGTTCATACAGCAAAGTATTCCTGCTTGCTGGTGGCAGTCATTTTTTGTTGCGTTTTCCTAGCTCAGATAAGTCCACCTTCTTGTCCTTTTTGTATCCTGGTGAAGGTATTGGTGTTCCAAAAAGCAAAATGGGCTTCTATCAGAGCTGAAATCCCTTTAGGAATTGGAATATCCATTTGTCCTTTTTTGCACAGGGAAGCAGAGTGCAATGTTTGCCACAAGTCCTGTGTAGTTTTAAAGTAGCACTTAAAACCTACACTAAACTCATTTCTCATAGCACTTAAGCCAAGGAACTCCAGTGTGTGCAATGGTGGGTAACGTTTGAGGTAAGGGATTGTATGGGCAGATCAGTACAGAATTCACTCAGCAGTGATCTCTCAGCCTCCCAGTGCGGCCTGTGAATGATTTGTATCTCTGTATTTGATTAATTCCTTCCTTAAATGCATTTGGTCATGTATGGCAAACAAAGGCACAAACATTTGTTGCTGCTTCTGCAGAATTAGCATGATCCCAGCTCCCTCTCCCAGATAGCTCTCCCCTTGTGCATGAATGCTGTTCTTCCTGTAGGTACATCACCTGTTTGCAGAGATACAAAGCGTACCTTAACATCCTTTGTCCTCTGCACTCCAGCAGTTGAACTGGACGCAAAGCATTGGCACCAACTGCTCTGAGTTACAGAGCCCTGGTTCACACGCTGTGGCTGTGCACTGGCAGCTGAGAATCTTCAGGTCCTGCAGTTTGCTGGAAAGCTGGATGCACAATTGCTTCTGTGAGCAGAATGCAATGCATTGCAGCATAACTGTGGCTGTGAACACTGTGCTGGGGCTGTTCTGATATTAAGACCAGCTGTGGGGTTATCTAATGCAGCTGAGGCGGTGTGATGTCTTACAGTTCTGGAGTGGGAGAGAAAGAGGTGTGAGGCATGGCAGGGAGTTATCAACTTTGTGATGCAGGGCATCCATCTTGATGAAGGATGGAGACTTGGGAGTCTGTTCATCATGCATGCTTTTGAGTACTTGGAAAATAGCTCAGTAAATCATACCAGCAGCGTTCGTGCTGCTCTTGTGTTGGGTCATTTCACTTTCAGAAGGAGTTATTCAATTTTCTGGGGGGATAACTTTAAATTCCATAATGTAGCAAGTGCTTGAGGATTTGTAAAGGTGAAGAGATGATTTGCACTCGAGGAAGAGAAGTTTCAGATCAGCAGCGTCACACAGAAAGCTGCTGGGGTGCTGGATGGATTTGGGCTGCACTCACATCTTCCCTAGCAGCTGCAGTTCTGGAATTCTGTATCAAGGAGGTTAGAATAGAGGCAAAAGCTTTGTGGAACAGTGATAAAGGTGGCTTCCACATAATTGGGAAGAAATCAAAATCCAGAATGAGAAGCTGCAGCAGAAGACTGCTACTGGAGTGAAAAGGAGGAGGTGAATGGAAATTTTTTCCCTTCTTTGGATAGAGGAAGTAGGAAATACAGTTTGCAGTTGCAGTTTGCAGCAGAAAGGCTGTCTTTGCCCTTAGTATAGTTCAGCTGTGGAACTGTTGCATAGAGATGTTGCACGTATGAAGCATATATGACCTCAGCTACAGACCTCATAAATCCATGGAAGAAAAATCCTCAGACTGCATGGAGTTCTTCAGACTGCTCTGGGCTCAGGAAGCCTTTGCACGGCAGTGGGCAGAGGCTGAGCAGTGCCACGTGCATTTGCCATGGGCTGTTGGTCACTTAGAAGGAGTGCTGGGCAAGATGTGGTTCTCAGCACCTCTGCTCTTACAGAACCCACAAGCTGTCACGTGCAAGCAGACACAACTCTGCCAGCTTTTGATATAATATGGACATGCTGCAGAATTTATGCAAGCTCACACCAGGGATGCTCAAGTTCTTGAAGGGAATCGATTTTGTAACAGATCCCTGGTGTACACATCATGCTGCTGTGGTTTCATTTTGCAAAATGCTGCGTGTGCCCTTCTCAGTAAGGCTGATGGAGCAGTACGGAGCTGCCCCTTGAACTTGTTTGTTGGAAATAGACCCCCAGCAAGCCCTCTGATCTGATGTGTAGGATATGTACGAAACTTCAGAATGTCCCAGAATATAAAAAAAGCTCTCCCATCTCGGACAAATCTGCATGCTAACCAATGCCAGAGGCTCTGGTGGCTGTTGTGTTAAGGCTGGGGCTCGCAGTTGCGACCCTGGAAAGTAACTGCCTTGACCTGCAATGTGCTTTTCCCCCAGGTGACCTGCTGAGCAGCCTGTTGCAGAGTCCCAGCGCAGCCAAATTACTGAACCAGCCAATCCCCATCCTCGACACAGACAGCGAATACATCTGCTCCCTGGCTCTGGAGTGCCTGGCCCACCTCTTCAGCTGGATCCCTCTGTCCGCCAGCATCACCCCCTCGCTCCTCACCACCATCTTCCACTTTGCCCGCTTCGGCTGTGACACACGAGTCAGGAAGATGTCCTCAGTCAATGGCAGCAGCCAGAACGTGGGGCTGGGAGCAGAACGGGGCCGGCTGGGCGTCTTGGCCATGTCCTGCATCAATGAACTGATGTCCAAGAACTGTGTGCCTATGGAGTTTGAGGAGTATTTGTTACGGATGTTCCAGCAGACTTTCTACCTCCTGCAGAAGATCACTAAGGAGAATAACGCCCACACGGTGAAGAGCCGGCTGGAGGAACTGGATGAAAGGTAAGAGAAACCAAGCAGCTGAGCAGCTGTGCTGGGGCCTCTTGCTTTCTGAAGGACAGTCTTTATTGATTTGCGGTCATGCATGGTGTGTCTAATCGCCTTTTTTTCAGAGTTCTGTGCTGGTGCTGGCAGGCAGAAAGGTAGGTGCTCGCAGGTAAGGTTCTGCTCAGGGGCTCAGTTTGCCAAGTGGCCGTGGTGGCACAGGTTTGTGTTCTTTCCTGTCCTCTTCCTCCCCTTTCCCCGTTCGTTGCTGTTTGACTGCAGGTCTGAGGTGGCAGAAGAGCTGACCCTGCCCTTCATTCAGTTGTAACAGAACAGCAGAAGAGGCACAGCGAGGTAAAGGCATTGCAGCATTCCCTTCGCTGGTCGGTATCTGCCTTCTCTGTCATAAACCCAAGCACACAAAGAGTGGGTAGTTGTTCTGCAGTCCTGACTCGAAAGGAAAGTCTCATGCTCTTTATTGAGGTGTGACAGCTTCTTTACTCTGTTTGGGGTTTTTTTTTTGTTGGTTTGGTGTTTTTCTTTTTTGCTGTTAAACATCACTGAAAGGCAGCTCAGGGAGCTCTGCTCCCAGCAGCAAGTGCCTGGAGGCAGCAGAGGAAGCAGCAGCTCAGCAGCTGTGTGTTCCTTTTGCTTTCCAGAAAGTCACTGACATGCTGGTTGCCTACAACAGCCTGAGTCTTTCATATCAGATATTGCTGCTTGTAGGAGTGAGATTTGTCTCGCTGTTGTGTTGAGTGGCTGAACCAAAGTGCTGACAGTGTGCCGCTCAGTGCTGCTTTTCAGTGCCTGCAGTGGGGAGGTGGCAGAGCTGGTGCTGATGTTGGCACGTGTGTTATCACTGTGTCAGTGTGCTCAGTACCTGGCTGTGGATGCGTGATGATGGAAATGCAGCGGGAAGGATTTTGAGCTTAGTGATTTTTCTGCTTTATACCTACTCAGAAGTAAAAGCGAATTTGGAAACCAGTTGTGGGCTTTTTGAGGAGCTGACTTACACGTTTCTTCCACAAAGCTCCCTTTTCCATACCTTCAGATTCACTTGCAGCTCTGTGATACTGGATCTAGATGAGTTGTGGCTTTTGTTTAACAGTGAATTCTGCTTGCTCGTTTTGAGACTGACTCCCTTTGACCTCAGTATTGTTCCTTCCCCAGAAATAAGGCATGTCCCAGTGCAGTGGAAACGTGCTACCTCTGCTTATGGGATGTGTGCACAGAGAGCCAGGGTTGTGCACTTGTCACCTGAGAGCATCTTCTTGACTGACTGACAATCCTAAACAAAGTTGGTACTGATGAAGTTGTCATACCTCAGTAGATCACATCCCCAGGGCATGCCTGCCCCAGGTCTCTTTCAGCAGCCTCTCGTGGTGGTGATTCCTTTTGTTCTGTTATGAAATCAGTTTTGGAAGGATTGTGCTGCTGAAAGAGTCGAGAAAAGGATTTAGCTTAAGCTGCTTTACTGGTGTTGGCTTCAGCTGGAAGATGGGAAATGAGGATGCAGAATGTCCAGTATGGATAGAAGTGGTGCTGTGGATGTTGCTCTGGGGTTTGCAAAGCTTGGCACAAAGTAAGAATTTCTTTGGTCTCAGATGAGAACCTCTTAAAAAATAAAAACAGATAAAAGGAAGGAAGCGTTTGGGTCTGGATATTTATTTTTGGCTTTATTTTTGAAGAATTTTATCTGTGGCCAGGTGTGTTCAGTGCTGATTCTTGTCAAGCAGGCAGTGCCAAAGAAAAGGCTCGTGTCAACTTTATGCACGATCAAAATATTGGATTATTTTATAGATTTATAATAACAAGCAGTGTTGCAGCTCTGTTGGCTGGTAATGCTTCCAGCCTTGAATGCCTTGTGGTTAGAAGAAGTGTTTTTACTCAGATCAGTTTGCAGAAAGGGGAGCGAGGCAGTACAACAGAAGAAAACTGCTCACCTCTCTGAAATCATGCTAAACCAAACTTGCTGCTGCTTTTTGAGAAGAGGCTTGAAGTACTCTTACACTTCAGAGCTCCTTGGAGCTGGGAAGGATGGGTTTCAAGGCCTGCAGCCTTGGAGCTCTGCTGCTTGTGCGTGGTGTTGCAGTGTGTCTGTCCATGTATGATGGAGCACTTCACTCTTCTGAGCACAGTCAATGTGAAGAGGATATGTAGCCTTGGTGAAGCTTACATTGTGCAGGACATGTCGTGTCCTTGTTCCACAATAACAGCTTATCCCACTGTGCTCTTTATAATTTCCCTTGAGCAGTGTGCTCTGGAACCCTCTGTGCTCTGTGCACTGAGGTCATGCTCTTGCTGAACTCCTGTCGTTTTGGTAGCAGGCTTTTTTTGGATGTTCCTTTTAGTATGGTCCCAAGCATTGAAAAGTCCCTGTGCTTTGGAGGAAGGTTTGTCTTTAATGCCCAGCTCAGTCACAAAAGGCTGGGCTCTGATCAGAAGTGTTGGGATGACAGTCCACCTTCTGCCCTGCATAAGGAGCAACTCTTTCTGGCTCTCCCACCACCTCCTGTACATCTGTAACACATATATTGCTAACTTCTGCCTTAACTTCTTGCTTTCAGCTGAATCCCTTGGTGGTACAATGTGACTAATCCTCTGTACATCAGTAATATGAGTCTTGCTGTTACACACTTATTTCTCTAGGGTGGGGGATTGTGTTTATTTGCAGGCCTGATTAAACTTGATTACATTTATCTGAATATTAAAGTTGCTTTTGACTAGACTGTCTTTTCTGCTGTTTCAGGTATTAATGGAATGAAGGGTTGCCCGTCCTGTAGGTAATTGTTGCAGGGCTTTACATTTTAATTGTTCTACTGCCTATTAATTATCACGTTCTTTATTTAATGGAAGGATTTAAAGTGAATTTATCACTGTTTCAATGGCATTGCTTTTCCTTGTGGCATCTTTTGCTTCTTCTTAATTCTGTTCTCTTCTTTCCATTGTAGCTACATTGAGAAGTTCACAGACTTCCTTCGTCTCTTTGTGAGTGTCCATCTACGAAGAATTGAATCCTACTCCCAGTTCCCTGTGGTTGAGTTTCTGGCACTGTTGTTCAAATACACTTTTCATCAGGTACAGCCCTACAGTGGTGTTTTTTTCTTGGTCTTTTCCTTGTGCTCAGTTGTCTTGTCCAGCAGGGCTAGCTTGGTTTGCTCCGTGGGACTGATGTATAGAGCTAGCCCAGGAGAAGCAATTGGCTTGTCTCACTGGCCCTCCTCCAGCATTAGTGGGGATGTGCCTTCATGTGTTCCTGGATTCAGTTGGAGACAGCAGGCATGTGTGGTTACCTTGTGAGAACAGTTTGTCCAGTGTCTTAACTTTAATTCTGGTTTGTTTGGGGCTTCGTTCGCTTTTTGTTGGTTGGTTTTTTTTCTGCTACTCCTTGGACTGGAAGGCATCTGGGGAACTGAATCCAACCTGCCTGTTCTGTGTCGCTTTTCTTCTGAATCTGCTGTTTTTACTGTATCTGAAGCTTTCCCCGTGTTTTTCAGTGTTGCTCTTTAAAAGAACTGGATTTTGATGCACGTTGCCGTGCTGTAGAAGCTGTCACAGTGCAGTTTGTCCCTGTTTGCCTCCATATGTAAATAATGGCAGGGGTGTAGATCCGTAAAACTCTGGAAGCTGGTGCAGCAAAGCCATGAGATGGGTTCATGCTGAGCCCCTCCTTGTCGTTTCTGGGTTCCCACCTTGTGTTGAAGCTCTTGTTCACCTTTTGACATCTTGAGGCGGCAGATCCCCCCAGTGTCCTCCTGGAAGCCTTTCAATACAGCAGGAAGTTGTTCTGTGGATTGAAACTACATGCTAACTAATATTTGCAGTGTGTGAAATTGATATTGCCATAGTTGGTGACATTTACTATGAATTTTGATGTGTTTCAGCCTACCCACGAAGGTTACTTTTCTTGCTTAGACATCTGGACGCTCTTCTTGGATTACCTGACCAGCAAAATTAAGAGCCGTCTGGCTGACAAAGAAGCAGTGCTCAACAGGTGAGCAGGCAGACTGTAGGCCCTCATAGTCACCGTGGAAGGGCTGTGAGAAGCAAGCTTGCAGCTGTATGTGATTTGAGTCCTTTCTTTTTCTGAATATCACTGGCTTTAATCGTGAATTTCAGAGTTGTGTCATGCATTGAACAAAATTCAAACAGAAAAAAATAAAGGCAAGAAGGAAAGGTCACTTAAAAATATTGTATGTGAACCCAGCAGCCAGAGGAAGACAACTTTGGAGGGTAAAATAGAAGTTGGGACATATTTTTAGCATGTTTCAGAACACGTTTTAGCTCATGCAGGAGGAGGAGACCACAAAGTAAGTTGCACAGTAAGGGTTCACACACAGCTCGTATGGCTACCTGGTGAATTGGGGAGTTTTTACATTTAACCAGGGTTGTGAATACCTGTTAAAATTGAAGGATATGTTTTTGAGAAATACTGATAGTGCTGTGTTTGAGAATTAAGTCCTTCTTGCTGGCCTCCATAGCTAATTGCATGTATGAATTGCAACAGTGGCTGGCAGCTCTCTTGTAGATGCCATCTCCTGACACAGGTCTCTCTGCCATTCAAACAAGAAAAATAAGGTGAGTATACTGGATCTTGCTCAGATTTTCTAGGCTTGGCAGTGCCGTGGCTCATGCCATGCATTTCACTAATTGCACAAGGAAGCTTTTTTCCCTTTGAGCATTTGAAATGTGTGGTTGCTTACCGAAAGGCAGCCTGGCATCATGACCACAAAGAGCAAATGGGAACCAGCTTACAGCAGGCAGCTCTCTTCCTTTCAGCGTGGGAACTGTGTACTCTTAATTTCTCAAGGAGCAGCAGGTATCTGCACTTAAACTTTGTGATAATTTGTTCCTAATTTGCTGCTGAACTCTGCCTCGGCATCCTGCTGCCCTTCATCTGGTGGAGGAGCGATGTGTGTTATCTTTACATCAGGTATTTTGTCACGGAGAGGATTGAAACAAGCTATCAAGCTATAACAATAGCCCTCTGTCTATCTTGGAGGTACTGTAGAACAAAAAGGAGTGCCATAAAAGTGATTAGAACCTGTGCTGCTGCTTTGTCAAAACTACCTGTCCTTAATGATAGCTTCTATAGCCATGGCTTCCTCAGTGCTTTAGACATGTAAACAGCTCAGTTTGACAGCATGGGTGTGGTTACACCACAGGAGCACAGATGACATTTCCTGTTCTGTGGTTCTGAATTTTGCATTCTGTATACGTGGCAGTGGTGCTTCTGGGTAAATTGCCCCATCTGGAGTTCTGTCATCTCATTACCAAGAAATGGGAATTCAGCACCTTGCACAGAGAGCTGTCAGCAGCTGAGTACCTGGATTACATCGTTCCCTGTTAGCAGGTCTTAATGCCTGCTTTTCTAACCTGGTTTCACTTAGAAGAGGACGTGGCTGGTCCTTACGAAGGACAAGCTGTGTTTTGAGGAAGGTGGTTGAAATGAGAGAAAACAAACATAGCAAAACTCCAAATCTCCCAGTGTCAGTGGTGGCAGCAGAAATGCTGATGGCTGCTTATTTCGCAGCTTGGCATTATTTTACATTATCAGTGGGAAGGAGCAATTTCTGCTCTCTATATCTGTTGCACTGTACCTGAGGTGAGGGTATCTTTTTCAGAGACACGTGTTTGGAGCTCTTATAGTAGAATTGCAAAAGGTAATGGCTTTTTTTTTTTTTTTTTTTAATAGGGCAGAGGTCTGAATTCATTGGCTGTCAGCGTAGGGAAAGAGGACAGCACAACAAGTAGCCTCAGGGACGTCCCCTTTTGAGGCAGCTCTGCCCAGCTTCATCTGTTCCGCATTCCCTGCCCACAAAGCAGAGCACCAGGCAGGCTGAGGAGCAGATGGAGCAGGAAGAGGTGGTTGTGCCTCCTGTTCACATACATCTGTCGTTGCTCGTGACAAAGCACACCTCCTGCCTTTTCTGTTTCGGACTCCTGTGCTGCTGCTTTAGCTAACAGTTATCAGTTTTCCTCTGAGAGAGCAGTATTGTCAAAGACTTTTCTTGCAGATAGCTTGTGACCTTAAGTGATACATTACTCTTAATCCCAAAATCTGTTTGCTGTTGGCTGTACAAGCTGGTACGGCTGTGCTCTTCACCAGTTCTACATCTCTCCTTTGCTGTAAGGGCTGTGAGCACAGCAGTCTCTGCAGAATTGCCTTATCACTCTCCTGCTGTTTTCTCTGTGGCCATAGGTACGAAGACGCCTTGGTTCTGTTGCTGACGGAGGTGTTGAATCGAATCCAGTTCAGGTATAACCAGGCACAGTTGGAGGAGCTGGATGACGAGACACTGGATGATGATGTAAGGAGCAGAGCTGAGCAGGGGCGGCTGCAAATTCAGATGTAAAACTTCTGCACTCGTTGCACACGGAATGTCTTTCCCAAAGCCTGTGTTTTGTACAGTCCAGACAGCTGCTGCTTCACTTAGTGTTGGGTTTTGAGGGTTAAAGAAGCATGAAGCACTTCTACCCTCCCTGATAGGATGTGACCTTTGTTTTGAACTTGGTACTTGTAGGGAGAAATAGATCTGTAGCTTCTGATTACAAGAGGCGTTTGTGTCTGTTCCTGATTGCTTTGGAATACAAATGCAGAAGTGTCTTCCAGACAAAAGCTTTGAGCTGTACATATTGTTAGCACTTTCCCTCAAGTGTATTTGTCAAAGTCAGAATCAGTAAACAAGATCTCAATCCATTCTGATAACACGAAAGGTAAAGTGAAGTAGGTGGCCAATATGTGAGACCAGAACACTAAGACAACCACAAAAGATGCCAGACACCTGTGCACTAAGTGTGCTTCAGGAGTGAGCACGTGTGGCTTTATCACTCTGGGGAAACCTAGGCATGCTGCCCCAGGCGTGAATGGGGAACATCATTTGCAAACAGGTGGGTCACAGAAGAGCACTGTTTCCTCAGTATCTGGGTTCCTGGAAAGGCTTGTCCCAAGCATCGATTCCCAGCCTACAAGAGGCTGTCTGTTTCCTTCTGGAGATGCTGTGCTCACCTTCTTGTTTCTTCCCATAGCAGCAGACGGAGTGGCAGCGGTACTTGCGCCAGAGTTTGGAAGTGGTTGCAAAAGTCATGGAGCTCTTGCCAACTCATGCCTTCTCCACGCTGGTAAGTAGTCATTCAGACCATAAATGCAATGTAAAATGAGTACCAACCACTGGAGTTTGTTGCAAGCTGATTCACAGGGACCACATTTCCAAACTTCTGCTTTTAGAAGCAAAAGTTTGGTGAAGGAGGGGCCAAACATTGAAAGAAAATGCTTTTTATTCTATTTTTTTTTTGGCTTTGTTAGATTTCTTGGTGTGTTTTGAAGAGGGTGCTTTGTTTTTAGCATCCGACTTTAATTGCTGCATGCCAAGGTCTATGGAAATCCCTTTTCCAAGTGTTAGAAATACCTTCCTGCTGTCTCTCTTGACCTTTATATTAGCAGTAGCACTGTTAATTGCACAGATGAGCATCATTAGGGCTTTAAGGAGGGTGAGGTCTTTGCTTAAATGAAAGGCTAGGTACAAATGCTGGGAGCAGTGCCTCAGACAATTGGGAATTACAGCTGAACACATAAGTGCTTCTCTCCAGCCAGTGCCACTGTTGTTGCTGGGATGAGCATTGTAAAAGCTGTCTCATTTTGAAGCATTTTAATGGTTTCTAAAGGAGAGATCTCGAGGCTGTGAGCCCCTAGAGCCCAAAGTTAGAGGTGCTGATGCCTGTTCTCTGGATGAGAAGAAAGGCAGGTGTGTGCAGTGGGATGTCAAAGCAAGCTCCTTGCTGGAAATGTTGCATGCTGAGACCTCTGAGCTGTGTTCTCAAGAAGCAGAGCACCATGAGCTGCTATGAGGCTGGAAGGTGTCTGAGCAGAAAAAAGCACCAGAAGTGCTAAGAACTCTGAAGTTGTGAGCAGACAGACCTCATATGCATGGAGGTTCCTCTGCAGCACAGTGGCGAGGCAAACAAACAGCACAGCTGTTTCAGGGAGCATATGGGTTGTGTGAAGAGCATGTGGCTTCCTTCAAGTAGCATGTTCACATGAGGAAGGCTGTTGTTGTGTTGTCCTTTTCAAATAGTTCTCCTCCTGCAGTTGCATGACAGGCACTTGTATGCTAGAAATGTGGTAATGAATGCTTGAGCCCTGTGGGAGATGTGGAAAGCAGGCAAAGTTTCTTGAACAATGGTTTCTGCAGCAATGCTGTGAGGAATGGCTGCTCCATCAGGAGCAAGCAACTGACACAGTGTGCAGCTGCTGCTGCTCTGCTGTCCCGTGCTGGGGAATGAAAAGCTGCAGTTCCTTCTGCTGAAGGATGAATGAACTTCCATAAATCCAGCCTCCTTGAATATGGTGACTGTGCCAGTGGAAAATAAACAGAATTATGCCAAAGTGTTGGAAAATATTTTTTGAGATGGAGTATCTACAAGGAGAAGGTTACTGTGTGATTTAGCACAAGGCAAATAATCCCTTAATACATACCACTGAAGTACGGTGGCTGCTGAATGCTGATTAGAAAGCTTCCAGGTCTGTGTTTCAAATGTTAGCATAACCTGTTGCTCAGCTGCAGTATTGATAGAAGCAGCCATATTTGCTGTCAGTCCTGAAAGATGGATTTAGGTTACTGCTCTGTGTTCCCAGGCCAGGATGCATGACGACTGTTGTTTGTTCTCTTAGCTGTTTTCCCTGTGGGGCTTCAGCTGTTCTTGCTGCAGTGTGCAGCTTGGCAACAAGTGGCCATGGTGTTTCCCTTCTGTATTCTGTTAGAGGCACTGAGCTCAGCTTCTTAAGTGGAATATTACTTTGGTAGCTGCATTTCTGAGAAGCTGATGCTTCTGTGTCTGGCAGATGCAGTGCAGGCTTCCTGTACTCTGCCCCAGGCTCTGCCTTTTCCTTGGCTGTGGACCCCTGCTCTGGGCTGGGTTATATCCATCTGTATGTTCCTCCTGTGCCACCCCTTCAACTTGTCAAGCTGCTGTCTTTTTACACTGGTTGTCAGTCTCTGTGGGAAAAGGAGAGCTGCCACAGACCATCAGGGTGATGATCTTCATTGTTTTGATGGCAGCTGTCAAGACATAAGCTGCAGAATCAGCCCAGAACCTGGAAACATGCCTACTGTCCAACCATCTTTTTGAAGGCGTTGGGAAGAAGTAGGAAAACTGTTCTCTAGCAGACTGTGGTGTTTGAGTTAACTGCCTGCCAAGCCCCCGAGTCACACTGATTTCTTGTCCTTTCTAGTTTCCAGTTCTGCAGGATAACCTGGAAGTGTATCTGGGACTCCAGCAGTTCGTGGTCACGTCAGGGACAGGTAACCATGTAACCACTGCCCAGTACGTCTCCTCACTGTCTGCGTAGCTGGCTGCAGAACACTGTAAACCTGCTTTGGTATTGCTTCCTCTGTGTTCTGTTTCAGACCTGAAATTGTTATTCCAAAGTACTTCCAGTCCTAAGATCACTTAAGACATCCTCAGTTAAGTGGTAGTGCATGGGGTTTGTTTGTGTCAGAAGCTGCCAGGAGAAGTAGCTCAGAGGGCCGTACAGATCTGGGTGACACTTTGCTGATGGTACATAAGAGGTTGAAGCTTGTTGCTGAAATGATGAGCAAGATGAGATGAGATGGGCAGTGGCAAGAAAAACAGTTGTTACTGCAGAACATGGTAACATTTTTAGTGACATTTTTGGGATATTTGGGGAACAGGTGTATGTGACTGAGCAGCAGGAAAGTCACACGAGGCAATAAGACTTGGAAGTCTGCTTAATCTGTGTTTTTCTTGTGATTGAGAAATAGGAAAGTACGTAACCACATTTCAAATTAGAAGCAAATGCATTCTTGCTCCAAGTGTGCCTGTGCTGCCAGAACATCTGTTGCAGCTTGGCCAGCAGAGGGAGTCTGCTAATAGCCTCTGCGGAGCTGGCTCTGCTTGTCTGATGTCAGCAGATGACCAAAAAGTTCTTGTTTACATGGATGTTAATACCAAATAAAGGAAAACAAACGTGCAAAAGGCTGGAATTGCTTGTAACATCCCTTTCAGCATTTGAAGAGAAATGTGAACAGTGGCCGTCAGAGCAGCAGAATTTGTCTTTCCCAGTTAGAGTGTTTCAGTCACTTGGACAGAGCTCAGTGTTGAACTGTGACCCACTGCCGAGCTAATTTCACAAGAATGCTTGTAATGTAATTAGAATAAACTGAGCATTTCCTGTCGCTTTGTAATTAGGTTTCCCATTGCAAAGAGCTGTGTTTATTAGTCACAAGGTTAAATGCTTTTTGGAGGCTGCCGGGCTCTTACTCGGCGCCTGTTAGCACCAGTGAACACGCACACGTGTGTCTTTGGGTTCACTTCTAACAAACCAAAACGTCATTTCAGGTCACAGACTGAACATCACTGCAGAGAACGACTGCCGTCGTTTGCACTGCTCCCTGAGGGACCTGAGCTCCTTGCTGCAGGCTGTTGGTCGTTTAGCAGAGTACTTCACTGGGGACATGTTTGCTGCCAGGTTTAATGATGCTCTCACAGTGGTGGAGAGGTAAGAAAGGAAGGGAGAGTTTGCTGTCCCTTCATCATCCGTGGGACAATTATTGCCACGGCAGTGAATGTGAAAGCCAAGGTTTCCTTCTGCCTCCCCTTGGTACGATTAAATTGAGACGTGAAGAATCGAGTGGTTAGTACCTTAAGTGTTACATTCATTGGTGCTAAGTTTCCCAGTTGTCTTTTTTAACCTTCAACCAGAGAAATAACAGGTAGCAGGGATTAAATCAGTCATTAGAAAGGTACTTGTTTTCCAGAATCTGCACTTGTGATGTAATGAAATGGGATGTGGAGTCTGGTGGCAGAGAGGGAGGTGGTTTAGTGATGGAACTCAATAGGTCAAGTGATGGTTGGACTTGATATTCTAGATCTTTTTCCAACCTAAACAATTCTGTGATTACTTCAATTATGTCTCTGCTAGCTAAGTCACCAAAGTCTCTTTCCATAAGAGATCTGTGAAAGCTAGAAAGCAGATATTTGATTCTTTCCCTCCACAAAACTTAGCATATAGTTTCAAATTCGGGACTGTACACAGCTGCCTCTATTGTTTCACCTCCATGCAGGAACATCCTACTTGTTCCACCTTATTACAAGCAAGGAAATAGTCTACATCTAATCTGCATACTAGCTAAATATTGACGCAGGCTTGTCAAGAGCTGTGTTCAGATAAGATGAGCAGGTTGGTTTGCACATGTGTAAATCCATCTTGCAGTCCTGCTGCCCTACCATGTCCTCGTACATTTGCAGGTTGGTGAAAGTAACGCTGTATGGATCCCAGATTAAACTGTACAACATCGAAACTGCAGTACCATCTGTATTGAAACCTGACCTGATTGATGTGTGAGTATGAGATACACAATTCAAATCATTACGTACAGATTTGGTACCTGCGTGGGGCGGAGGCAGCTTTGGGTCTCCTACATCTACTCTAACCACTTGTTTGGCAAACGTTCTGCAAGCTGATTGTTAGCTAACCAAGGGCACTGGCTGCTCAAGGTCAAGGCTGTTGTCAGTGGTGTGAACCACTGTTGCCTCCAATTGATATTTGAAGAAAAACGTACTTGTGATCATTGTATCAGCTCTAAAAGCCAGTGTGCACCGATGGCTGTGAAGGCTTGGCTCACCTGCAGCGTGAGTAGATGGTAAAATAAGTGTGCAGCTGGGATATTTTAAGAAATGACTGGTATGTCGTTTGAGGCTTATGGATTTTGTGCTGCCTGAGTCAAATTTATTGCTCAAGTAAAAATGTTTCTCTCAGTAGAAAGTTTCGAGTCCTTGGCTTCCAAAACAAATGTTTGCCTTCCAGCAATGCAGGCCATTTCTGAAACAAATGAGTGCCTTCAGTCCAGAGGCTGACATTAAGTGTGAAATCTTGATGCCACTGGTAATAGAACACTGCTCTAACAGCCTTTTAAAGACCTTTTATTGTAAATGGCTGTGTTGTACAAACCTGGTACTGCCAGCTGGCATCCTGCAAGCACAATTTAAGGTTATGCTTGTTCAGTTTGTATGAATAGCAGCTCCCTTAAAACCCACACTAGGCTGGATTTTTCCTAATCCCAAGTTACTGGCAGTGAGCTTTATGCAGATGATATTTCTTCAAAGGTGTTTTCCCTTTCTGATTTAAAATAACTCAGGAAGCTCCTCCTGTCTGTTAGAGGGGTTCATCCTTTCCTCTTGGGTCCAATGTCCTTGAGAAAATTGTGTTGTTTTCTAGTGCCAGGCTAAAAAAGGTACATTGCCAGATATTTGGAGGACACCTGTCTGATCCCCAAAGAGTCATCCTGCCTCAAAAACATGAGATAGCTCTCTGCCAAAGTATAATCATAAACTCTAATTATAGGCAACCCACCAGTTGGTTGTTTGACCTTATCGTTTCATCCTGTTGGTTTAATACCACTGCTTGGTGGCTGAATCCAGTCACAGCACAGTTCTGCATGTCCAGGTCCAGGATGAAGAATTTTTAGGCCGTGTAACATAATCACTGGAATGTTTCAGTTTCCAGTTAGTGGAAGAATGAGAAAGAGCCAATAAATATACAAAGGATGGGAGAGAGAAGATATAAAGGCAAAGAGCTAATTCACAAAAGCCCCTTCATCCTGCAGCTAAAAGTAGGTTTCTCTGTGTTTCCCCATTGGGTGGAAACCCCCTGGACTTGCTGACAAGCTGATGCGTGGTGAGATATCTGGTGCAGGCCTGGAAGCTGCCTGCCACAGGTGACTGAGATCTCAAATGCAGCTGCTATGGTGGGGACACGTACATCTAGGAGAAGCTGTGTTTTTGGAGGGAATACCAGTGTTCATAGAGTCTTCTCAGTAAGATCTGCAGCACAAGGATAGGATAGCTGCAGTTGGACAACGTTTCGTCTAGGCTGACAGCTGTGTGGCCATTGGCCCCAAACACTTCTGTAAGGCAATTGCATTTCCCCTGTCTTTCCACTAATGAAGTGGGCACGTGAAGTGAATCTCATGCTGTGGGATTAGGGAATATGGGGATTGATTACAGGAGCACTGAGGCTGGGGTGTTGTGGCACTGGCCATCCTGTGGTGTTTGCTTTATGTCCGTTCATGGTTGCTTTCTCCCCACAGCCACGCTCAGTCCCTGGCTGCACTGCAGGCCTACTCACACTGGCTGGCACAGTTCTACAGTGAAGTGCATCGGCAGAACCCGGAGCAGTTCATCTCTCTCGTCTCCACAGCTCTGGAGGCCATCACACCCCTCATCAGTTCAAAGGTATCCACCTCAGTGCTGGGCTGGGGTTGGGACTGCATGTCTCGTGGTGATGCGGTTGGACTCGGGTGCTGAACAGCATGCTCAAGACCATGCCGTGGCCCAAGGTGTGAATCAGAGAGTTGGATATGTCTTCCAGAGCCATAACACGTCCCTTACAAGGCTGAGTCTGAGATAATAGCACCATGGGTTAAATTAATGCAAAAAATAAGTGTACCCAGCAGGCAGCTCTGCATCGCCTGGCTGCTCGCTCAATGCCCAGGTGAGGTGGGGGAGAGAATTGGAAGGCAAAAGTGCAAGAACTTGTGGGTTTGGATAAAGGCAGTTTTCTAGGTAAAGCACGTACAAGCAAAGAGAAACGAGGAGTTCATTTTCAGTCCCTGCTTCCCATCGGTCTATTCCTCCATTCTTTACCTCAGCTTTTAGTGCTGAGCACAGCACTGTGGTGGTGTGGAACACCCCTGTGGGTCAGCTGTCCTGGCTGTGCCCCTTCATGTGCACCCCAAGCTCCTCCCTGGCACAGCAGTGTGAGAAGCACAGCAGTTCTTGGCTCTGCAAGCAGTGCTCTGCAACAAGTGATAACACCAGTGTGCTTTCATCAGGAGTCCAAAACACAGCCTCGTGTGAAGGCAATTAACTCCATCCCAGCCAGAAGTGTGACAGTAAGGAACTTACAGGCAAATCATGGCTTGAAAACAGGGCAATCTCTTTTCCCACAGTATTTTAATGATTCTAGTCGGAAGGGGCCTACAAAGGTATCAAGGCCAACTGCCTGACCTCTTCAGGATTAACCAAAAGTTAAAGCTGACATTAAGGACATCATCCAAATGCCTCTTGACCAGTGACAGGATGGGGCATCAGCCACCCCTACGAAACCTGTTCCAGTGTGTGTGACCACCCTGGTGACAAAAACCCTTGCACTGTTTTGCATGCAGAAGCGTGGTAATGGCAGCTCGCTGTGCTGTCTGTCACTAAGTGTCACACCTTGTGGTCCCGGGCAGCCTGACCGTGTGCCCCCTCTGTTCCAGGTGCAGGAGAAGTTGCTGCTGTCTGCATGCCACCTGCTGGTCTCCTTAGCCACTACGGTGCGACCGGTGTTCCTGATCAGCATCCCTGCAGTGCAGAAGGTGTTCAACAGAATCACAGACACTTCTGCCCAGCGGCTTCCTGATAAGGTGCTTCAGCTCTGTGCACATCAAGGAATCACAGTGGCAGTTTGTCAATAGTTATCTCTTTCAAGTTGCAGTATAGGGAAAAATACGCAGTTGCAACTCTTAAATCTTACTCGTTTCTCACTTGCTGACACAGACCCTGAGTGCACTGCCTTTGCAGTACTGGCATATGGATTCTGACATATGGAAAGAGTTGGTGAAACTTCTGTTAGCATTCTAGATACTTCACTCCAAATGAATGTATTACAGAATTACTGAAAAGCCACAGCAGAGATGGGGATTCTACTGCGTTGGGCACTAGCGTGGAGGTACAAAGTGCTGCACAAACGCATGCTTCCTGTCTAAACCAGGCAGAGCAACAGAATTGGCATAGTCTTTGTTTTGGAGATATAAGGAATGTGGAGTTCTTGTTGCGCAGAAGGGCACAGAGAGATGAGAGCCGACTCCAGCTCTGAAGTCATGGGGCTTTGCTTCTCTCTCACCTTGCAGAGCTGCTGGTTGTCACTTGGACACAACTGCTATTGAAGTCTTCCCTCGAATAGTTAGCGCTGCTGCTTCGGGCAGCCAATAAATGTCAGTCTAAGGTTGTGCATGAGTGAGTAGCAAACTCTGAAAACTTCCATGTTTCATTGCTTCCAGGCCCAGGTGCTGGTGTGCAGAGCCCTATCAAATGTATTGTTGCTACCTTGGCCAAATCTTCCAGAGAGTGAGCAGCAGTGGGCGGTTCGTTCCACCAACCACAGCAGCCTCATCTCTGCCCTGACCAGGGACTATCGCCAACTGAAATCCAGTGCTATATTGCCACAGAGGAAGGTGCAGCTGGAGGACAGTAAGTACCCAGTTCCTTAGTGCGTGCTGGCCTCCTGCAGTTGCAGTGCAAACTGTTGGAGGGAGTTGTTGAGCTGTCTTTCCAGTGATTCTTTTGGCTGAGAGCTGTTCAGCACATGGGAAGGCTAGGAAAGGAGCAATTCATTTCTTTTTTGTAAGGAACGCTTCCTCTATGGTTTGTAAGGGATGCTTTCACCCCAGGCTGCTGCAAGCTGCTCCATCAAAGTACTGTCTTCCTCAGTTGCTCAGGGAAAGTGGGATCTAGTTTGTAATGCAAATTTGAATGGCACTGATTGCACTGGGGATGCTGAGCAACCTGAAGCTGGGACCACCATGCTGTAGTACTGGAAACATTGACTGGAGGCAGCGTTAATGAAGATTATGGTTTAAGAAGCTTGAAGGGGAAAATAAGAATTTCTTCTAGCCTTGGGAAGTACTGCTGAGGGTGTGTATGTGTAGGATGAGAGCCCTGAAATGATGGGGTATAGGGCAGCTTTTGAAGCTCCCGTGTGTGTTTTGGGACTGCTTTTGGGTGTCTTGTCATCTTTCTGTTGTGGCTTTTTGTTTGTTTGTTTGAATTCTTTGCTTATGAGTACACAGCATCACAGCTTCTGACAAAACTGACTTGCTGGTCAGCTCTGTGGGGTGAGGGAGCTTGGAGAGGGTTGGTTGAGCCTCACGAGAGGGTCAGCCTGCTCACGTGGGTCAGTTCTGACTTCTGGGTTAGTTTATTTCGTGGTTGTGTATCGCTCCAATTGTTACTTCCACAAATAGAGATTTGCAGGATATTTTGCTATCAGAATAAGCTTCTGTTTTCTTGACTGTTTTTTCTTTATCTGTATTGTGTTGGAAATAATGCTGTCCTATGGCTTCTTCAGACTGTGCACCTTAGTTCTCGAGCATTGAGTGCATCTGTAGGGCAGTAAGCCTGTATAATTTAAGAATGCAAGTTGCCACTGTTACTTGGCTGAACCTGTTTAAATGTTTAACGTGTGAACACACTTTAGAAACACTTCAGACTCCAACCTGGGCTTGATGTTTGTGCTGCCTTGTGTGTTGTTGTTCTAGGTACTGCTTACAAGAACTTCTCTTCATTTTTTGCCTTAGCTAGATTTGACATATGCAGGAAGTATCACCTCTCTTCTTTTTGCAGCCAAAGTGATCATCCATCAGACACTCAGCGTTTTAGAAGACATTGTAGAAAGCATCTCTGGAGAATCCACCAAGTCTCGGCAGATCTGTTATCAGTCGCTGCAAGAATCCGTGCAGGTCTCACTAGCCCTCTTCCCAGCTTTCATTCATCAGTCAGGTATAACCATAGGACAGGTTTAATGCTGTGAGTAGCTTTGTCACCTCCCAGTAACATCCAGAGCCCATCAGCCTAGGGTCATGGTGTTCACATGAGGTGTGTGGGCTTGCTGTGTAGTGCAGGTCTGTCCTGGTGGGTGGGCTGATTCAGAAGAGGAAAAGGAGACCTGGTGTTGTCTATGATACGGTCATCAAGGCTTCCTGGTGGAGGTGGAGATGCCCTGTGTTGTTTTCAGGCAGTGAAAAGGAATGGAGCTTTTCATGAGCACAAAAAGAGCTTCAAAATACCGTTTGTCACTTATTGTCTCCAAAAGCTTGAAAACAAAGCATGGTAATGGTCATGATATTTTTTTAATATCCTTGTAAAGGGTGGGCTCCAGGATGATGAATGGGGCCTGGACAATCTGATGGCATGGCAGCCCTGCCCATAGCAGGGGGGTTGAAACTGTATGGTCTTTAAAGTCTCTTCCAACCCAAGTCATTCTGTGAGTCAATGTAAGCAGGACTGCTGTTTGGCAGTCTTGTGGCCAGCTCTTACATTTTGCATCTCTCATTTGCCTGGGGCTGCAGCAGCTTTGTGAAGAGCCAGGCATTCCAGAAAAACTTCTGGAGCCAGGTGGGATCTTCTCAGTGAAACGGGCCTGTGGGGAGCCAAAACAAAGACAGAAAGGATCCAAGGCAGCAAGCTGATGCTGTGCCTCCAGTGAATGGCTGCTCTCAGTTGTGTGAGGCTGCTCACCTGTTCTGTGTTGGCTATAAAAGGCTGCATGAAGCAGAACCTGAGTGGTTGCAGCTTACTGTGGCTGTTCAATAAAGCATGCTGGGACTGATGGTGAATTAGCTTTGGTGCAGCTAATCTTGTCAGATCCTCCCCCCCTAAAAAAAAAAAGAAAAGAAAAAAAGCTGGTTTCTATCTCTTGGCCACTTCAAGTTGGGCAGAACTGTTGTGGATTTCCTCATATTTCCTGCTAACCCTGTGTGTGCAGTGAGCTGCTGAAGCCCAGACCATTGCAGGAGCTTTCTCCAAGCAGTCTGTGTAGGCAGACAGACCCAGGGCCATCGTACTGCTCTATTTGTTCTGAGTTGTTGATGCTGACCATACTTGTCCCTGGAAATGTCTGAGCCATCTTCAAGTCCTGTAAGACCAACTATTGATTTCAGTTTCTAATGGTGAAGCTGCTGCTAAATTTTCAGGAATAAATGGAATTCCCTGTACAGGAGGAGCAGATACCACATAGAAGACTTCTTCACGTGTTTGAACATTGCCTTAACATGTTCTTTTTGCTCTCCTGTTCTGCCTTAGATGTGACGGATGAGATGCTGAGCTTCTTCCTCACTTTGTTTCAAGGACTGAGAGTGCAGATGGGAGTGCCTTTCACTGAGCAGATCATACAGACCTTCCTAAATATGTTCACCAGGTATTGTCTTGTGCTGGTTATTTTTTTCTTATCCCTGGCGATGATTTGTCTTGGCCAGCTAACCAAACACATCCCTGTCCCAGAAGAAAAGAATGTTCCACTTCTTCCTCTGTGTCCAGGGCTTAGTTTAAGGAAAATGCTTCTAAGCCTGAAGTGACCCAGTCCGTGCACGATGCCCTGTGTACCTGATGTGCAATTTCAGCTTTCCCAGAGACTTGACAGTCTTGGAAGTGTGTGATACTGAACACTGGACTCTGGCATTAGCTATACAGTCAGTGCCTTTGTGCACCCCTGTTGTCCCTAAAGCTTCTGTTAGGGAAAAGTGTCAGTCAGTCCTTAGGCAATGCCTACCTCCTTTAATGTGCTTGGGCTGTATTAACTGGGGAAGCTTAGAGACACTGTCTGCTTCCCTTTAAATTTGGTAGGTAAGCATGCTGATCTCAGGGAAAGATCCCATCCAACAACTTCATTTTTTACTGCAGAGAGCAGCTGGCAGAGAGCATCCTCCATGAGGGGAGCACTGGCTGTCGGGTGGTGGAGAAGTTTCTGAAAATTCTGCAAGTGGTGGTGCAGGAACCAGGCCAAGTATTCAAGCCTTTTCTACCCAGTGTCATCTCACTGTGCATGGAGCAGGTGTACCCCATCATCGCAGAGGTAGGACTGCTCTCACACCAGGTGAACGCAGAGGGGGGAAGCGAAGGCCTTGCTGGGGCTGTGGGAGCAAGGAAGGGCTTTGCTTTCCAGGAGCTGTATGTGTCAGTCCAGTGTGGGGAGAGCTGGGGGGGGTTTGGAAGCAGAGTGGGTGGAGGATTTTGTCAGGAATTGCCAAAGATGCTAAAAGTACAGACATGGAGCAGGAGGTGAAAGAAAAGAGGTTTATGTGTTCTTAGCATGATGGTGTGATCCTGCAGCTGCTGAGCTTCTTAGAAGGAAATCCTTCGTTGTGAACCTCAGCTGCACAGTGCTCCTGGGTGGCCACCAGGCAGAGCAGGGTGCTGCCAGCAGTGGGATCCAGGGGGGACAAGTGGGATTCCTGCACAGGAGCCCCTTCTGATCTGTTGTTCTTCCCTCCTAGCGCTCATCTCCTGATGTGAAAGCAGAGTTATTTGAGCTGCTTTTCCGAGTCCTCCATCACAACTGGAGGTACTTCTTCAAATCCAGTGTTCTGGCCAGTGTCCAGAGGGGGGTGGCAGAAGAGCAGATGGAGAACGAAGCGCAGTTCAGTGCCATCATGCAGGTAACTCCACTTCAGTTCTGTAAGAACCCTTGTTGTAACAGAACATGGCTGCTTTTGGCAGGGCATTGGATGTGGCTGCTGGGGATTAGGCAGTGTCCAGAGTGAGGTCTTGTGTGTTTTCTTGCTAAAAATGAAAATGTTTGTGGAGACATCTTGCTGATGTGCTTGCAGAACACACGGTGCCTCAGTTAGCACTCCTTTCTCACTCCTGCTAATTCCTTTCCATGCCTACCTTCTTTGTCTGGACCTAAAATATTACTGGTGCAGTCCTGTTTACTTCTGCTTTGATTCCATTAGGACAAATTGCCAGTGCAGGAAAGGTTTCCTGAAACCAAGATGTCCTCTGGTTTTATACAGAAACACAGAAAAAAATCAGCCTCCTCATGAGCAGCCTGTTGCAGCCTGCCTGCTGTGGGGCCCTTTTGCAGTGCAAACAGCAGCACGCTCACCCTGTGCTCTGGAAGCTAAGAGCAGGTGGCAGTCAGAGGGCAGCGAGGGCCACGCGTCAGACTGCAAGGGCCCTGCAGAGCTGCCCTGTCAGAAGTGCTTGTGGAGGCTGGGGAGCTTCTGGTGAACACGAAAAGAGGCAGTTCTTGTGCTGGATGATGTGAACTATGCTGATACTCCTCTCTGGACTTTCTGTATTTTAGCATTATTGTGAATGCAGACCAGAGCTGTCCCTGTCCAGAGCTACCCAAGCTTCTTTTTTTCTCCTGTAACAGCTTAACATTTCCTCACTTGCCTCAGCATCTTGTTTTGGGAGAGGCATTGATGGAGTTGTCTCAGTAACAGCTGCAGGCTGCTTGGCACCACTGGGCCAGTTTTGCTTGGGCACTGCTGCATTGGTGCAAAAGCTGAGTGTTCTGTGAGTGTTCTTCATGGCAGAGCAGCCAATATCTGTGTTTAGTGTTAGTAGTTCACGTGCTGGTTTCCACAGATCAGGGCCATCTCTGTCCATCTAACCATAAATGGCTTTTGCAAAGGAATCACCTTCTGTTCGTGATATCTTGGAGCAGCAACCATGAAAGTTCTGCTGCCTGCTTCTGCTCATCTATCTGTACAAAGGTGCTTTATCCCAGAGCCTGTGCAGGGATACCAGACTGCTTCAGTGGGGTCCAGCAGATCTTGTTGGGGGATCTGCTGGGTCTGCCTCCCAATCCTCACCCAAACTTATAACTTAGTGCAGTAGTATCTTAACCACATCTGCCAGTCACCTTGCCCTCTGGATGCAGATAAAGAGCAAGAGCAGTGGGTGCCTTCTGGCTTTATTCATGCTCACTGTGGTACTCTGGGTACCTCTGAGAAACAGACATATCCTTTACAAGTGAACTGTCAGGGGAACCATGCTCAGCACCTCTTGTTCTTTTTCAATGCATGGTGATACCTGCTCCCAACAAACCCAGCTTAGAAAACTGCTCTGCAGGGATTGGAGCACATGGCCACTAAAGCTTCTTCATTCCCTCCTTGACTTCAGCAGACTCACAAAAGGGTTTCACTGAGAAGCAGCAGAAGCTGCCAGGGGTTTCTTCTCCTTGCACATGGCATCAGGAGATCCTGTTGCTCCCACCTGAACACAGTTGGCAAAAAGCTGAGTTGTTGGCATGCATGTCAAACAACATCTTGGCATTGCTTCAGGAGGTCTGTAAACAGACTCGGTGTGGTGTTGGGGTGAAAACATTGTTCTGCCTGTCAGTTTTGATATTCATTATGGTATCAATCCCCTCCCCTTGATTCTGCTTTGCAGGCATTTGGCCAGTCCTTCCTGCAGCCCGACATTCACCTGTTCAAGCAGAATCTCTTCTACCTGGAGACACTGAACACCAAGCAGAAGCTGTACCACAAGGTGAGTCTGAGCTTACCAGTGGGCAGCTGCCAGACAAGGGCTGTTAAGGGCGAGAGCTTTCCAGTCCAAGGGAGCTGGAAATGGCTTTGTGAAAGTGGAAGGCTGCCTTTCGGGCTTCCAGATGGCTGAGAAACTGAAGGTCAGGATTTGGGGCTTATTTACTGCACTCTTTGTTTGCTGTGGCTGTGATGAGGACATTGGTGGTCAAAGTGGCCCTGCCATCTCACCGACACCCAGCTCCTTCCAGCCTTGGTCTGCGTCCTGCTGTGACAGTGAGGGAAAGCAGAGCACACACACAGTGACAGGGCAGCTTGTCTTCCAAAGCAGAAATTGGTGGATTGACTGGTTCATAAGTGAGACAGTGGTGGAGTCTCTCCATCCTTGTCGTGTGGGCCAGCAGCAGGCTGCTTGCTGTTTAGCTGGGTGACTGTGAGGTGGCTGCCCATCGCTCTCATGTGGCACCCATCCTCCAAAAGCTCTAATTTAGATTTGGTAGCTGCTGCCACAAAGAACGAGAGTTGCAGTCCACGGTCTCGTCCTTCTGGTTAGCTTTTGGAGGCAGAGCTTTTGGGTTTCTATCTGTGATCACACCTGAAGGGCAGGCCATCGTGTTAGCAGCTGCCTGCCCAGACATTCAGGCAGCCAACCAGGTTCCCTAGGAACTCTGATTGCTTTCTAGAACACAGCCCATGGCTAAAATTTGGGAGTTCAAATGGGACTTGATCCTGTTGCCTTGAATGCCAATGTTTAAAACTTGAACCAGAGATATGAGGTGTGACCAAGTTCACAGGTAATTTTGCAGCAGGTACTTGAGATCTTGGCCTGACTCAGCCTGGAAAATAATATCTGTGCTCACAAGGGCTTGTAGAGCTTGCTGATAGCTCAGAAACTGCAGGGGTTCAGTGGCCCAGTGCAGCCATGTCCGTTGAGCTCTCACTCCTAAAGCGCTGCGCTCCCTGCTGCTGTGCAGCTGCCTGACTGTGTCCTCCTCTCACTGTGCAGAAGATCTTTCGGACAACCATGCTGTTCCAGTTTGTGAATGTGCTGCTCCAGGTGCTCGTCCACAAATCCCACGACCTGCTGCAGGAGGAGATTGGCATTGCCACCTACAACATGGCCTCGGTGGACTTTGATGGCTTCTACTCAGCCTTCCTCCCTGAGTTCCTGGCCAGCTGCGACGGTGTGGACTCGAACCAGAAGAATGTGCTGGGCAGGAATTTCAAAATGGACAGGGTAAGGAGGGAGAGTGCTGCAGGGGGTGCAGGTATTGCTGGGCTGGGCAGTGCTTCTCTCAGAGTGTGGTGGCTGACAGCTGTGGGCTCCTGAGTGGAACCAAACACTGGCATAG
The DNA here is from genome assembly GCF_019232065.1 of Centrocercus urophasianus. NCBI lineage: Eukaryota > Metazoa > Chordata > Aves > Galliformes > Phasianidae > Centrocercus > Centrocercus urophasianus. The sequence goes on along the minus strand of NW_024884855.1, from coordinate 551,653 downwards.
TCAGTAATGCCCTAGCATTGGATTTTTTGCTGTAGGCAGCAAAGTTGCCATCTCACCTCTTGGACTTGCTTGTTCCGTGAGTTAGAGCTCTGATATATTTATTCCCCAGGGGAGCTTTCGTAAGGGTAGACTGACATCTGCTAGTGGGACACGTCCTTGCCAAAACCTTGCTCCAGCTGCTAGCCAGATGTTGGAGGGTTCTGGCTGCAGCCAGGGGAGCTGCCACCTCCCTTTGGATCATGGCAGTACAGCTGGCTTTCAGGCTGCTGAAGTTTCATTGTCTGCTGATGGTTCCTCTCCCATGGGAGATGGTGGGGATTTGAGACCTCGGGTTTAAGGGTAGTGAAGGAGCTTTGAGAGAATCTTCAGCAGGCGATTGCATTTGAGGGAAACCAGCCCTTGTGACGAGCTCTGTGGGAACTGGAGCCTTGGCAGGAGCACTCTGAGCAGTTGCTGCTGCAGATGGCCGTGCCGTGGCCGTTTGCATTGTGCCTGAGTGCTCAGCAAGGAGCCGGTCTGCGAGCAGGGCCTGGTTCTGTGCAGTCAGCTCCCGCTCGGAGCTCAGGAGCAGCTTCTTCCCTGCAGAGACTCAGGCTTCCTGGGCTCAGATGCACATGTATGGAGATACGTGGGGGCACCGGGCGCTGCCTTTCTGTTCCCTGCTGTCCTACGGTGCCTGTGGGTTTTCCTGTGTTTGCAATACACCGCGGTGTTTGATCTCTTGCAGGACCTGCCATCGTTTACCCAGAACGTGCACAGACTGGTGAATGACCTGCGTTACTACAGACTTTGCAATGACAGTTTGCCCCCCGGAACTGTGAAGCTATAGTTACTGCACTGGACTCGTGTTCTGATCACTGTAGGGAACAGATCCACGTCTCGTTTTGCCACCACCTTCTCTCCTGGCTGCTTTGTCAGCACTGTGGGACGCGGTGTCCCGCAGGTGGGCACATCTGTTTGGATTCATGCACCACGCTTCCTTCTGTCCCATCCCAAAGGCCACGGTGCTGGCTGCAGGATGTGTCTCAGCTCCTCGCCGCGGGGCGCAGCGGCTCACCGGGCTTTGTTCCACCGACGGAGCGCTCTGTTGCGCCCTGAGATGTTAATGGAGTCGTCTTGAGAGACCTCGTGTGTACCAATCGTGAGGCAGAAGCGCCAAAGACTGCTTCAGCCATTCGTACCTTCGTGTCATTCCGCCTTCCTGCCCCTGCCCGGCTCTGGGAGGAGGAGGGGACTGTGATGTTGGGACTGTTTTGGCACTTCTGTCACTCCCTTTGTTTTTTAAATTGCCTTGAAAACCTCCCTGCTGTCAGCGGGGGATTAGAGACTTCTTCGGGTTTTTTTTAAACGTTTTCTCATCATTCCATTGTGATACTAAAACAACATGCTTCATGGAAATAAAGTGCTTACTTTGTTGTTTTAAATAACTTCCCTCTGTTTTAGTTTCCATGCAGGCTGTCACCAAGCTGTGCCCAGAGGCTTCACCTACCACCTCTGTTCCCCCTTTCGCGGTGGGATCTCTGTTCCTTCGGCATTCTGCTCTCTGAATACATCGAGAATAGCCTGCATGAGGAACACCTCCAAACACACGTGGGGTTGCACCGCAGGGCAAGCTGGGCTGGAGGCCACCGGAGTGTGAAGTTAAAGCCTCAGTCCTCATTCAGGCAGGGCGAGATGCTGGCATTTCCTGTCCTCATCTGCAGTGAGTGTCCACCTTGAAGCCTTCCCAGATGTGGTTTAAAGGGAGATGGCTGCGTGCAGGCAGCTGGGAGGACTAAGGGCTGCTCCCAGCCCCTGCAGCTCCTCCATGGAACTGCTGGACGGGGCTTCGCCTGCCCCACTGCCTCCCTGGGGCTCCATGCTGATGCTTCTGCTTCTTGCAAAATGTTTGGTTGCTCTTCTCTGTTTGCTGACCGAGGGTGAAAGTGCATGTTTTTCCCTGGCTGTGCGGAAGATCAAGGGCAGCAGTTGGCAGGGGGCCCGAGCCCAGCTTGGGAGGACCTGCGAGCCCTTCGTGCTGCTGGAATCCTCCTTCCCTGGTGTCCGAAGCGCTCGTTCAGATCCCTGTGTTTCCCCAAGGTGTTCAGAGCTGCCGCTTGTGTCTCTGCCCGCGGAGCAGCCGGGCTGCAGTACCTGCGCATCCCTTTCCCCGCAGCCCTCGATGGGACACGTGGGACGCGGGACGGCTGTTCCCAGGGCCGGGGCTCCCCTCGCTGCGGCTGCTTTAAGGGGAGGGCCGAGCCGGTCCGGCCGGGCCCTTAAAGCCTCCCCGCGGGGCGGCCAGACCCGCTCCGAGCCTCCCGCCCCGGCCATGGGCTCCCTGGGGCGCTGCCTGGCGCGGGGGCTGCTGCGGGGTCAGCCCGGCATCCGCCTCCCCTTCGGGTCGCCGCGCTGCTACGGCTCCGGTGAGACCCGGCCCCGCCCGACCCTGCGGGCGGTCCCCATCCCCGTCCCGTCACATCCTCTTATGCCCCTTAGGACCCGGTCCCCATCCTTCCCCCTGTCCTCTCCCTGCCTCGTCCTTGGGGACCCCTGCCCGTCTCCTTCCGTTGCCCCATCCCATCCCTGGTGTCCCCGTTCCTTAGCGCTCGGTGCTGGGATCTCCAGGGGCAGACACGGAGCATTCCCCAGGGAACGTGGGGTGAGATCTCGCTCAGAGCCATCCCCTTTCCTGTCCGGGGACGCGCCGTCCCCTGCTCCTCCTGCACGGCTCTGACAGCAATGGGGATGCTGGTCCCTGCTGGATGTGTCCTCAGTGCTTATCACAGCTTTGGGCACACGTTCCCCCCCTACCCCGCTCTCGGGGCATGGTGGACATCACAGTGACGGCAGGGCTGGGGTCAGGGTGGTGGGATAAGGACAGGGATAGGGATGGGGGTGCAGATAGGGCTGTGCAGCAGCAGTGACCCCATGCCCCCCAGCCCCCCCGGAGCTGCGGGAGCAGACGCTGGTGTTGGTGAAGCCGGACGCGGTGCAGCGGCGATTGGTGGGCGATGTCATCGGGCGCTTCGAGCGGCGCGGCTTCAAGCTGGTGGCCATGAAGCTGCTGCAGGTACCGGCACCGCAAGAGGGGTGGGGGTGTGCATGGACCACCCTCCTGGATGTCCCTGCATCACCTTGTGATGCTGCCAGGCGGATCGGGGCCTCCTGGACCGCCACTACCAGCACCTACAGCAGAAGCCCTTCTACCCCGCGCTCCTAGCCTACATGACATCGGGGCCGCTGGTGGCCATGGTGAGCAGCTGCCCTCACCCCGCTGCATCTCACCCCATTGCGGGGCCGTGGGGCTCAGCTGACCCCATCCCTCAGGTGTGGGAGGGCTACAACGTGGTGCGCTCCACACGTGCCATGGTGGGGGACACGGATTCAGCACAGGCAGCGGCAGGGACCATCCGGGGGGACCTCAGCATGCACGTCAGCAGGTAAGGGCACACGGGGAGAGGGTGGCACTGAGCCCTGCGGTCACATCCCCACCCCTGCACAGGAACGTGGTGCATGCCAGCGACTCGGTGGAGACGGCAACGCGGGAGATTGGCTTCTGGTTCCAACAGAATGAGCTGGTGGCCTGGGAGAGCGGAGACAGCCAGTACACCTATGGGCCATGAGGGCACTGAGACCCCTGTGCTATTAAACACTGTGTCTTCCGTGCTGCCCTGCTCCTGTCCCTCACCAGCGCTGGGGTGTGAAGTGGGGGGACTGGGAGGCAGCAGGAGATGCTGGGGGATGCTGGGATGTCACTGGTGGGCAATGGACAGCGCTGGGATGTCAGTGAGGAGAAACTGGGGTGGTAGTGAGAGGCGCTGGGATGTCACTGGGATGTTACTGGAGGACTATGGACAGCACCGAGGTGTTACTGGGTTGACACTGGGATGTCACCAAGAAGTGCTGGATGTCACTGGGGGGTACTGGAATGGTGTGGAGTGGGAACTGAATGGCACTAAATTGTCACTGTGGAGGCACTGGGTGTCACTGGGATGTGCTGGAGATGCTGGGAAGCACAGAAATGTCACTGGGAGGGTGCTGGCAAGATCCAAGAGGCACCAAGAAATGCTGGTGGTGCAGGGATTCCGCTGAGAAGCAGTATGGTGTTGCTGGGGGGGCAGTGGGATGGCACTGATGACAGCAGGCTATCGCATGGCATCACTGAACGGTACTGGGAGACAGTGGGAGGTCATGCGGAACTGCTGGGAGGCACGGGGATGTCACTGGGTGGCACGGGGATGTCTTTTGGGGGCGCTGGGATGTTGCTGGGTGGCACTGAGATGCCACGTGGGCTCACTGGGATGGTGCTGGGAGGCACTGGGACGTCCTTAAGGGCAGCGTGGGGGCACCGGGAGACCCCTGAGTGACCTGGGATTGCGGTGGGGGAACTGGGAGGCACGGGGATGTCCCGGCGGGCAGTACGAGGTGCCCGGTCCGCCGCTGGGGACACGCGGGTGACAGCGGGCGGCGCTGCGGGTCGCGCTACAGCCCCGCGCCGTTGCTAGGCGACGGCTGCTGACGCCCGCGCATGCGCGAAGAGCTGCGGCGCGGACGGAAAATACGGAACTACGAATCCCGACATACCCCGCGTCAGACTTCCGCTCCCGGCGTGCCTCGCGGCGGAGCGTCCCGGCGTGCCGCGCGCGGGCGCGGGTCGCTCGGTGCAGCAGCCATGGCGGAGCAGCGCGGCGCCTCGGATCCGCCGGCGGACGTGGATGGCGATGATTGCCTCGCGGAGTACCGGCACCTCTTCAGCCCCGACATCCTGGCGTGAGTGCCGTGTGGGGGCGGGGCCGGGCGGCATCGCGGTGGTCCGGTTCGGTCCTCGCATCCCCTCGTTCCCCTCCTTTAGGGGCCGCGTGGCTTTCATCACCGGCGGCGGCTCCGGGATCGGCTTCCGCATCGCTGAGATCTTTATGAGGTACGGACCGGGCCGGGCCGGGCCCTGCAGGGGTTCCGCGGGCCGTTCTCACCGCCCCTCCGTTGCAGGCACGGCTGTCGGACCGCCATCGCCGGCCGGAACCAACAGCGTGTGGCCGAGGTGAGCGCCGGGCTGCGGGTGGGAGCGGGAGCCGAGGGGAGGCTGGAGGGCTGTATGTGGCTGTGTGGGTGTCCGTGTTCAGTGCGAGTGTGGGGCCTGGTGGCCTTTCACAGAATCACAGGATGGCCAGGGATGGAAGGGAACTCAAGGATCATGAAGCTCCAGCCCCCTGCCACAGGCAGGATCACCAACCTCCACGTTTAATGCTAAACCAGGCTGCCCAGGGCCCCATCCAACCTGGCCTTGAACACCTCCACGGATGGACGGGGCATCCACAGCCTCTTTGGGCAGCTGTTCCAGCACCTCACCACTTGTAAAGAACTTCCCCCTGACATCCAACCTCAATCTGCCCTCCCTCAACGTCAAACCATTTCCCCTTGTCCTGCTGTTATCCACCCTTTTCAGGAGTTGACTCCCCTCCTGTCTGTAGGCTCCCTTTAGGTACTGCAGGCTGCACTGAGGTCACCCCCAGCCTTCTTTGCTCCAGGCTGAACAAGCCCAGCTCCCTCAGCCTGTCTTTGCAGTGGAGGTGCTGCAGCCCCTGATCATCTCTGTGGCTCCCCTGCACCCTCTCCAACAGCTCCCTGTCCTGCTTGTCTTGGGGGCTCCGGCCCTGGATGCCGTGCTGCAGATGGGGCCTCACAAGAGCAGAGCAGAGAGGAGTGGTCACCTCCCTGTCCCTGCTGGCCACCCCTCTGCCAGGGAAGGGAAGGGAAGACCCTTTAAAGGGTCCTTCTAACTCCAGCTGTTCTGTGATTCTGTGAGTTCCCCTTTGTAAGAGTGGTGCAGATGCTCTGAGCCCCCAAAATCCCTGTTATGCTGTGCTTTGTGTTTTAGGTGCAGGGACTGGAGAAGCTGTGCTGGGCTCGTGTGCTGCTCTGTGCTGGAAGTGGCCACAAGAGAGCTTTGCAGGGATCACAGAGAGTTCACTGAAATATAATAAAGAGCAAACTGAGTGCTTGGGGCTGAGCTGGCACGACCCAGCCGCCTCCTGGAGGCACTTAGCACTGTTGTGCAGTTTGTATGCAGTGCTCGGGCCTTGGAGATGGCTTCATGCTGAGCTGCCTCCTGTACCTCGCAGGCAGAGCCCTGATAACTGCTGGTTAGCGATTACCCTTTGACCCACCGACATTTTGGATCTAAAGGTTACTTATTTCCAGGACCTCGCTGGGGTCCAACCTTTGTACCTGCCCTGCAGAGCTGTTGTTTGGGGTGTGCTGTGTCTGTGAAGGCTGTGGAGGCAAGTTGGGCTTAGCAATCTGTCTCCCACATGTGAGATGATGCGCAGGAGCTGCCTCTGGCTCTCCCAGGTGCCCTGGCTGTGTTTGGGGCAGTTCTCTCCCCTGCCTAGGGGCTGCATTGGCTTTTTTTGTTTAGAAACATAATGACTGTGCTGGCTGATGAAATGCAGCTGCTTCTGGAACAAGACATGACTTGTGTTCATGTGGGTAACACCTGCTTGCTGTGTGCTGACAGGGATGCAGCTTCTGCCTAGCTTGCTTGCCTGCATGAGATCTGGGTCTGGCCCTTGCTGAAGCACAGAATCCCGGAAAGAATCTTGCTTTTCTCTTTTTCCAGGCCTCAAAAAAGCTGGTTGCAGCCACAGGGCAGCAGTGCCTGCCTCTGTCCATAGATGTCAGACAGCCACAAACCATCGTGGCAGCAGTGGATGAGACATTGAAGCAGTTCAAGCAGATTGACATCCTGGTTAATGGTGAGCCACCGGACGGGCAGTGGGAGAGATGGCACAGGCTGGCTGTTAGGCAGGGTGTTCTCCTGCACAGGAGCTGTATTTGCTCTGTCTGGCTTATGCTGCTTTGCTCTGGGAGCATCTGAACAACTGATGGTGTGAACCCCTGAGAGCAGCACATAGGAACAGTCTCAAGAGGAACCAGAGACTGAGCTTTATTGGTCTCACTGTGGATCATCCCTACATACGTGGAGCTACAGGCCATCATTGGAACTGTTTTCACTTCATCACCTGCCTTACCCAAGCATTATTGCCTGCTGTCCCCTTCCCAGAAGTGTCCTGAGCTGACTGTGACCCCAACTGCTTGTCCTCAGGTGCTGCAGGAAACTTTCTGTGCCCAGCCAGCGCTCTGTCCTTCAACGCCTTCAAGACGGTGATGGATATTGACACTCTTGGCACCTTCAACACCTCCAAAGTCCTCTTTGAGAAATATTTCCGTGTAAGTGCCTCCTGGTAAGGAGGAGGTTGGTGTTGGTGCTGTGCAAAGCACGCTTTGGTGGGGTGGAAGGGAGCAGAGCCCTGCTCTGTCAGCCTGCCCCACCTGCCCTGCTCGCTGAATCCAGTCCATCCCCTTCTGGGCACTGCAGCCTCCGTGCCAGGAGTGGGAGCTGTGCTTTGTTTCCTGCCTGTCCCTAGCCACAGGGCACTGATTTGTGTAGCACCTGTCTGTGCTCTGCCACCTGTCTGGGAAGAAGCTGCAAACTGCTGCTACCTTGTTTAGTTTGGTCTTTGCTCATCCCTTCTACTTCCCACTTCTTTGGCAGGGCCCTGCTCAGTAAGCTGGCAATGCAGGGATGTCTGTGCCCATGGGTGACCTTCCCTCCAAGCCCATCATGCTCCTATGTGACCCTCATGCCACTCTCTCCTAATTCTGCACCTCTTTTCTCTCCCCAGGACCACGGTGGGGTCGTCATTAACATCACAGCAACTCTGAGCTACCGAGGGCAGGCCCTCCAGGTGCACGCTGGTTCTGCTAAGGCTGCTATAGGTACCTAAGTGCTCCTTGCTGAGTTTCTGCAAGCTGTGTGGGGCCAGTAAGGAGGCTGCTGGGTATTGGGATGGGAAGATCTCTCCTGATGGGAGAGGTGAACATGAATCAGCGTGGTTGCTGTGTGGTGCTGCACATGCCTATGTTTGATGTGGGGCTCTTCTCCTTTCTAGGGCTCTTTGTTCTTGGCCAAAACCTCCCTTGTTTTTTTTCCCCCTCCCGCAACAGTTGCTGGAATGCCTTTGCTCTCCCTTTTTCATTCCTTTTGTAATGTGTTCTCCTTCCCAGACGCCATGACCCGTCACCTTGCTGTAGAGTGGGGTCCCAACAACATCCGAGTGAACAGCTTGGCACCAGGCCCCATCACAGGCACCGAGGGCTTCCGGAGGCTGGGTGAGGCCCTGGGGCCCCTGGCTGTGTCTCAGCAGTGCTTTGCTGGTGTCTCTCTGGGAGGGGACCACCTGTGCCACGCAGCTCACGTGTGCTGCAGGGAGCTGCTACGCCTGGGGGCTCAGCTCTTGAAGTCCATCTGTGTGTTCAGCCCTGGAGGCTGGGAAGGCTCAGAGATCTCATGCCTTGAGCTCACTGTTACAGCATCCAGTTACAAGTTTCACAGCTGTGCTTGAGATCCCTTTACTGAACTCTCTTTGTCCCTGGGCCATCCCTAGGGCTGTGCCAGCATCTCATTGAACTTCCCTGGGGCTCTCAGCAACTGACACCACCCAAGCAGCGCTGCTGGATGGCGGTGTCTGGCAGGCAGTGGTGATGGGCAGGAGGTCCCGTGCTCATAGCTGGCTCTTTCTCCCGTCATTCAGGTGGAAAATTTGCCAAGGACTCAAAGCAGTTTGACACGATCCCCCTGCAGCGTGCAGGGAACAAGACAGAGATCGCCCACAGCGCTCTGTACCTGGCGAGCCCCCTCTCCTCCTACGTGACTGGAACCACACTGGTCGTGGATGGTGGGAGCTGGCTGACCTCTGCCAACAACTTCTCCGCCTTGCTGGGTATTGCTTCATCCTCTGCTAAGCTTTAGGTGACGTGCCTTTCCCCCTCTGTGGGATTAGAGCAGGCCTTGTGTCAGAAACCCTGTTGCCCCATGGTGTAGAGGCATGGCTGCGGTACCAGCGGGTACAGCATTGCCCCTTCTTGGTCGTGCTGTGCTGGGCTCTGCCTCTCTTGAGGCTCAGGCCATCATGCCATATGTGCCACAGCAAGCTTGGGGGGTGCTGGGCTGTCCTGAGAGGGTTTCAGCACTCCCCTGCACCCAATTCCTGCTTGAGCAAGGGAGGGATGAGCTGTGGGGTGGGCAGATCTCTTGTTCCTGCTGGAGGTTACTATCTGGGCACCTCTAAATGTCCCCAGGAGCAAGGCAATACCAAGGCAATACCCGCTTCTGTGCCCCATCAGCAGGCTTGGATACACAGACCCGACAGCCTCTGCCTCCCCTTTCTTCCTTGCATGAATTCATAGAATCATTGAATGGCCTGGGTTTTAAAGGGCCACAGTGATCATCCAGTTTCAACCCCTGCTATGTGCAGGGTCGCCAACCACCAGATCAGGCTGCCCAGAAATCACTGCAGCATGTATCTTGGGGTTGCAATGCTCTCAGCACTCACTTTGGCTGCATGTGCCCACGGAGCTCATTGCCAGGGTTGGTGCTTTCTGGGAGAGGAGACTCCTTTCACCCCACTCCTTTGTGGTCCTCGAGCAGGGCCGTGTGTGCTGACCTCCCTGCTGTCTTGCAGATGTCTGGGCCGCAGGAGCAAACAAAAATCAATGATGGACAGCCTGGGATTGACTGACGGACAGAAATGTGACTGAATGCTGCTTCCTTGGGACATCTTGGGGTGGAGCCACCCAGAGTGAGGAGCTGAGAGCTGCAGAGAGCAGCAATGTGGTGATGCTGCTGAGCCCACTCCTGCCTGGGGGAGGGAGCACCAAGGATGCTGTGGGGGAGCAGGTGTACCCCAACTCTGCACTGTTACAGTCTTCTGAGCTGCTGTGGCTGAGATTGTGAGGATAGAGGGGATGTGCTGTAGTGCTCACTGTCTGGCTTTTCCTTTCTGGAGTCCCAGTCCTGGGTATCTGACCACTTCCTGCTCTTTCCCCTCTCTTTGCCTGAGAGCAGCACAGCACCCCCGCAGCAGCTCCTTATTGGGATGGGGGATAGTTCAGCCCATTCTGGGTTGGGAGAAGCCAGTGCTTGCTGCCAGACCTGCAGCTTGTCCTGCTAGGAGAATGAGATCAAACGAGATCAGCTGCAGTGCTTGGGGCATCTTTTGCTTGGTAACTGTTAGATGCCAACTAGGACCAGGGTGGCTCTGGCAGAGGGATGGACAGCTTCACTTCCTCTAGGGGCTCCTGGCTGGAGCAGCAGAACCCTGAGGCAGGTGCAGAGGTGCCTGAGATGTCCTTTCCTTGGGAACAGAGGTAATGGGAGGTGAGAGCTGACCAGGGATGGCCCTACCAGCTGAGCCTGAGCTGTCTGTCTGTCTGTCAGCCCCCTGCTGTCTGTCAGCCCTAATGGCTCTGGCACTGATCTCTTGCTGTCCCCTTTCTATGTCCAGACACCACAACAGAGGGTGAATCAGAGGCTAGCAGAAATTCAGCCCTTGCTGAGCAGTGCTGAGCTGGGGAGCTGCAGGGGCTGCACTGGGCGTGTGCTGGGAATGAAATGTGTGTGCTCGAGGGGCTCTGCACTGCCCTCCTACTGCTGACAGCAGGATTTTAGCTTACCCTGATTTCTTTTAATCTGGTTTTAAAGATTGCTGAAGATTGGTTTCTTTTCCTACATGATTGTAGACTTGACAGGTTTTGCTCCTTCCTCCAGGCCACGAATAAAGAACTTCCAGCCTCAGCTGTGCCGCTTCTGTTTGCCTGCCTGGAGGGGGCCAGGGTAGTTTATCCCACATCCATTCTGACCGTTCCAGCTCCCAGCAGCCAAAGTTTTGAGTGTTGCTCCTTGTCTTCGGGCGCAACGATTAGAGAAAGAGCTTCAAGGGAGCTGAAGGAAGGAAGAGCTTTGCAGCACTACCTGTCTCCCCGCTGGGGATGCCCACCGGGTCCCTGGGCAGGGATGACAGGGAGTCATGAGGGTCGGGAACGTGGCTTGCGTCCTTTGTCCCGACTTCCCTGCAGCTACGTGCAGTGAAGGTCCCGGCAGGTGAGAGGTGGGACGTTGTGTGGGTGCAGCCCGGAGAGGCTACAGGGGAGCGACCGGCACCCACGGGAGCGGCTCGGGCGGACGCCGAGGAAAGCTCGGTCGCTACGAGCGCTGCGTTCGGCGCTGCGCCCCACGTGCTCGTTCTGCGCGCGGCCCCTTTAAGGCCGGTCCCGGGGGGGCGGGGCTTCCGCTCGGCCCCGCGCCGCGTCGCGGTGGGTTGAGCGGGGCACGGCGGTGGGCGAGTGACGTCACCGCGCGGCTACTGCGGCGGCCGCGGGGGTAAATCCGGAGGTTCGCCGGCGGCTGCTCCGCGAGCGGCGGCGCGGGAGGGCGGGCGGCGGAGGGTTCGGTTCCGTGCCGCCGCCCCTTCGGTCGCGCGGGGCCGCCCCGCAGCATCGGGCGGAGCGGATCCTCGGGGCCGTCCTCCGGTGCCGCCGAAGCGGGCGGGGCCGGCGCCGCCTCGCACAAAGCCGGGCGCGGGCGGAGCCCCGGGGACCGCACCGACGGCGGCGGCTCCGGCCGCGATGTGAGAGGGGCGATGGCCGCGGGGCATGGCCGTGCCGCGGGGACCCGCCGGGCAGCGAGCCGGGCAGCGGCGGGACGGGCGGCCGAGCGCTGCCCGTGAGCATGGAGTCGCCGGCACAGCCTCTGCCGGCACCGCCGCTCGATCCCGGGCCGCGGTGGGACGAACCGGGACCGGAGGCGGGCCCGGAGCTAGAAGCGGAGCTGGAAGCGGAGCTGGCCCTGTGGGCAGCTGAGCCGGCAGCGGGGACGCCGCCATGGGCCCCCCCGGGGCGCGGGGGCTGCCCGGAGGACGAGCCCCGCCTGCGCCCCGTCTTCGACGCCCTCGACCGAGACGGCGACGGCTTCGTGCGGGTGGAGGAGTTCGTCCAGTTCGCCACAGCCTACGGGGCCGAGCAGGTAAGGACGGAGCCCATCCCGACGCGGCGGGGCCGTTCCGAGGGCCCGGCGCTCCCAGCCCTCGCACCTCCTGCTGCCGCACGACGCCCGGCTCCGGCACGGGGCTGCGCTGCTCTCGGTGCTGCGGTGGCAGCCGTCCGTCAATGGGGCTGAGGGTGCGAGCTAGGCTTTATGCCGGCCCTGTGCTGCCCTGCCGGCCTCGCTGGGCTGCGGGTTCGCAGCACTCCCGGCGCCGTGTTTTCCTCCTCCTCTTCCTCGCTGCCTCGCAGCAGATGAGATGTGGTGTAATTTGAAGCTGCCCGGCGTGACCCAAAATGGAGAAGGCTGCAGTTGGTGCTGGGATGGGTTTGGGTGCTGGGAGCTGCCGGCGGTACTGCGTGGGAAGGGCTGATTTCAGGCGTGCAGCCCTGCTGGCAGCGCAGCTCCGTGCCCGGCCCGTGCGTGCGCTCACAGGAGCTCTGCTCGCATTCCGGGCTGTACCGCTGCGCCGTATTCCAGCGGCATGACAAAGCAAATTACCATGTGTGAAGGAGTGCTGGGAGGAGGAGGAGGGCTTTTTGTCCACGTCCTCACGGGAAAAACGCCTCTTCAGAAGGAAGCGGAGGTGTTTCTTTGACACAGCACCTCTGTGACGCGGGGATGCCCGACGAGCCAAGGGGCGGCCGGCGTTGCTGTGCCATGGAGGGATGTCATGGCGATCGGGGAAGCCATGAGCTGCAGCGCCGAGCTGCCAGCCTGCTGTGCCCCTGTGCCCACAGCACTGCCCTGGGCATCCTCTGCTGCTGCTGTTCTCTGTGCTCGTGGTCCCTTTGTGGCACATTGCAGGAGGATCCGACTCAGGGCACAGGGGATGCAGGAATTGTGTCAGCTCCTCCAAGGTGCAGAAGAAATGCAGCAGCTTGCAGGCTGCTGGGGTCTGTCTGCAACCAGGTGAGGTGTGCAGGAGGTTCTGGGCTGTAGTAAAGGGTTATTGCAGGCTGCTGGCTTGTGTCTCCTTACAGCCAGTTGTTCCTTCCCATTCCGTGCTGAAATACACTCTGCTCATTCCGTGTGGACACTGAGAAGGCTTCTCTTGTACCAGGAGCAGGGACAGCCTGCCTGGTGTCATTGGGAACACAAGAGGCACATAGAGCTCAGTGCTGCCTGCTTGTTTGGCTGCAGCAGTTCCTAGCCAAGCGTCAAAGGGAAGAACCCAACTGCCATTGCTGCCATGAAAACCAACGTACTTGTGAATTTCTTCCTCTGCATGGTGAAGACTGAGGGCTTTGGCTGTTGTTGAAGGCCTGTTGTTCCCCAGAGCTGTGGGATGGCAGCCTCAGGTGGGGGCACGCCTGCCGAGAAGGTTTTGTTGCTTTATGGTGTTGTGCAATAACCCAACTCAGCTCACTCCATTGAGGCTGGGCTCTGCCTGTCCCATTGCAGCAGCTCTGTGTTTCCTTACCAGCTTTGCTCCGGGCTGGGAATGCTGTGCTGTGTAGGGGAGGAGGAGGAGTGGTTGTGCACCAGCAGAAGCCCTCCTGCTGACATCCCTATCTTTTCTCTCTGGTTTTGATGTAGAAGATGATTGGAGGCGGACCAACCTGCTGTACCACAGGATCCCTCTGCTCCGTGGAGTCAGCAGCTCAGCTCACCTATTTTAGCTCTCTCCAAGCACTGCGGCCCCTCTGCTTTCTGTGCTCTGGAGGATCTTTGGCCTTTCTTCCCAGCCCCGTTCCCATGGGCTGCTTTCTTTCCTTCAGTACTTACACCCCTCCTTGAGAAGCAGCCTTCCTCTCTCTCCCGCCCCTGAGCCAGGGTCTCTCTCTTTAGCTCCTCCCTCTTGATGTTGATATCCCTGGGCCTGAGCATCCCCTCAGTTCCCTCCATCTCCCACTCACCCATCAGATCTCATCTTTTGCAGCTCTGACACAAGGGAACTTCAATTTCCCACCCCCCACCCCCCCGATCTTTTGCCTATAATGAGAATCCTGTGAGCATCTTTTGTGGATCTGCAGGCTGCTGAAGTGCCAGTGAAGCTTAAATTGCTTCCAGCTGTACGGCTGCACCTTTAATTGCTCTAATTGCCGTTTGGCTTTGCAGTCTGCTGACGGGAGCAGAGCTGCAGTGTGATGCTGTGGGCTCGGATGGATGGATGGATGGATGGATGGATGGATGGATGGATGGATGGATGGGCAGACAGTCTGTGGCCATGTGCTTTGGAAAAGAAGTGAATCTGAAGCTGTTCCCTTGTCCTGGGAGAAGCTTCCAAGCCCCAGTGTTTCTTGCTTGGGCACAGTGGATCATGGTTAAGCACAAATGAAGTGTTCTCATTTGTAAGCATCCTGAGGACTCCAATGAAGGGATTATGTCTGCAATGTGGGGAGGGTGGGTGCCTTTTTACTTCTCCTGTTAACTTTTGGCTCTGAGCTCTTTGAAAGGGCCCTTTTTTGTGGCTGGGAATGGCTTAGGAGCGTATCACACTGCGGGCAGATCTCAGTGATAACATCAGTGGCTGTAATCAGACCGATGGATCACCCATCAGAGCTCAGAGGCGCGGGGGTGACCGTATCCCATCCATCAGCTCCTTTCAGAAACCTTTTTTATCCACTCTTCTTTCTGGCACAGAGGTATTTTGGGAGCTCACATGAAGCCCAAAGCCCGGGCAGGAGGGCAGGGAGCAGAGCCAGGTCCTGGCAGGGGGCTGAGGGTGCCGGGGGTTCTTATGTCTGCTACCTGCTGGGGGCTTTGGACCCACAGCACCGGCTGGGTGTGCAGGGAGGAGCCCCTGTGCAGGGCTGTGCTCTGAGCAGAGGCTGAATTCTGGCAGCGTTGCTCCCAGTGAGGAGCAGGGTGGGCTGTTCTCGGGGCTGTAAGCAGCAGAATGGATCCGGGACCGCCGACCCCCCCTGGGATGGGGCTGCAGCAGCACGCAGCAGTTCCGCACTTGGAGCCATCCTGACACTGCTTCAGCTATAAACACTTCCAGAGCATTTCAGAGCTCTGCTGTCATTATGTAACCCAATACAGGCGGTAATTGAGAGCCATTACACCAATTGCCTGCGTAATTTCTCTCAATTTTACCCCTACTTCGACTTCCCCTTGCTTCTTGTGCTCAGATGGGATTGGCTTTGAACCTGGCACTGGGGCAGGGAGTGATGCTCTGCACCCCATGTGCTGCACTCACCCGGGCTCCCTATTGAGAGGCACCGGACCGGTTCCTCCACGTGAGCATGAGCAATTCTGAGCTGGGTGAAGCAGTATCACATTCCAGAACGTGGCACTTCCCTGTGCTTTTGCTCCCTGCAGCACGGCTGGGGGTCGGCAGCACGCTGCCAGCATTACGGCAGCTCGGGGCCGCGAGTGGGATGGGGCTGTGCTTTGCTATCTCGCTGCTGTGCTCGGGTTGTTCATCTCTCCTGCTGACACAGAAAGCAGATTTGTCCTTGGGGAACGGTGTATTCTGTGCTTCCAGCAACTCCTGCATGCCAAAAGCGTTTCCCACTCTGACCATAGCGTTGTTCTCAGTGCGGCTCTCCTGGCTGCGCTCCTGTCTGGTGCAGCAGCTCCTCCCCCTGCTCAGCCCCGTCCCGCAGACCCCCCAGAGCCCCTTTCCACCTCCATTCAGGAAGGAGCAAAACCCAGTGCCAGGAGCTGGAGCTGGGTGACCTGGCAGGGGAAATCCGCTCTGCTGGAGTCCAGCAGGAAGCTCAGGCTGAGCAGGAGGAGCTCGAAGCTGTGCTTGTAGGACAGAAGCTTTCAAGGGCAGGAAGCAGGCAGTGAGCTTTCCCTGGCAGCTCTGCCGTGCTGTGGGACTGGGGGCTGCAGGAAGACCTGCTGGATGAGGGGCAGCGAGGTGGATGAGCGTCATCCAGCTTCTTGCAGGGGTGTTATAGGGTCGGTGTTTGCAGCCTGCAGCCCTCAGTCCCCTGTATGTGACCCCCCCAGCACACATGGGGCTTGTTGGTGTCTGTTCAGCTTGCTGTCGTGCTGCAGGAATGGGAGCCTTGCGCAACACCTCCTGTTCCTCTGGGTGCAGCCGGGGCGTTTGGAGGGGTGAGAACAGGTTTCCCCCATCATTAGACAAAAGCTGGAAAACAAAACCTTCCCCATCGTGGAGGGCTGGAGGAAGAAGAACTTTTTCAAGTTTGGCTGAACAAATAAACGTGTTTATTACGGAGCTGGAGCGCTTGGCAGGGACAGGAAATCTGGAACGCTTGAGGCAAACGCAATTAAGTTCGGATACAAGCATTTCAGTGTAACTTCTCATTCCCGTTGGTGTTTTCAAGCCGCCCTCAAAGCTGTTCCCTTAAATGTTGCTGCAGCGTAAAAGCAATTGATGCACAACTTAGTCATACCTGGGCTCTGAGAATGAGTTTATAAGCACGACAGAGCTTGGTTGGAGGTGCAGGGAACCCGTGGAGCTACATGGCCCAAAAGCCCCAAATAACCCCAACTGTTCTGGAGGGGAGGATGTTGTCAGGTTGGCTACTGGGGGAAAGTTATTCTGTGAAAGAGCAGTGCTGCAGTGGCATTGCTGCGCAGGGGTGATGGGGCCAATGTCCATGGAGGTGTTCCAGAGCTGTGGGCAGTGGGCACAGTGGGGTGGGTTGGGGTTGGACCTGGGGGTCTGCTCTTTCTTCTCCTACCTGAGTGATTCTGCAGACCTGGGGGGGGGGGGGGGGTGTTGTGCCGTCAACAAATCAGCTGGACGTGGGAAATGTGGGGCTTTGCCTGGATGTGCTGCTTTGTTCTGCTCCGTAAGGATGGCAGGGGGGGTCCTCAGCATCCTCACTGGTGTTTGTTAGGCCTGGGATCAGGGCCTGGCCAGGCACAACCTGCTGCCTTCCTCCCAGGGCTCCATGGAGGGCAGTGCCCACAGCAGCCCTGGCCCAATGCCACTGCTCACAGAGTAAATAATGCAGCTCTTGTGCTGCTTCCTCACAATCGACCATTGCCTCTCCCTGTAATGAGATCTGCCCCCTCGGGGGGTAGTTTAGAGGTTAGTTAATTAGGTGTAATTGCAGCATGAGAGAAGCCTGTTGTGGGGTTCTGCCTGCTTGCTGTAGTGCCAGATCCTTTTAACAAACGATGGAATGAGTTCCTATGAACATTGTTGGGGCAGATGGAACCCCGAGCTGCCAGCATGGCAGCATGCGTGGCTGGTGCCAGTGGAACTACAGAGGTGCAGTGCTGGGAAGGGCATTTCTGCTCTGGGTTCTGTGCAGCCCTGTTCAGATCACAGCAACATCCCGGGACGCGCACTGGATGGAGAGACACTGAGTTCTGCTCACAGTGTTTGCACACCCAGCACACGGGGATGGTGGTGGGCTGAGCACACACGAATGCAGCATTAGGAGGGATCCATTCGTTTCAGCTGATCACACTGCAGCTCGTTGGGGCAGCGCAGTCTGTGGGTCGTGCAGTGCCTGCGGGTCTGACAGCAGGAGCACAGTGCTGCCAACACATTGCACGTCTCCAAAGGTAAAGAACACAACTTCTATCTTCTGTAATTAGCATTTAAAAGCATATGTGTATATATATATATATATATATATTTTTTTTTCTTGGGTTTAGCCCACAGAGGCAAAATGATAACCAACAAATGAAGACACCTATTTGTGCCCTCCAGGAGCAGGGCAGAGCTGCTGCATCACAAGCAGGATTGCTCCTTACTGCATGCACTGTTGAACCCTGTGCAGCACCTCAGGCTGAAGAGCTGGGTGGACATAAGGAGGAGAGCATCCAGCCAGGGCCCTGCCTTGCTTATCAGAGCACTGATAACAAAAAGTCCCTGAGTTTGGCATAAATGTCAGTGTGGCACTCAGCTTTCTCTCTGCTAAAGTTCTGTGGGCTGCCCAAAGTCTGCTGCCACAATCCTGCAGGCTGTCCTGTCCTATGCTGCAAAGCAAGCAGACGTGGTAGGGCAGCCTGCAATGCAAAAGCTGTGGGTAAGCAGAGGGGTGGGCTGGGTGAGGCTGAGCAAAAAGCTCAGGCTGGCTTTGGGAGTGTTAAATGGAGCGTGGAGCCTCGCACCGAGCCTGCAGAACTGCAGGCAGCAATAGGGGAAGGTGGAAGCAGAGGCTGCTAGGAGCTCAGCAGCCGGATTAGAGCAAGGTTTTGTGCTGTGTTGTCCGAGCTGAGTGTGCAGATGTGTGAGGAGTGATGGCTGGATGTGCAGCGACTTGCAAAGCTGCTCAAACAGCTATAGAAAAAAGTGATAGGAAACCTTTCTGGGCTGTCCACAGCCATGTTCTGTGCTGGAGCAATCCACTCTGGGGTCGGGTCTGGCTGGGGGCAGCAGTGAGGAGCGGGTGGGTAACCGGAGCTGCTGGGCTGTGTGTGGCTGTGTGTTTTCTCTGCCCACCGCAGCCTCAGCAGGAATGCAGTCCTGGGGCTCCGTCCTGTTATAAGTGAAATAGTGATGTGTTCTGATCTGCTCCCAGGTTCCCAGCAGTCCCCAGTCAGCACTGGCTGCCGCCACCGGGTCAGAGTGTGGGGCTGAGTTGTAGGATTGAATCTCCTGAGCTGGAAGGGGCCCACGAGGGCCATCAAGGGCAGCTCCTGGCTCCACGCACCCACATCTAAACCCTGCATCTGAGATTCCTGGGGGAACCTCTTCCTCTGGTGATTGTATTTAGGCTAAAGCCAAGTCCCAGCCAGCAGTGTGTTGTGTTGGGATCCAGCCTGCTCGCTCCATTGAGGTCTTGTCCCCCAGTGAGCTGCTCTGTTGCTGTTGGTTGCTCAAGCAATGGTTGTGTCGTCCTGCTGCATCCATCCATCCACCAGCAAGGCCCACTGCTTCCTTTTCCTGGTCCATGGGCTGCTGAGCTGGTGGGAATCCCTTCCCTTCCTGGAAAAGCCCTGGTCATGCAGCTGCCAAGCCTGTGTCAATATGAATTTGGAATTGTCACCACTGGCTTAGCCGAGGAGCAAAGCCTGTTGCTTTTTGGAGGGCAGAATGCCCTTCCTATGGGCAGAGCTCTGGGGTACAGGGCAGGAGGGGTACAGGGCAGTGTGGCTGGTGGAGCAGGAGGTTCTGGCCCTGCTGTTAAGGTGCCCACTGCCCTCCATCCTCCTGCCCCTCTGCTCCCATCCCCATTGCAGGCTTCTGTCTGGGGCCAGCTGGGTCAGCTCCCCAGAGCAGCAGCTGGGTGTTCCTTAATCATGGTTTACATCTCTCATTTTTCACTCAGGGTTCAGATGGGCTTTTTAAGTCATGCTGTCCTCTCTGACCCTTCAGTGCTCTGTTTCGGGCTGCTCTCTGCAGACAGGACCACGAGGAACCACTTGGATTTTGCTCTCTGATTGCTCCCTTCCCTGTCCCTAGCACTGGAATTGCCCTTGCAGTGCCCTGGGACACTCCAGCCCCACAGAGCTGCCCAGTACATGTCCCCTCGTGCCCTCCTTGCTCACTGCCCTGTCCTGTCCTCTCTCCAGGCATCATCTCATTGTGCAAACATTTCAGCTATGTGGCCTAAATTTATAACATGAAACAATCCATCACCACCAAGCCTTCTTAATTGGGCCCTCCTACAGGGCAGCCTGATGATGAGTTTTCCCAGTTACAGCAGGACCTCTCCTAAAACACAGAAATGATGAACCCTGCGAGGTAACAGTGCTGTTGTGCTTGCAGGTGAAGGAGCTGACCAAATACCTCGATCCCAGCGGACTCGGAGTCATCAGCTTTGAAGATTTCCACCGTGGGATCAGAGCTATCAGAAATGGAGGTGAGCTGGGTGCTGTGCTGCCGATGGGTCCTGCTGTGCTCTGGGTGCTGTTGGGTCTGACTGCAGCTGGCAGGGTCAGTGTGCACCAAGGACTGCTCGGATGCTGCCCTTGGGTCTGCTTGGCACAAGAGCTCCCATAGTGACACAGTAATACTGTGTTACCTGGCTGGATGGCTGAAGGCAGGAGGAAAAAAAAGCCAATAAACAATAAAAATAATCCCCGAAAACACAGAGACATCTTTCAATACGTGATTCATCTCAAAAACAAACACTGGAAGGTCGTTTGGGGGCATGGGTGTTGGTGAGGGTATGGGAAACACTGGGAGGCTCCTAGCGAGCAGATGTAACTTTACATGTGCAAATAGGAAGCATCACATTTGCACATTCATCCATTCTGTTTACAGAAGGGCTTGTCTTAAATTTCAGCCCTGCTTTGGTGCAGCAGTGTGTGTGTGCTGCACGTGGAGCCTGCTCCTGAGCACCAACACCACCTACAGCCATTGCTTCCCATACAGACCAACTCGTTTTGGGGGTGGAAACCCTCTGAAAAGGTTTTGTTGGTTGCTCATCCCTCCTTCCTGCCCCACAGCCTGTCTGTGTGCAGCCCTGCCCTGCAGTGGGCACTGCAGCTCATCAGTTTCACTGATGCAGGAGGAAATGCATCATGCTATTAATTTGTAATAAATTGCCACTGGAGTCGGGCGTGTTTGTGAAAGCTCTGGCTTGTGTTTCTCTTCAATAATTCATCACTCTAGTATTGTGTTGTATTAATTGAATGGAAAAAAGCAGATCTGGGTGAAGCTTTTAAGATCCTATTTATTAACCTAGTAAGAGATTGCTGTGTGTTTATTACAGTGGTTAAGTGTGGCAGACCTCTCCTATGTTGCAGGCACTGAATGGCTATGAGAAAAGCAGAGTTCAGCCTCACCAGCAGGGCTGTTCATGTTGAAATGAACATGAGAGTTCGTTGCTGCTGTTGAGGGGCCCAGTATTGATCATCCCTTTGCAAAGACAGAAGCCTGCTGCTGGCAAAATACCTCCTAATGAGGCTTTGTTAACTAGCTGGGCCTTTCTGTAGCTCGAGGGAGTCCTGTTGCATTTCCTGGTAGCCTGCAGCTCTTTGGTTCTTTGCTGCAAGTGAGAGCTGATGTAAGATTTGTGGTTCCTGGGGGTTTCCCATTGCTCCCAGCTGGGTGATGGTGATTGCACAGTGCTGTGCCTAAAGGAAGGCATGGGGGGTTGGCAGCATCCCATAGCACACATGTCCCATGTGGTCCCTTCATGTCCCGCCCCAGCATCGCAGGTGGCCTCAGCAATGAGCTGGGTGCTGATTTGGGAGCAAGGAGGTGGTGCTTTGCTCCCTGCACATGGGGGGAGAATGGAAGGAGGAACCCTTCTTGGAAAGCTTGGACCTCACAGTGCCTGCTGTAGTGTTGGTAAGGCTTTATTTCAAGGGACGTTCTGCTTTCCTTTTCCTTTCCCCACCTCCTGGAGGCTCTCCCTAGGGGAATAGCTGTGATTTTCCTCAGCTCCTCTAGACCAACCTGGCAAACTGAAGGCAAGCTTGCAAAACTAGCAAAACCTGTATTGTCAGCTGCTTTCCTTACACCTGCCTCCTGTGTCCGGCTGGCCTTTATGCACAGGGAGGATGCTGAACCCTCACTCCTGTTGCCTTGCCAGCTGCCTGAGCTGCAGAACACAGTGCTGTGCCACCTGCCCGCTGTGGTGGAGCAACGCTGTGGGTCTGAGCCTTGCTTCTGTCGCCTGCTCTCCAGCAGGTGATGCCAACCATGGGGAAAAGGAGCAGGACTGGAGATTGTAATGAGAAGACCTCAGCCTTACCTTCCACCCTTCCCAAAGAGAAGACTTAATGGGAGAACGTGGTCCTCAGCTTTACCGACAGAGAGCAAAGAATCACCTCTTTTAAATGTGTTTACCCTTCTTTTTTTCCTCCTGTTGTGTTATGTTTAAAGTCTCTTTCCTTCCCTCCGTGGATCCCATCTCTGCTTGGATTCACTCAGTCTCCAAGCAGGTGTGCTGCAGGCATTCAAGTCCAGGCTGGATGTGGCTGTGTGCAGCCTGGTCTGGTGGTTGGCAATCCTGCACATAGCAGGGGGTTGGAACTGGATGAGCATTGTGATCCTTTTCAACCCAGGCCGATCGATGATTCTATGCTCTATGAGAAACAAGTCTGAGGAATTGCATGCGAGCTGCTTGGAAAACTCAGCACAGGACTAAGACATGGATGGCACGGGGCTGAGCTCAGAATGGGGGCTGAAAAGCCAGCCAAGCCCCAGTGCTGGAGCTCTGGGCAGTGCCTTGCTGCAGGCAGGGCTGGCTGCTGGGCTCAGTTCAGGTTACTGCTGTTTGGAGCAGGGCAGGGTGTGTTCCTGGAGCCCACAGCATCGTCCGACCGCTCCTCACCCCAAACAAAAGGAGCTCTGTGCGGCCAGGGCGGCCCTGAGCCATCGGGGAGGGCCGGAGGATGGAAATAGTCAAATCTTGTTTCTTTCTTTAAAAAAATAAAAAATAAAAAATAATAAAAATAAAATAAAATATTGAGCTAAAAGCTCTTTGGATTTGGGAAGATGGAAAATCCAGCTGCGGAGCCAACACCCAAACCTGGAAGCTGTAACGGAGTTCCTGCCTGCGGGAAGCGCTGGCTGCAGTGAGTGGGGCACTGCTTGGGGGATGCCTGGGAGCTGTGGGCTGGGAGCTGTGGGGCTGGGAGCTGCCCTGCTGACATGGCTCTGCCCCAGCTGTACAGCACACTGGTGAAGGTATCTGCCCCATCTGGCAAGGTGGGCCACCGCCTGCCTCACGTGTAGCCCCTTTCTTTGTAGGATCTGCATTGCAGATGGCTTCTGCTCTGTGCAATGAAAGCTTTCCTTGCACAGGGATAATTCCAGAAGCTGAAGTGTGCATTCCCTCCCAATCCAGCAGTTATTTTCTGAGGCTGCGTTTGTGCAGCAATAAATATGGCAGCGTTTGCAATGGGATGCTGCTAACGTCAGAGCCTGCTGCTGTCAGCAGGGCTGCCTGCGCCCCGTTTGCCATGCAAGGTGTTTGCTTTGTAATAGGTGAGACCTCACCGAAGCTCAGCAGATGGAAGGAGGGCTCCTGTGTGCATTGAATGACTCGGAGAGCATCTGGCACTGCTGGGAACGCTTCGCACTTGGGCGATCTGCTGATCTCTTTATCCCTGCATTGCTGCAGTCAGTGCATTCCCACTGATCCCACCGTTCCTCCCATCAGGGAGACAACTCGTGGTGGCTGAAGGGACAGCAGATGCCTCTTTGTGTTCGGCTGTCACTCACAGCACTGGGGCTGCCGTGAATGGGAAATCAAGGTTGATTCATGAGCGAGAATGAGATCGAAATTGTTCTGATTGTGTCTCTGCATCTTGCTCTGCTCCTACAATGCTGCTTGGTGGGATGAGGGGTTTATGAGGGTAGCTGTTAATTCTGCCACCGAAAGGAGTGAAGGCTTAAATGCTGTATTGAAATGCATATTGAAGAGGGGGGAAATCTTCCTGCTGCTCTTTGCAGCGCTGCTCGTTGCAGATCAGACTTCACATCCCTGTAATGCAGGGGGATGCTCCAAGCAGTCGCTGTGCTTTTTAAGTGTGGAGCCCACGTGCTTGCAGTCTGTGACCCCTTCTGCTGGGGGCAAGAAGCTGAGCCTTTCTTGGAAGAGCTGGGCTTGGTTTTCTCTTGAAATAGTGCTGCTTCAACGATTGGCTTGGAAACCACTGAGCATGTCCCTATGAGCCAGCTTCTGCTCCCAGGAGCCCCAAGCGCTGCCCGACACATGCAGCTGCTGGGCCGGCTTCAAAGGGGATGCTTCCTGAGATGCCTGTTGCCAAACCCTTTATCACCCCTTTAGAAACAAGGGCAAAGCTGCACCTGCTTGGACTGTGCTTGAAAACGGTACCTCTGTGTGGCTCTTGCCTCGCAGGGCTGGGGTTCTGCAAGCTCCAAATGCAGACCTCCCCGCAATGGCGTGAGCAGCAGTGTGCTGTGCAAGGGCTGACATGCTGCAGGGAGCACTGCTGGCTTGCATTTCCCTTAATTGACGTCAACAATCGGGCTTGTTCGTGTCCGTACCTTGGCAGCTCAGAGGAGGGTTGCATCAGAGCTGAAGCTGACCTGCCCCGTGCCTTAGCAGGGAGGATGTCTTCCCAAAACCAGCCTGGCAAGCAGCACGGTGCAGTGACCTACTTCTGGGAGAAGCACAGGAGTGTTGCAGAAGCTGTGTCCGGAGGTCTCTCAGCTCCACCATGGGAATGGCAGGGAGTTGCTCAGATGTGCTGCTGTAAAGCTGCTGCTAAGGCTGAGCAGCCCTTGGGCTCAGCAGGATGTGAGATTTGCCCAGGAATCTCCTGCCATTTTCAGGATTCTTTCTTCATGAATGTTTTCACTGCGTGTGCCAGAGGAATACTTGCTGCAGCAGAGTGTAACAGGCAACACACAAATCCTGAGGGATACCTGCTTCACAGCAATGTGGAGCTGCCCCTGGTTTATCACTGCAAATGGCTGCTCCATGATCAGACCATCTCCTTGGCCCTGGAGATCAGCTCGGGCTGCAGCCTCAGCCTAGCTAAAAAGCCCCATTTCTTTTCCACTTCTGCTGTTCTGGACGTAGTTTTGTTCATGTAGTCAATAGAGGTCAGCAGGAACACTTTTGTTGAGCCAGGGGGATGGGGAAAACATCACTGCTGCCACCCCTCAGCCCCTTGGGTCCACTCTGAGGTGTAACTGCTGGGTTTAAGATGCTTTGAACACAGAGCCAAGGATGATTAAGTTCTTTACAGAGAGAGGTGCTGGAACAGCTGCCCAGAGAGGCTGTGATGCCCCGTCCATCCCTGGAGATGATCAAGGCCAGGTTGGATGGGGCCCTGGGCAGCCTGGGCTGGTATGAAATGTGGAGGTTGGTGGCCCTGCATGTGGCAGGGGGTTGGAGATTCACAATCCCTGAGGTCCCTGGCCATTCTGTGATTCTCTGATGTCAATGGATTTTGGGGGCCGGGGGCTGCATGCTGCTCTGCCATGGCCAGCAGCAGGGGATGTGCTGCAGAGGACATGGTATCTCCTGGCAGCATGACCATGGAGGTGTGAGATGGGCTGGGTGCTCCCTTCAGGCACAGCTCAATGTCTCTCCTCATGTGATGCATTTTCTTCCCTCGGTTCACCACAAATGCAGGTGAGTTCTAGTCAGGACGCTGCATTCGTCTGTCCTCTGAGCTCAAACCTGCCTGTTTTATAGATCACTATATTTAGTTTTTACTGCTGCTTTTGTAACTTACCCAGATTCAGAGGCACTGCGCTTATACTTAGCTTGGAGCGCAGTATTCCAGGTGTTTGTAGGCACGGTGCTGGGTTGGTTTGAGCTGGGTTGTTTGGTCACTCCAGGTGGGAGCTCTGAGCTGGAGCTGGGTGGAGGTCGGTGGTGGGACAGTGCTGTGGCCTGGCACAGGGCTGGCAGTGATGCCAGCTTGCTTTTTGGGCACATTCAGGCTCCTGGGGTGGTGTTTTCTTTACTTTTATTCTGCACATGGGACCGTCTTATCTAGGAGGTTCCTCACATTGTCTGCTGCCTGAATCAGGCAAGTTTGGGTTGGAAGGGATCCTTAAGACCAACCTGTTCCAACCCCCTGCTGGAGTCAGGGCCACCTCCAGAGCCCAGGTTGCTCACTGCCCCATCCAGCCTGGCCTTCGGTGCTTCCATGCAGAGGGCATGCTGCCTTCCCCACTGGCACTGGATGCAAGATCTCCTGAGCACCGTCATGTTTCACCCTTGCCTTGTTTCCAAGCAGCATGCCCATGGAGACGGCTCAGCCTGCAGTGGTTGCCCTCTCTATTATAGCCAGCCATGGCTTCGTGCTGCCTTCCTGCTATCTGTGCTGGCCAGCTTTATTACCGTGCTGAATAATTCAGGTCTGTTTGCTGCACGTAATCCATCCTGTTGGGATCGCTCTGAGTTTGTGGCTCTGTGGCTTGCAGCAGTATGTGTTGGCAGATGACTTAAATACTTCTGAAAGGCTCTGTTTTTCTAGGTCATTCCTACACGGAGCCGATAAAACTGGCTCTGTTCCTGACCCGGGTGGCACTACAGCTCTTCACTCAAGGTGCCTTTTCACCAAAACGCCGTCTTTTGAAAGTGGTTTTTGGAATCTATTTCAGGAGCCCTCCACACCCCTTGCCTTCTTTTCCTGCAGCTCCACGCTGTGCTGTGTTTCCTGAAAAGCCCATCACAGCTCCCAGCCCTTCTGAGGAGCACTGAGATGATGGAGAGAGCATTCCTGGCTGCTGTGTGAGCTCAGCACAAATGCAGCCCTATGCAGAGCCTGGGACAAGCACTCAGGAAAGCTGGAAATGGGATGTGGAGGGGAAAAGGGAGCACTGTGGCTGGACCTGCAACAGTACGTGGCCAGGAGCTCCCATCTCCAGGCTGTGCTCAGTGCTATCTGCCTGGGATGTGATCTTTGGTGGGGTTTGAATGGTCCCATGCTGGGCAGTGGGGAACTTCAGGGGTAGGAATAGGTGTCAGAGTGATGCTGCAGAGGCCTCATCATCGATAAAATTGCTTTTTTCCCTCCCAGTTTCACCTTAGCTTCACTAGGTGATGTAACTATGCTCAGTCTTATTGGTTCCAGCAGTACCTTCTGTATGTTCTGCATCAGCATTGCTGTCTTGGTGAAGCTGTCTCGCCACAGTAATTTAAGTAAAGCTTTATCTTGGTGCCTGGTGCCCTGCTCATGTATTCCAGTCTAATAAATCAGTGCAGTGAGTTTGGGAGGAAGGTGTAATGTGCAGCATATCGCCTCTCTGCAGGAAGGCAGTGGGGCTGAAAGCTCCCTGCAGGGTTTGCTGGAGCCTGGTTTGCAGCTTTGGGATCTGGGGATGTGATGGGACAGGCACCTGTAGCACTGAAGTGTAGGGGCAGCCTTTGGGATGGGCATGTCCTGATGTCCTGAGGGAGGTCCTGAGGAAGGGGCATTGCCTCCCTGCGTTGGAAGGAGGCAGCTCCAAGTGTGCTGCACACATCAGCCCTGGGAGGGAAGGAGGATGCTGAAGGAAATCAGGGCTGAACAGAGGAGAAGTACATCTGCTTGTGGTGGGGGGGTGGGGAAGGGATGTGGCATGGGCTTGGGGGAGTTTGTGCTCCCAGCCATCCCTCACTGTGTGCTGCTGGAGCAGGGCTGCGTGGTGTGGAACTGCTGCTGCCATCCTGCACCTGCCAGAGCAGTGAGGGGTTCTTGGGTTTGGGGCTCCTTTGGATGGGAATTTGGAGGCTTAATGCAGCCTATTGAGCCGGGAGACTCGCAGGCGAGCTCTCCATGGCAACTCTACCCTATACACAAAGCAGCATATGGCTTTTTAGGAGGGGGAGGGAATGGGTTGAGCAGAAAATTCAACCTTTGTTGTTTGTTGTTTTGTTCCTTTTGGCTCTCCCACTGGAGCAGGGGGAGATGGGAGCATCACGCGCTGTCCCCTGGGTGTGCCACCAGCAAGGGACATCTCCAAGGGTCCCCTTGCTGTTGGTGACGGAGCTGGCTGTGCAAATGAGCCCTGCTGGTGCACAGAGCAGCCAGATGGAGCAGCCAGCCTTGGGCTCACCCTGTGCCAAAGGGCTGCTCAGTGCTGGTTTGGGCAGAGCTGTGCTGAAGGCAGCTGATGGCAGTGAGCTGCGTGCCCACGTTTTCTACCTCTGCTTCCAAAGGGAGCTGGCAGCTATCTCCTGATTGCAAATCCTCCCTTTACAAGCCCCTCAGGAAGGAATGAGCTGAATAAATATCTTTATCTGTGTCTGTAGGAAATCGGGAGGTTTTCTTGCCTCTAGTTAGAGGGGGAGGAAAAAAAGCAGTGGAGGGATGAGCAGAAAGAAGCAGCCTGCGTCTGCTCTGCCGGCTCCGGGGTACCCCTGGCTCCTGGGGGGGCATGCTGGGGCTGCTGGCCTTGGTTATCAGGAGAGGTGGCTGTTTGTCCCTGCTGTGTGCTGGCAGTGTGACACATTGTGGGCTCTCCTGGGCAGATGGCCTCTTGGTGCCCGTCCCCATCCCCAGTTTGGGAGCTGCCACCGAGGTGGCTCTTAGGTCTGCATAGAGAGCAGGTGATTAATGGGAAGAATCTCAAGTGTAGGCTGCACGGTGCTGTGCCCAGGGAAAGGGAGGTAAATGTATAAGAGAGAGCCTTAAGCAACGTGCTCAGCAGCCCTCACCCAGCACGGGGACTGACTCCAAACAAGAGCATCTTTCATCTGCTGGAGCCACAGCTCGTTTGGAGCAATCACTGTGTGCCCATTTCTGGAAAAGCAGTCTGCCTCGTTCCTGGCTTTGATTTGCAGCCGCATCCGTGGGCTCAGGGCTCGTGTTGGTCCCTGCACTGCCTTCTCTCAGCCCCAGCTGATGGCACCGGGGAGGGTGACTGTGGGCAGCAGGTGAGTGGAGGGCTCTGCTGCCCCATGCCTGCAGCACTTGGCTCAGCTCCGGCTGCATCCCCTCCCATCCTCAGCCTCCAGTGGCTGCAGGCAGCCTGTCCCTCCTAAACCTATGGGATCACAGCTTCCCTGGGAGCTCAGCGTGACGCTGCCTGGCCAGGCTTATGGACACTGAGCACGGTGCTGCAGTGCTCACAGCTCCGAGCTGTGTGGGTTCCAGCCTGCTATTTATTTTGGGACTGCAGCAGCTGATCTTCATTTGGTATTTCCAGTCTGCGATGTAGGTCGTGTGCTGGATCGGGCATTAGCTGTTGCTTGAGGGAACATGGGGAATTTGTGCTTTTTTGTTCTGTCAGAGGGCTCGGAGCAATGCTGACCCGCACAGCTCCAGCTGCATTTGGGGGTGGGAGAAGGAGGAAGAGGAGGAGGGAGGTTTTTAAAGACACCTTCTTGAAAGCTCCCATTCTGCTGTCCTCCTGCGAGGGCGGCTCCTGCTGTGCCTGGGCACGGGAGGAGCAGACATGACAAGAGCTTGGGTGCAGCCTGCCTTCCCTCCCCGCTGTTCCCATGGTAGTTGGCTGTCACACGCAGAACGAGCAGTGTTCCCTGCCCACAGCAGGATTGGAGCCTTCTGGGAGAAGATTAAGAGGATGCAGGAAGCAGAGATAGGGATGAAAGCAGGAGAAGCAGCAGAAAGCATGGTGGGGTAGGGCCAGGTCTGTGCGTTGGCCCCATAGGAGCAGCAAGGGGCCACGTGGGAGCAGCACCCCAGTTGCTTTCTGACCTTCTGGAGGTGGGATGCCTGCAAACAGAGATCTTTCCCAAAAGCTGAGGGCACCAGCGTGTGCCAAAGGAAGTTCTCATCCTTCTGTCGTGCCTCCCTAATCATGCCTTCCTTTAAGGGAGTGCGTTTCCTTTTGGTGAATCTTTTTCATTTTCCTCTGCAGATCCTGACAGCCAGCTGTATGATATGGGATATACCCCCGAGGAGGAAGCCCCGGCCTGTCCTGATGAATTTGATGACTTCGTCACATTTGAGGCAAGTGTGAGCACCGTGGATATCTGTGTGTGCAGCACGAGTGGTGCACGGGGGGTTGGGTTGCAGGGCAGAGATGGCTGCTATAGGCTCAGGGGTGGATGAAAATGAGTTCTGTCATCTATGGGCCAGAGAGCCTGCATCAATTTGATGCATTTAAAGCTGGTGTTTGGGCAAAAATCAGCTCGGTGTGATGCTGTCTGAGTTGTGGGGTGCCAGAGTGCAGTGCCATGGGGTGGAGGATGGAGATGCTCTTTGGGGTGGGACAGGATGGGCGCCTGCAGCTGCTTCGTTTGGCTCCATGTGGGGGTTTCAGTTGTTGGACAGTGTGAGCCCAGGTTTGAGCTGAAGCAGTTCAAGCCTGCTGCAGGGCACAGACGTTGGTGCTCAGTGCTGTCCAGCCAGCAGAAGGTAGAACCAAAGACAGAATGTAGATTTCCTCTTCGTCCTTGGGGTTGGCTGAAAATGCTCAACTGAGGCTTCCTCCTTCTTGCTGAAGGTGTGGTCTCCATCCCTCCTCTCCTTTCTGTATTTCTGGGCACAGGAGCAAGTTGTGTCCCCAGCTAGAAGGGAGCTGCTGTTAGGCGACCTGTTTGTTGTAGATGGAGTTTGCAGCTTTGCTTACTTGGCTCCCCCAGTTCTTGCTCTCTGCCCTCCAGCCCAGAGCAGGAGGTGCTGCAGATGCTGCTGTCTCATGTGAGCACTGAATAGCTGCCTTCTGCTTTTCATTCTTTGAACTTTTGTCTTCAGGATTTGGGCTTTTGGTGCTCTCGGTTGTATGGTTTTACCACACAAATAGTTATTTCAACAGAGCCTCCCAACCTTTGTCGCCTTTGTGTGTAAATATGCACATCCTTGCTGTTATGTGCCATATAACTGAATAGCTGAAGCTATTCTTTCAAGTTTCCCAATGATACACTGGGTGTTGGGCTGCTCATTTCCCCGTGCTGGTGAGAAGCACAGGCCTGTCACTTTGGATGGCCCCAAGCTGTCATTTGGGTCACCCTGTTCCCAACAGCCAATGGGACCCCCAGTGTGCACCCAGCCTGGCACGGGGTACTGCTGAGCCCCACGTGCCACCTCAACCCTTTGGTGACCAGAAGAGAAAGGTGACGAGTCCTGGAACATCCCTCCCAGAAAGGTGGAAACGGATTCTTGTACTGAATTCAGGCTGATCTTCAAAAGATAGAGCTCCTTTGGTGCCTTTGTTTAATGTGCCGGGGAAGAGTTACCCTGGTTGTCTTGGAGACGTGGTTTGGAACGCTGCAAGAATTTCGTAGGGATTCAGCACATGGGAACATGATGGAGAAATACGTAAAAATAAAGGGGCATCTTGGGGTGTGTGTGCTTCCTTCTGATCTCAATGAGCTCCCACTGTGTGCTGTGCTGTGCCCCGGGGTGCTGAGCTGAGTTGGGCACCCATCTACACAGCCACGGAGCTGAGAGCTGCTGCTATGTGACATTATTGTATTGGGGGTGTGGGTTCTGCTTCCCCTTAACTGTGCAGATCGACAGGGAGTGCCCAGCTCTTGCAATTGCTGAGGCCTTGACAGAGAGCATTTCTGCTAAATGTTTGTTCAAACAAGTGTAAACAAGTGCTTTAAGCAGCCTAAATGAAAATGCCTTCTCTTTGTTAATGAGGTTGCTCTTCTTGGTGAGTCATCCATCCCCTCTTGTGGTGGCTGTGATCAGAGAGCTGAACAGCGAGGAAAGCCCTCAGCATCCATCCAGCGCTGGTGTCTTTAACAGCTCTGCAGAGCCACAGAGTCATTCAGGTTGGAGAAGACCTCTCAGATCCCCAGCTCCAACCCCAGCCCACCCCCCCATGCCCACATCCCTCAGTGCCACATCCCCACAGTTCTGGAGCACCTCCATGGACGGTGACCCCATCACTCCTGTGCAGCAGTGCCACTGCAGCACCGCTCTTTCTGAGCAGGAACATTTCCTAACACCCATCCTGAACCTCCTCAGTGCAATTTGAGGCTTCTCATCCAAGGAGAACCAATGCTTGCATTCCTTGAAGGGGCATAAAAGCCTCTTGATGGGGGCAAGGTCTGAGCTCTGTGCTTCACACAGGGACCCCAATGCAGTTATCCATCATCTTAGCTTTTTGTTCTGCAGCCCTGGGTGATGCTTTGCTTCCTGCCCATGGTGGAGGCATGATGGCTGCAGGACAACTCTGCTTTTGTGCTGGGAACTGCCACCTAATGATAACCACAGTGATTTGGCTGCCCTGCCTGCATCGTTCATCCCAAAGCAGCCTGGAGGGAGCTTGGAGTCTGTCCATCCAGGCACCTGAATCCTTGCCTGCGTTGTTCCCCGAGGCTGTGCTGGTGCAGCGTTGCTGCTGAATAAGCATAGGTGGGAGTTGTGTGAGCTTGAACAGCACTGAGTCATGTGGGCCATTCACTTTGGAGGTGCAGGGACTCCTTTATAATGCCCAGCAGGAGGAAAGGAGCTAGATGCCTGCTGTGCTCTGCCAGAGGGTAGGGGCTCTCTCCTGGGGTAGCTAAGCCCACTGAAGCAGGCTGGAGCAGATCAGGCAGGCTGAATCTCCTCCAGCCCTGCAATAATGGAAGGACTCTCCCAAAATGAAAGCAAACCACAAAAATGAGGTGTGCAGCCACAGTTCCTCTGGGATTGGGCATGGAGACGTGTAAACTTTGGTGGGCTGGAGGAGAGGCAGCATCAGTGCATAGCTGTGCTCCAGAAGGGCTGCCCAGGAGCATGGCAGATAGCAGCAATGCCAATTTCAGCCATGGGAATGTGGGGAGGACCTTTTTGAGATGTTCAGAACGGGGCAGCTGAATTGCAGAAGATGAAGGGAGGTGCACAGTGCTCACAGGGCTGTGCAGGGTGTGCACAGTGCATGCAGGGCTGTTGCCATCTGCTGGGCGGTCGCTGGGGCAGCCTCAGTAGCAACGAGGAAGGATGCATCAGATGCAGGAGCAACTCATATGGCACAGTGGGAGCGGATCTGGGCAGGAGGGCAGCCCTTGGTGAGGTCCTGGGGGTGGTTTTGGGAATGGGATACCCCAGCTGTCCCCAACTTGCCTGGCTGGAGGCACGGCACAGCCTGTCGTAGCAGAAAACTGTTGCTTGTGTTGAAGGTGTAATTTGTTCTCACGTGGAGTAACTGAGTTTAATGCTTCTCGAAGGGCACAGACCACAGTGAGGCAGTTTGAACTTACATTGCTGAGTTTCTCCAGCAGCCCAGGATGTCTGTGAAAGTGATGGGGAGATGCACACAACCCAAACCGTCAGGTGGGGATGGAGAAGCTGCAGCTGAGTGTGTGCTGCACCACCACTCATTGTGCAGCAGTGAGTCCCCAGTGCATCGACCACTGCTCCTCCTTGCACACACGGGGTGGCTGTACCACCTGCTCCTGGACCTGGGGGGCACGTGGAGCCCTGGAAAGAGCAAGGAAATGTTTGTGTTGCACAGACCCCAGTCGTGCTCAGGGAAAGGGAAATGGATAAATCTGACACAAATGGCTCCGAGGCAGGATGCTGGAATTGAGGCGTACAGTGAGAAATTGCTGCGGTCGGATGAGATCCTGGTGGGAGTGTTTTGCTTTGTGGATGATAAGGAGGAAGGAGTTTGGGAAGCGAGGACCTTGCAGCTTTATCTCCCTCTGCAAGTGCAGCTGTAGGATCGAGTGGGGGGAGCTGGGCTGCAGCACAGATGAGCAGCGTGGGGTCACAAAGCCTTGGTGGGAGCTCAGAAAGTGAAGGTGGTGGTGGTTCCTCATTGTGGTACTGTGGGTGCATCTGAGCCAGGGCTCTGCTGGAAGCTCCCTGGAGTCCTGCAGCACAAACAGCAGGGCCAGGAGGAGAGTGTGGGTTAAACCATCCCCGTGCTGCTGTGCACCTCAAGCAAGAAATCCTTGCTGCTTGTGTGCAGAGCACAGAAGGTCAGTGGTTATCAGGCAAGGAGCTTCCACTTGGCACCGTGCATCAGGAAGGATGTGTCCCAGGGTGAGCACCAGCAACCCAGAGAAAATGGGGAAACATGGGTTGTGAAGGGAATGGAAGGGAACCTGTGTGCTCAGCAGGCACGGCTGAGGGAGAGGGCAAAGGTTCTGCTTCTGTAGAGAGGGCAGGAGGAAACCTGTGCCTCGTGCACTGTGTTGGGGGATGTGAGGTGGGAGGGCCCTCCTGATGTGAGCAGTTTGGGTCAGTTCCTTGGAGCTGGGAGCAGAGCAGGACCTCTGTGTGGGGTGTTGGAGACAGGGGGTCCCGCGCCGTGCGCCCTGCTGGGAACAGCCTGTGCTGGAGGGTGATGTCAGTGCCCATCGTGGAGTCACCGCCTGGTGAGCAAGGCAAGCTTTGTTTGCTTCCCTGTTCGTCACTATAAGGAAAGAGATTGTATTTAACATTTAACTATTCACCAGGAACACCCAGAGAGAGATACGTCCCAGGAGCCTCTCTAGCAAGGCCAATCCTCCTGGGAAATAACCCTCCTAATCAGCAGTAATTTACACAGCAAGCAGCCTGTGCACCTGGAGCAGGGCTGGCCGGAGCACAGCTTGCTTTTATTTTGGTGGCCACACAGCGGGGAAAGAGCTGAGCTCACCCAGTGTTATCAGGGCTGGAGGTCAGCAACAAAAGGCGTTCTGTTCCCGACCTGCTTCCCTCCTCCCTGCCAGAAGGAGCTGGGTCCAGCCGGGCGGGATGTGTCCGCAGGTGAGTGCTGGGCTCTGGCATGAAGGAGGGAGCTGGGGCTGCAGGGCAGGCACAGGATGGCAGGTATGGGCACTGCGGGAGGTGAGTTCTACCCCACGGTGTGCGTTGGCTGGTTTTGCTGATGAGTGTTCTTGTTTTGTTGTGGGTCAGCCCTGTTTACCTGTAGAGCTTGTGTCGGGCTGGCATCGTGGCCAGGTGGGGGGCTTGGCTTTGCCCTGAGCCAGATGAGAACACTCTGGGTTCTCTGCAAAGTGAGTATTGCCCAGATGAGCAGCAAGAGGCAAACCCCATGGGCAAGCTCTGCTGGTGCACCTCCTGTGCGGGGCTGTTCTGTGGGGAGGGGATCCTGCCTGCTGCCACGGGGTGTTTCAGGGTGGGACTGAGACTGAGGGTGTTCAGAGAGGGAAGCACAGCTTGCTTCTCTCTCCCCTTTGCATGGGTGGAAGCCAACTTAAACATGCTTTGTGTTGAGCAGGGAGGTGCCTGTCCCCAGCGCCGGGCCAGGATTGCAGCTTAGGGTCAGTTTGGTGTTCTCCTTCCCCACTGCGCTCAGCTCTGCATGGAGCAGCAATCGCAGCCTGGCTCCTGCAGCCCTGGGATGGATGGGGCAGTGCTGGGTGTCCTTGGTCCCTTCCCACCCCCCTGTCCAGAGCTGCTGTTAATCACAGATAAATCCGTCGGGAAAGCAGCGTTGTTCTTCCCTTTCCTCCTCCCTCCCCCATTTCCCTGTCGCTGTGGCCAAGGCCAGCAGTGCTGGACCAGCCCTGCCAATGGCACTGCTGGGACACAGCTGTCCCACACCCAGGCTCTGGTTGTGCTTTGAGTGAAGATTTCTGCCCCAAAGCAGCAAAGCAAATGCTCCCTGGAGCCTCTTGTGCCTTTTCCCAATCACTTGGAAGCACAGAAGCACGCCCAAGCATGCGCTGCTCCCGGATTAAAGCTCCACGTGTGCTTTTGTCATACATCCCATACAGCAAGCAAAGGAATTTAGGACTTTAGGAGAAGCTCTTATGTAAGGGCATCGTGACGTCTCCAGCCCTCCCAGGTGTGTCGGGGTGGTGATGTGGTTTATGGTGCGTGGCCCATCCCTGCTCAGCCCTTGCAGGTGGCTCTCAGCATCCTGGGCTCCTTTCCCCTTTACAAAGAGGCTTTTTGAATCAGTGTTTCTACGACACTTCTCTACCCAAACGTGCCATCAAATACCTGGAATGGGTGCATTGCCATTCTGTTTTTTTTTTTTTGTCTGCTGAGAGCAGAGCAAACTTGGCTGGAAGAGAGAGGTGGCAAGTGGGATTTATAGGGTCAGTGCACAGATCAGCTGTTCTGGGGCCATAAAAGAGCTTTCTGAGAACTGCAGCTGCACCTTTGCCCAGGGCACAGGGGTTTGGTTTGGCTTTGCTTTGCTTTATGGTGCGTTCTGCCAGACCTTGCCTCGGCCTCCCTGCTCGCCTATCTCCCGCTGGCATCTCTGCTGGAGGTTTGGTTCTTTAATCTGTGATGCATTGTGAAGCAAAGTTCTCCACGCTGCTGCTCAGGAGGAGAACTTTGTTTCAGGTTTCACCTGCCCCGTAACTCATTGACTACACGGGTTTGATTTTAATAAGGCTTAAGAGAAAAAGGATTAGAAGGGGAGGAACGACTGTTTGGTGTGGGGCACCGTGGTAATGGGAGCAGCCAGGATCTGGGACTGTGTGCATTTCTTGTTCTTTTGGTTGTTTTTTCCAAACAACAGACTTGACTTCGGAGGCCACAAGCAAAGTTA
Organism: Centrocercus urophasianus; assembly: GCF_019232065.1. NCBI lineage: Eukaryota > Metazoa > Chordata > Aves > Galliformes > Phasianidae > Centrocercus > Centrocercus urophasianus. The sequence continues at coordinate 516,179 of NW_024884855.1, read as the reverse complement.
TTCCCAGCTCAGCAATATGTCTTTCCCCCTGCAGGCAGAAAGCAGCACGCCGTGGGGCAGCGGGTGGGCACTCAGGCACCCAGTGCTCCCTGCAGCTGCCAGATCCCATTGCATCCTTCATGGAGCATCACAGAGACTGGCCCAGCATCAGGGGCTGGAGATGGCTTTACTTCCCCAGATCAGCATGCCAACATATCCGTGTCCCCTATGCCAAATCCTGGCCTCTTCTGCAGACTGCTGTTGGTTTTCTGTATCCCTGCTGGGGATGCTGCTCTGCTGGAGCTTGCAGGAACGGCCCTGTCTTCTGTTGGTGGTGACTTTGGACTCAGGTTCTGCACAGGTTGACGTCATGTTTACCTTTAGGGCGTTGTCAGGGGGCTGTCTGTAATCTGTCTGTGCTGGCACCTCGTGCTGACGCTGTAGGGCTGGGCAGGGCTTGTCCCCGTGCATAGCATGCAGCTGCTGTGTGGGGTTTGTTCCCCTAACGCAGCGCCCACGTGCTCCTTCCAGCTGCCAGCTCTGTGTAATGCAAGGCTTTGAGATACACCATTTTCTTGCAAGTGCTTGCAAACAGCCTCAGAAGCTTCTATGTGTGCTGCGTGGCTGAGGAAGGGGAGCTTGTTCCAGCATCTGGAATGCTGCTGTGTTGCCCCATGACCTTGCAGGAGGGGCAGCCAGCAGTTCCCATCTGCCTGCATAGACCTCGGGTGGCCCAGTGGCTTTCAACCCGTGTTCCTCCCTTTGCCATCCATGCTGCAGCTTTGGGACACCGGGTGGCAGTGCACAGCTGCAGCTCTACACCAGCATTGCCAGATCCCTCCTTCCCAAAACCCCAGAGACACAAAGAGTTGATTGGTCCTGAAACCACCTGGGGAAATTCCTGAAAAGCCAGGAAATGGGCTCCCTAAGGAGAGCTTCTGCTGCAGTGTGTGTTCCCTCTCATGCTCCTGAACATCTGGGTGCTCCCAAGCATCTGGGTGCAGCACCTCCTGTGTTTGGGGAACTGACCTGCCCCCTAAAACAGCCACAGTGTGTCCTGAAGAGACAGGACAGTAGTCTAGAGGCTTGGCATAGAGTTTTACAGAGGTTTCTGTGAAGAGGTGGAAATTACCCTCATATGGCTGCAGTGGGGAAAAAGTGCTTTCAGGACTGCCTGGTGGCTTGGCATGGTGAGTCCTGGTAGGGAATTCAAATGGTGTCCTCTTAAAAATGGGGTGGGTGAAATAAACAGTGACGGCAGCTGCTGGGTATGGGTAGGAGGCTGCCCTGGGCACAGGTGATGGGCTGCCTAAGGCACAGGTGGTGGGCTGCCTAAGGCACAGGTGATGGGCTGGCCTGGATGTGGATAATGGTCAGTTCTGGATGTGAGTGATGGGCAGCCCTGGGGATGGATGATGGGCAGCCTTGGGCACACTTTGTCCTGCTCCACAATGAAACGACATGGCTGTAGCATCTTACAAGATGTCTTTTGTCCTCTCTTGTGTCCTGCCACAGGCAAATGAGGTGACCGACAGTGCGTACATGGGCTCAGAGAGCACCTACAGCGAGTGTGAAACCTTCACAGATGAGGACACCAGCACTCTGGTGCACCACGAGATGCACGACGAGGTGGAGACCGACAGCGCCATCGACTCCACCGTGCACTCAGAGTTCACAGATGCCATCGAGGAGCAGGAGCAGGGGTCAGTGGGGCAGAATGGGGCAAAGGGGGGCAGGTGAGGAGCGGGGGGAGATGCTGCTGAGGACCAAACTGAGTGGGCTGGCTCTGTCTTGCTGGAACTGGTCGGTGTGCTCTGAGCGTTTGTAACTTCACGCAGGACTGAAATAGCTCTTCTTTAGGAATAATAATGAGGCTGCACTGTGTGTAGGCTGTTTTGGAGCTCGGCCTGGCAATCTCTTTGAGCTAATTGTAGCTTGCCTTGGGAGAACTTCTGTACCCTCATTAGCATCTCTAACTTCTAAAATAAGTTCTCTACACACCTGAAATACCCGCAGTTTTTAATCTATCACTTAAGCCAGCAATGCAACGTGTAATTTTGAAGCCAGGAGGGGAACTCGCCGTATTCTTGTTTCTCCCAAACACGTGTGTGCCCTTTGATGTGCAGCCGCCTCCTGTAACGACGTGCTTCCAACCTGCGCCCGGAGCACAGCGCTGTGAGCTGATGGCTCCTGCCCTGCTATCTGATGCTGTGCCTGGGCACTCCTAGCTGTGTGGGGAGAGCGGGTTTGGGGGTGTGACTGAGATGCTCTGGGGGGTCATGGAGTCATAGAATGGCTTGGGTTGGAAGCATCATGAAGCTCCAGCCCCCCTGCTGCAGGCAAGGCCACCAACTTCCATATCTAATAGTAGACCAGGCTGCCCATGGCCCCATCCAAGCTGGCCTTGAACACCTCCCTGCTAACGGGGAGCTCGCCTCACCCTGATAACAGCACTGAAACCCCCAGAGCTGTCAGCACAGGGGGACTGAAAGCGTGGCATCCAGGTGTGGTGCTCTAGGAGGCACTTTGAGCTTTTTGGAAGCGCACACACACAGCTTTTTGGAAGAACACTTGTTCTTTGTGGCTTCCCTCCCACCCCAAAAGCCCAGCATGGGAACACGCAAGCTGCTGGTTGCTGGGGCTGAAAGGGTGCAGGCTTGGTGGAGGTGTACAGATCAGGGCAATGGGATTAGCTGGCTGCACGCTGCTCTGCTCAGCTCAGCAGCAGTTAAGTCGGGCTGTAAGCAGGTTCTGAGCTCCCTGGCCCCAAGCACCGCTCCCACCCAGGGGCCATGGCAGCCTGCGTGCGCCTTCCCTGCCTCCAGTTCGCATGCCTGTAAGTATAACCCACTGTGTTTTGGGGTTAGGTTTTGTTGCTGAGGCTTTCCTGCTCCTCCCAGCACGGCCTTGGGAAGGCTGGGTGACCCCTGGGTACTCTGAGCGGTGTATGAGGTGTGGGCAGACTCCAGGTACTCACAAGTTCAAGGCAAAAGCACATTTGAATGTATTGCCGCTTCTGGGTTAGAGATTGGAAGGCTTGAGGTTGGTGTCACGATGCTGGTGCATCCCAGAGGTGTGGGTGAGCTCCCCTCACCCAGAACTATTGCCCAGAGCAGCCCTGGCTGATGGGATCTGCCCCTGGAAGGTGCTTGACAAACCGCAGCCCTGTGCTGTGGAGCTGGGCTTGGCTCTTGCTTCTCAGTTTAAAATAAATATAAAAATTCCACCCCTGCCTTCTATTCCTGGAGCAGTTTCTGCTGCTTGCTGGGCCTGCTGGGTGCCTCCTTCTGCTCCCCAGTTGGGCAGTGGTGTAGGGTGAAAAATCAGCTTTTGGAATAATCCAGTCTTTCCTCCTTCTTTAGCAATGCATTTTTGGGAGGAGGGTCTTACCCCCCTCCAGCACATTAGCTGTGCTTTTAGACATCTGGCTTGCTTTCCGCCTTGTTTCTTGCTAATCTCCCCCTGTGTTTTGCCCCAGAGGTTTTAAAATCTTTGCAGTCCTGGGCAGGGAAGCCCACTGGGAGCAGTTACATGTGGTCACCCCGTGACACCCATCTCTCTGTCCTCACAGATCTCATCCACACGACCTGCCCCTGGGCTCAGACCTCAGCCACTCCATCGTTACGGTCATTAGCGGAGAGGAGCACTTCGAGGATTATGGAGAAGGGAATGAAGCAGATTTGTTCTCGGACAGCTTGTGTAATGGGGAAAGCAGCTTTAGCAGCTCCTCGTTCCTCTCCCCCAGGTAATGCTCAGCACAGCACTGGCTGCATTGGGATGGGTTTCGTTGGCATAACTTTTCAACTTGGGCTCTGTGTTTGGGTTTGCACACAACTTGGTCTGCGAGAGCAGATCCTGGATACAAGGAGATAAGCAGCACAGAGCCAGGAGCTGCCTCCCTCCATCCTTGCCCTGCACAGTTCCCATCCTCCCACCAGAAGCACCAATGTCCAGCAGCATTGGAGGAGCACTTTGGAGCCCAGGACAGCCCCACGTTCCCTCTGCTGTTGGTGATGTGGCTCCTCTCAGAACTTTCTGGTAGAAAAAAGCAGGCAGCCTCACAGCTTTAGCCCTGATCCTGTTGGATGACAGCTTTTTTTTTTTTTTTTAATCTGCTACACCTACATTTTTGGCTTTGATACAGTGGTTGGATTTGCACCAACAGCTGCAGCCTGAGATCTGTGGGGCAGGAAGGAGGCTGCAGTGTTTCCTTGCTCTCCTTACACTTAGATCTGAAACCAAACAAGTGCTTTCAGCCCATGCAGGGTGTGCTGAGGAGCTGGTAGGATGGTACAAACCAATCCGTATCTGTTTTTCAAGGGAAAAAGTAAAAGCTGCCACTCACTGGTGTCCAAGAGGATGCTTTTTCCCTTTGGGATGGTGTGTGTGTGACCGCACAGCAGCGTAAATCTGTCACAGCTTTTTATTTTCTCCTCTTTGCCTGCATTCTGTCAGCTTCCTAAAGGCCTTGATATGGCTGGGGCAGTTCTGGCTGCAGGGGGCTGAAGGAGAAGGGCTGCTGCCAGCACTTTGCTGCAGGCCAGGGCTAACTTTCCTTTTTCAGCAGCAGTTTTGAAGACGTGAACTAAACCTGCAATAGAGGTTTTGCTGTAAAGCTCTACCCATTGCTGCGGGAACCTCTAACCCCTGGTGAGTGTGCCCTGCTGGGGATGGGGCACTTTGTTCACTCACATGTCCTGCGTTGGCACTGTGCAGAGCCACCTGGGTGCAGCTGTCCCTGCTGGTGCCACACATGGGAAATGCTCTCAGCTAAAAGCCAGCCTTGGTGTTCTGAGTTCCTCCCCGAGTGTGGGCCTCCAAACTGCTCCAAAAGCCTCCTGGCAACAAAATATTCCAGTCATCTTGCAATCAGCTCAGCTTTTTCTTTAATACCAGTCCTGGGCTCCAGGTTAGCCCCACACACAGAGCTCAGCTCCTGCTCTGTCAGTGCCTGGCCTTTCCTGTTCTCCCTTTGGTTCTCACCCCTGCAGCATCTCTGCTATCCAGGGGGGATTCAGGGGGTGCACAGCCCTGAAGCTCTTTCTGCTTTTAGCTGGGGAGTGCCGGGAAGGCAGACTGCAGACAAAGCCCTGCAGAACCTCGGGGGTAAAGAATGCTGTTCTGTTTGAAAGAGAGAATTTCCGCATGCCTTTCAGGTCTGGCCCTTACCTGGGATTATTGTTGCGTGCAGGAAGGTCCTTAGCTGGGGTGTCTTTAAGAATGTGCTGTTTTTCTGAACAAAGCCCTGCCTACCACGTGTGTTTGCACACAGTGCAACCTTACAAAGAGCTGCAGGACGCTGCTGGCTCAGACTGAACCCTTTTCTTTTTTTTTTGCTGAGGTTCAGCATCACCTGTAAATGGCCACATCCCCATGCATCACCTCCACATTACAGGAGCATCAGATGGGAATCATGTTGACAAGTTTTCCTGCACACAGGATCAAAGCAGGGGTTGGAAGGGACCTCAAGCTCATGGAGTCCAACCCCCCTACTGAAACAGGTTACCTACTATCAGTAGCACAGCTAGGTGTCCAGATCAGTCTTGAATATCTCCATAAGAAGACCTTCACAGGAAGGCTAACACAGGAACCAAGAGCCTGCAGGGAGCACTGCAGGGTGCTGAGTTTTCCTGCTTAGTCCTTAAGTGCATGGTTATAGGTTGCCACCTTGGGCTCAGCCATCCAGACAGCAAAGCTCTCTACAACACCCAGCGAGGAATGGATGGCAGTGGGAAGCCCAAGCCCCTCATGCACAGCAGGCTGGCTGTAGGTGCTGGGTGAGAGCAATGCTGCTCCCCTGGGATGGAGGAAGGAGGCAGCAGGGCTGAGGGGTGGCAACGTGCCACCAGTGCTGGGTGGGGATGCCCTGAGGTGCGCTGTGGTTGAGCTCTCACCCACTCACCTGGCAGGGAACCAAAGCAGCCAGGGGCCAGGTATATCTTCACGCAGTGAATACCTCTGGATTCTCTTAGGGCTTCTTGTCTAATGGCTTTCCCCGCCTTGATTAATGCTCGTTAAGAAGTGGGCGAAGTGAGGACGCGCCGAGCAGAGCTCATGTGTGGCTGAGCAATGGGGAGCATCCCAAAATGGGGCACGTCGCTCCTCCTGGGTACCACAAAGCTGCAGCCAGCTTCAACCCCGTGCAAAGCCTGAGCAGCTGAAGGGACTGCTGGTGGATGGAGGTTTTTTTCCTGAGATCAAGCCTGCCATGGAGCATAGGGATGTTTTTCCATGTTTCTGCAGGAGTGGAGCGAGGCAGCGTGTCCTGTGTCTGGTCACCTGCCCTATGGGACATCAGGAGCACTGTAGGGGTGGCACAGGCTCTGAGGCCTGGCCCAGGGGTGGCTGGGTGCTGCACTGTGCTGCTGCCTGGAGAGATCCCAAATCCTCCTGGGGTTCCTCAGCATCTCCTGGGGCAGGGCTTTCCAGCGTGGGTCTGCGTCACGGGGCCCTTTCCAGACATCTGTTGTTTTTAAGCTTGCTCGTGTTTGCTCACACCTTTACCTGTCTTACTTATTGAACTGCTTTGTTTTTTCACTATTAACCTTTCTTTGATTCGAGTCTGTGGCTTCCAGAAGCATGTTTTCCTGCAGAAGATGGCGTGCATAAGGCCCCTAAGTGACACCAACCCCATGCTGCTCAGAATCCCGTGGCCAAACTCCCTTTTGCCCAAGCTGTACCAGGTGGGAGAACGGCTCCCTGCTTTGCCAGGGGTCGGTGGACGCCTCAACAGCTTGAGCAGCTGAAAGCAAAAAGCTGATCAGACCCATTAGCTCCAAAGGCAATTAGTTTGTACACCTTTACATCTCTTTGCCAGATGATGAGGCGAAGCTGCTGCCTGTGCACTTCACTGTGTAGGAGGCAGCTCCTGAACCACTGGTGGTTGGTTCACCACCAGTGTTTTATGAGCATATCTTCAAAGGGAGAAGTTCTTAGAGGTGAAAATCTGACCCTGGTCTGCACTGTTAACAGTGGAGCAGCACAGCTGCTTTATTTCTAGATTGTCCCACTGGAAAACGGGGCAACCAACCAAAGGATTTGGCTCTTGGACTCAGGGCCGTGCATGAGCTCAGTTTGCAAATCCCAGTGCAAACCAATATTGCACACAGGGAAGCAACCCAGCCTGCTCTCAAACTCAAACAGCCAATCCTACATCTTGTGCCAAAACCTCCCCTGCCCGGAGATGCAGCCCTTCCAAACAACTCAGCTTGTGGAAGCCACAGATGAAATCAGATTGCTCTGTTCTGTCCTGTTAAAATGACACTTGTGATTTCTCTAGCACCAATCCGCTCGCTGCGAAACTGCACAGCATTATCGCAGATGAAGCATTTGAGTTTTACTGTAGCCAGTGCCACAAACAAATCAACCGCCTTGAGGATCTTTCCGCTCGCCTGAATGATCTTGAAATGAATAGGTAATTGGTCTTGTGCGTGGCAATTTCAGTGTTGGGAATGATGCTCTTGAAGGGAAGACTCTCCTTGTCTTGGAAAGCTTTCCTCTGCTGCTGTCGGGCTCGATTCCTGCTTGCAAAAAGGGATGGATTTCAGTGAGGGTGGTGGAGCTTGCAAAAAAAAAAGTCTGCAAAAGCATCACAGCAGATGGGCCTTAAATCTGAGCCCTGGGAGCTAACAGGCAATGGGAATCTTCCACGCTGCTCTGCTCGGCCTCGTGCACGTCCCATACAGCACCCAGCACTGAGCAGTGCTGTCCTTATGTGGGAACCTGCAGCCCCAGGCGGATGGGCTGTGGTGTTTCTGCCACCCTGGGAGTGATGGTCACAGCCCATCCTGCCATGGCAGCGCCCCCCCAGCACAGCTCTCTGACCTGGGGATCTCCTGGGAGACACTGACTCTGCAGCCATAGAAACGGCTTGCACCCACTTGTTTCACTTGCACCCAGCACTGCCAGGTATAGGTGAATAGGTAGGATGAATGTCAGGGCCTTGGTGAATGTAGCTTTTGGGGTCCACCAGCTGATTTGGCAAGTGTGGGAGACAGCTGCTTTGATTTCCTTGTTCGGATGTGGTTGCAGTCCGCTGGGGGAAAGGAGGGATGGTGGTGCTGATGGAGATAATGGCTCTGCTCACACCCAGTGTGTTCTTTCAAGCCCAAGGCTGTGCTCGTGGTCTGTCCATCCTGCAGGGACAGCTCTCCTGGGCCATAGCTTGGGTGAGAGCTGGAAGACAAATGGGAGCTTGGCCTTTCTTAGCAGTACAAGTGCTTCTGTCCCTTCTCTTTCTCAAGCACGTGGCTGCCTTTGCTGTTGGGAGCCTCCGTGTGGCAGCCCTGGGGGTGGTGATGGGGCTGAGGTTGTGCAGTCACTGAGGAGAGTGCTGGGTTTCCCCGCACGCACCAGCAGCCCCGCTCCATTTTGGGTTTCACCCCTGCAAAGCTGAAATGCCACTTGTGTGATGGGGTCCTGTGGTGTCTCTGAAGGAATTGAAGAGGCTTTGTCCAGCTCTGTGCTTTCATGGCACAAATGTCTGGCTCCCTTGAGGGGGGAGGGTTGCCCCGCATGGATCTGCTGCTGTTGCTGGAGTGCAGCATCAGGTGTAGCAGGGGGAGGGGGTTGGATGTAAGTGGGTGTGAAGTCGTGCAAATATGACCTACAAGAAGGGCTGGAAGTCACAGAGGGAGTTGGTGCTGTGATATGTGTGCCCCAAAGCCATAAGAGACGCTGCTCAGCAGGGCTGGCAGAGCTGTGAATGGGGCAGTTTGGAGAGCTGTGCTTTGTTTTAGTGCCCTTGAAGTGGAGTTTGCACATCTCATCCTCTCCTAGGAGAGCCGCAGGTGCTGGCTCTGCTTTCCATGCAGAGGAAAATATTCCTCCTCTCCCCAGCATGGGCTGTACATGGGCTGGCACCCTGCAGCTGTAGGCACACACGGGATGACCCCTTCTCTGCCAGCTCCTCCTGCTCCTTGCTAATGGGGCTCAGAGGATACACCTCTGACACAGCCACAGGTAGCCCTGACACCAGGCTGCCATCGATCCTTGTTTCCCAGGAGCTGTATTTTTTATGTGTCTTTGACAGAAAATCACTCAGCCTTATTTTTAATTCCTCCTTCGAAGAACTCATGTCACTGCTGCAGCTCCAGGCAGAACTGAGCTCCCAGCTGACTTTTATTGTTGTTCTTTGAGCTGAGCTAAGCACTGGGGAATGCAGCCCAGCTGAGCTGTTGGCTGTCACCCATGCAGTGCTGAGTTGCCACCAGCATTGTGTCCTGATGGCACCAATTGGACGGCAGCATTGGTTTGGGTGCACGTGTGAGCCCTGCTCCTTTTGCCAACTTGCAGCTGCAGCCAAGGGAACATCTGGCCAGGAGTTGGTGCTGGAAGAGGCAGCAGGGATGTGGCTGCTTGTGCTGTCATAGTGCTCCGTTGCACCACAGATGGGGGGGTTGTGCACAGCACCATGCACAGCACCAGCAACCCATCGGTGAGCCAAGCAAGGAGGGCATGTCCCCGTCCTTGGTGTCATAGGGCCCGTGCTTAAAATCCATGATCAACAGCTCCTGCAGTCCTGGTAGCAGTTCTTTGGTGATCCAGAGCCAAATACAGCTCAGCAAGAGTAATAGCAAGCAGTGCAAAGCACACAAATGGATGGAGATGTGGGGGTGTGTGGCACAGCCGGGCAGGGACCCGGAGGGACACGGGGTGCTGGAGCTCTGCTGTGCTGGCAGAGCCCCACTGAGCTCACTGCTATTCTTAGCCCCTTCCTTGGGGATCAGCTTTCAGGGCTGGGACAGGCCGTGTTTGATCGGGTTCGTTATCCCAGCAGTGCTAATTGTGAGGGTCGTGGGGCTGCGTGGCCGTGCATGTTGCAGGGGCGAAGGACGTGCCCCGAGTGCCTGCAGTTTCCTGTTTCCCTCGCCGTCCACTGTCAGCTCTCCTAACTCCTTCCTGTTATTTGGTGCTTTTGCAGTCCGAATAAAAGACTCTCCAGCAAGAAGGTGGCAAGGTAAGCTTGTGCTTGGGTTACTGCTGCTGTGGGAAGGGTGCCCGCGCTGGCTGTCGGCATGAGTTTACAACGTCTTCTTTTCTTGGGGAAAAATGGGTCTCATTCCGATCTGTTTTCCATTAGCCCTTCTTCTGATCTGGAGATTGCTCCCTTGTGCCGGCAGCTGGAGGTGACTGCCAGCCCGATTTCTCCCAGGACAGAAGCAGGGGAGGCCTTTCCCTGTTGCTCAGGGCAGCCCTTGGGTCTTGGCCTCGTGGGTGCAGCTGGGATGGGTCAGGTCAGGGGGAGCTCTGGGGTCAGCTGCAGGTAACCTTTCTGTTATTCTGCTTTTTCTGCCCTGTGGCACTGTCCTAAGGCTTGCTCTTGTGCCAGCTGCCCTTGCCTGGTGGGTGTTTTTATCCCAGATTGCACAGGAAAGGCAGCACTTTGCTCTGGGGTCTGTCCTGTCTCCATGCACCCCTCTCCCCATCCTGCCGTGTCCTGCTTTTATTCACAACCTATCTCTTCTCTGTTCTGCCCTGCTTGGGAAAACGCTGTCCTCTGAGGTCTCTGCCTTTCCCTTCACCCCATTCCAAGCAGGGGCTGGGCACTCAGAGGAAGGGGCAGCTTGTTAGGATGGGGCCTGAAGTCACCACGCTCCCTCTGGAAGCACAGACCTCACCATGCCCGTGCTCCAGTGCACAGTGTGCAGCACTCTGAGCATTCAGGAGCTGCCCTAAACCTCATCATCTCGCCCTGCCCTTCCCAATTTTTCCTGTGCTCAGCAAGTCTGTCCTCCTGGAAAGGAAGCGAGGCTTTGATATTGAATTTCCTCCTTCCACTCATCTCACTTTGGAGACCTTTGTTAAAAACACGGGCAGGAAAGAAGGCAGAAGGGAGCAGGCTGTCCCATGCTTCCTGTGTCAGGTTCACCTTCTGTCCCCTGCCTGGCAGAGCAGAGGGCAGGATTGGAATTAACCCCATGGGGGCAGAGGTGCCTCCTCCCCAGGGAACAGCCCTGCATGTTAACCACAGAGAAGAGCCAGCTCCTTCAGATCAGCCAGAAGAGCACTTTTTGTTGCAGGTCCTGTAATTATAATGTAATATTTGCTTTTGGGAAGTGAGTTTTATTTTGGTCAGGGTTCTTTCCTTGACTTTTGTTACCCATGTTCTGCTTGTGCCAAGAAATCTCTGCTGCTCGGGCCCTGTTGTGCTTGGCATGATTTAAATGACAAATGTGCCCAAGACTTCAGAATCTAAATATGTGCTCAGGGGGAGGAGGCAAAACAAGCCTGGTACTCAGCTGTGGTCTCTTCAGCAAATGCCAGCCACGCTTCATGAATATTTGCATGAGCATATTGTGTAGCAGGGTGAGTTTCAGAGCCTAGATGACATAAACACTGGATAATTTAGGTTTGAAGAGACCTCTTGCTCTCCTCCTCCTTTGCTGGTTTCAAAGCCTGGTCAGCCTGCCTGCTGCACAGTGAGGCTGCTTGGGTCACAGAGGGGCAGCAGAGATCCACGGGATGGGGATGGTAGGGCTGGGAAACACCCACTGCCCTTTCTGGGGAGGGAAGGGGACTGCCCAAACCATGGGCACACGTCACTTAACCTGAGCTGACCCTGCTGCTGGCAGACCCTGTGTGTGCTGCTCCACGCAGGAGGAGCCAGCCATGGTGTGAGCCCTGCGGGTGCCACGCTGCAGGCTCTGACCCCACATTGCACTGGGAACAGCAGTGCTTTGCTCCAGGCAGCATCCTGGGTCTGCAGGGCTGTGCTGTGACGACCAATAGTGCTGCTTGTGCCATGCAGCAGTGGAGCTAATTGCAGCGGTGGCACAATTAGCACCAGTCAGAGCTGGGCAGTGCCCTTAGATGGATGCAGAGCTGTGGCCAGCGATGTCGCAAGGCCTGGCTAATGATTAGCTGCTCTCAGTTGTAGCACAGTTAAGATAGGTGTTTCCCAACAAGCTCAGGGTTCTATTTCTCTTCCCATCCACTGCACCCAGTAGTTAACTTTATCGATGGCAAGAGCAGAGTACTCTCCTTTGGTGGATGACACATGTTCTTAAAGAGAGAAAGTGTGGAGCAGGGGCTCTTATCTCCTATTCCAAAGAGCGAGAGCAGATGATGGCAGTGTGAAGTCCCTGCAGCATGTGTCCATGTCTGCACTCCGCTGCTGGGGCTCTGGTAAGAGACTGCCTGATGAGGAGCAGTGCTCTGCCAGCACCAGGGAAGGAGGTGGCAGCTGGGAAGGAGGGAAAGGGACCGTATGGTGTGGGTGTCGTCAGCTGAAGTCTCCCTGTCTGGCTATGCTGGCCCTGATGGTCGCCCTGCTGTGGGTGGGGATGGCTTTGCTGTGTTACAGACAGCTGCACCAGACCAGCACACTGTCTGGAGGAGCAATGGAGGAGTCCTACAGGGACACGTTGGAGTGCACAGAAGAGGACATCACAGACAAGGTAGGAGCAGGGCTGTGTGTGCCACGGTGGCACTCATTGGTGGCACGCAGGGCTTTGGGATGGCTGGGCTGAAGCTCCTCTTGCTGCACTGCCTCTAATCCCGCATTGAATGAAGGAGACATAACCTGAGAGCCTTCTGTCCCCATGCAAAGAAGCCTGGCCCTGGTGACAGCATCTTCCTCTGGTGGCTTTGTGCTGGTCCTCATGGGATGGTAGGGCAAGGAGGACCAGAAGGCTGTTGTTGGAACACCTCTGGTTAAGAATAGCGAGGGGAAGGATGGAAAGTGAAAGATGAGTGAACTCTGCCTTGCGTAAATGTTTGCTGCAGTGATGAAACTTTCAAAATGGCTTTTTTTAGTTCTGCAGTCAGGAGCTGAAAGCTGTGCGGAGCAGCATGGGAAAGGGAAATGTGCATGTGGCTGTTTGCAGTTTCATTTGCCTGCTTCCCCAGCGCAGCAGCACAGTGGTTCAGGCTCTGTTGACGTGCTGCTGGCTGCTTTGTTTGTGCATGGGTGTGAATGAGACTCAGCCGGGGTCCTTTGCTCTGGGCATTGCTGTAGCATCTTGTTATGAAGAAGGGAAGCAGGGAGGCGTTTGGCCCCATGTTTCTACTTGGGACACGTGGGAAACCAAGGTAGAATCTGAGCTAAAGCCTGGCTGCGGTGGCAGCTGTCCCCTTTTGGGTGGCTCCTGCTTTGAGGGGGGGTTGGGAATGATGCACTGCCTGTTGCTGGGGGTCTGTGCTGAGCTGTGCCTCTCCCCCACCCAGGTGGTCTTTCTGGAGAAGCGGGTGACGGAGCTGGAGAAGGACACAGCTGCCAATGGTGAGCAGCACAGCCGCCTCAAACAGGAGAACCTGCAGCTCGTGCACAGGTAAAGGAGCTGGCCAGGCTCTCCTTGGGATCGTAGGGTTCCATGGGTGCTTTTCAGGGTCGTGGGCACATCCCCAGGATTTGCTCCCTGCAAAGATTCTGCTCAGTTGCATGCAAATCCAGAGCTCTGTGGGTCTTTCCTCGTGTGCCCACCTCTCTGTGCAGCCCCAGGGGTTGGATCAGGGGGGCTGCAGGTTGGTGTTTCCTGGAAAGCTGTTCAGGGAGAGGGGCTTTGCTCAGATGGATGTGCAGCAGGGTCTGTGCCTGCTCTGCCCCATCGCAGCCCCACTGATTTCAGCCCCTGCTGCAGCACAGCCCTGTGGATCCCACGGTAACTGATGGCTGCCCTCCCTGAGCTGGCAGGCTCCTCTATTCCAGCAGCATATTTACACCCGCAGATAAACCCTCCAGGATTTATCTATAGGGCTGTAAGGCTGTTAAGTAACAGCTGTGTCATGGAACCAAGCAATTCAGACAAAGGTTTCTCTAAGCCCTGATAAACTCTGCAGCAGAGGGGAATGTTTTCACTTTAGCAGCTTGGCCCAGAAGTGTCAGCCAGCTTTTAATCAAGCCTTGTACTTGCTGCTGGTTGAAGAATAGCTTTATCTGGCAAAAGCCTTTCTGAGCAAAGTGGCTGCTTGAGGGGCAGCCCACAGGCTCCCAGCAAAGCACATCCTGAGCAGCTTCCCCAGAGCAGGGCACTGATTGAGGTGGCACAGCTCAGGCAGTGCCAGCACTGAGACCCACAGGTGTGCCATAAAGTGATTGCTGTGCTCTCACCCTCTTCCCCTCTCACTGGTTTCCTCCTTAAAAGGGGTTTGGATGCACCATGGAGAGGTAGAAAAATGGGCAGGGATACCACACAGCTTATTTTATTTGGGGATTTTGTGGGCTGTCTTGCTTTCTTGCTGCATCTGATGGAAGAAGTGAAGCTCTCTGACATCTCTCTCCTCTCCACAGAGCGAATGCTCTGGAGGAACAGCTGAAGGAGCAGGAGCTGAGGGCTGACCAAACACTCCTGGAGGAGATCAAGAAGCAGAGGGAGATGCTGAGCAAAATGGAGAGGGAGAAGAGCATCGAGATCGAGAACCTGCAGGCCAGGTGGGGCCAGGCAGGTCGAGTGGTGGCAGGGTTCCTGGGCACGTGGGCAGGATTACCTCAAATCAGTACAGGCCCTGAGGTTTGGCTGCTTCTCCTTCCTTCCCTTCATCCCAAAATCAGGCCCCTCCACCAGCATGGCCTCAGACTGTTTGGATTTCCCCGATAAGGTTTCAGTTTAGCTCCTGCTCCCCATCCACAGCTCTGCCCTGCAGCGTGTGAGTGCAGGTGGTGGTTGTTAGCACTTGTTTGCATGAAAGATCCGTGGAAGTCCGTTTGATGCTCAGATGTGACTCAGCTCTTGGAAGCAGGCAGGTGTCTGATCCTGCTCCCAAAAGCTGCCGTGGCTGTTGAGCAGATGCAGGCTGGGAGGGAAGGCGAGGGCTCAGCCCACGACACAGGAGGGTTGGCAGGGGTGTGCCGTGGCTGCAGGCTGCTCAGAGGCACAGAGGGGGTACTGAGGCAGAGTTCGACCCCATCTCGAGAAGGAAGAGCTGTCAGACTGGTGCTGGCTGGGCAGGGAGCTTTGTGCAGCCTCTTAGTTTCCCAAGGAAAGAGTAGCATGGGAGGTGGCCTCATTTATTGGACAGGTTTGTTATTCAGGGGGATGTTTTTACCACCTTTCCAGAATGCATGTTGCTCTCGTCCAGCCCTTGCAGTAAATGAAGCCCAGATGCACTTCATTTGGTTGGTTGGTTGATTTTTTCAATCGTGTGTGTGGTGGGACAGTTAGCACAGCAGATAGCTGTTGCTTTACCTGGAGGACTCAGAGGTGAAGCTCTGCTTCCTGCTGTCTGATGCTGAGGTTTGCCCATGAGCACAAAATGAGCATTCAGTTGAAAAAAATAACATCTGATCTGGTTGTGGAGGGCATGGGCCTGGAGAAAGGACCTGCCCAAGTTGTGCAGGTTTCCCTTTTTTCCCTTGGGAATGGGGATGGTACAAGTCTCAGGGTTTGGCGTGAAAAGATAAATCACTGCTGGCTTTCCTTCAGCAGGTCCTGGTTCAGTACTGCTGGTGATGCTTCAGCCCAGTCTGCTGCACTTTCTGACAAGTCTCCTTATTGTTGCAGGCTGCAGCAGCTGGATGATGAGAACAGTGAGCTGAGGTCTTGTGTCCCTTGTTTAAGAGCCAACATCGAGAGGCTTGAGGAGGTGAGAATGCATGTATGTGTGTGCCAGAGCTTCTGCCCTCCCCACAGCTCAGGGCGGGCCCAGCAGCACTGACACCACAGCCTGACCTCGGGGCAGTGCTTTGCAAGCAGGTTCACAGTGCCTGGCTGCAAACCTGGTGTTAGAAATGCAATGAGCCTGAGCTGGCAGCCAGCAGCTGGAGCAGCGGGTGGCCTGGCTGCAGGAAGGGACTCGTGCCCTCTGCTGGAGGCAAGTCCACAGCCCTGCGGCTGCAGCAGGAAGGGTTGAGGTCTGCTTGGTGCCCAGGCACACAGCTGTCACTGAGATCCACGTGTTGAGTCTTCAGAATGCTGTGTTCTCTCACAGACCCTCTCCCCGTGCCGGGGTTGGGAGGCTGCAGCCTGGCAGGGCCGGATGGGAGCATTGCCAGTGATGAACTTGCAGGTCTCACTTCTGGCACAGAGGTTGCACTGTGGCTCTGTTGGAGCTTGTGGCGGATGTAAGATTAAAACTGATGTGAAACCAAACCTCTGCCCAGCTGGAGGCCCTCCAGCATTGCACCCATTCGCAGCCTCTGAGCCCACAGAGCACTGCCCGCTGTGGCCAAGGCAGCATCGTCTTCATGCCCTGTGGCCTTGTAAGCACTGGATGGAGAGAACTGCTGTGTCCTGGTGGCATTTGGGGCTTTTGGAAAGCCAAAGGCTTCCTCACAGGCAGAGCCAAGCCAGGAGCCTGGGCACGGGGTGGGTTGATCATAGGAAAACAGGGAAATGCCTGGCGTGGGGCTGTTGGCACCAGGAGGTGACAAACTTCACCCAGCACCTCCAAGCTGGGTGGCAGTGAGCCCTGTGACCACTGCACTGCATGTGCTTGCAGGAGAAGCAGAAGCTGCTGGACGAGATTGAGGACCTCACTGTGCAGCTCACAGAGGAGCAGGAGAACAAGAGGAAGATGGGGGACAAGCTGAGCCACGAGAGGCACCAGTTTCAGAAGGAAAAGGAGTCGACACAGGAGGTGAGGAGTTTTGGCTGCCCACTGCAGCCCTGCCTTGCCAAAACTTGGCAGCTTTGCATCTCTAGTTTCAACAGCATCTTTAAAGCCAATTTTAAGAGCCTTTGGTCGTGTCTGGGTGGAGAAAGGTAGTACAGCAGCTTAGCTGTATAACATCTGTCACTTTTGCCTGTGTTAAAATTCAACCAAGCGCATCTGCCTGCACCTGGAAACCCATTAGGGCTGTGCCACCCTTGCCAGTTGCTTTCTCGCACCAAAGGAGCTGTGGCAGCAGCACGTGGAACCAGCAGGTGCTTGCAAAGAGAGCAGGTTGGGGGAGAGCTCTCAGCTGTCTTCACGTCTGGGGGCCAAAAACATGGGACCCCCGCCACCTCTTCCAAGTAATTCCATCTGGAGGCTCAAGCAGTGCCTGCCATCATGGCAGGAATGGAGTTTGGGGTCTCAGAGTGGAAATTGCTGTTGTTTTGGCATAATGTGGGGATTCACAGCATGTCCCATTGCAGCAGGAGGGAGCTGGTCCCAGCCAGGAGGCCACCCGTGTGTCCCACAGGCTGCAACCAGTGCCAGCACTCAGCTGTCCTCTTCCTTTTGCTGCAGCTCATTGAGGACCTCAGGAAGCAGCTCGAGCACTTGCAGCTTTTCAAACTGGAATGTGAGCAACGGCGAGGCCGGAGCAGCAGCATGGGGCTGCAGGAGTACAACAGCAGGACACGAGAGACGGAGCTGGAGCAGGAGATCAAGCAGCTTAAGCAGGTAGGTGAGGCTGGGAAGGGGGAGGAAACATTCTGCAATAAGGGATGCTGTTTCCCCTTTTGGCCTGGCTCCTTGGTTGGTGGGGTTCTCCCTCCCAGGAGCTGCTCATGCATGGAGCATCTTGTTGCTTCTTGCTCCCCTGTGCAGGGACAGGAGAGCTCAGATTCTTCCTCTGAAGGGCGTTGTGTGTATGTAGGACCCATGCATGCTGTGTCCCCTAGACTTGTCCCATATTTCCAGAGGCTCTCCAGTCACAGTCAGGAGAACGTGTGCTGTTCCCAGTGCCCTGCAAAGCCCCTGCCTTTCCCAGCTGTGCAGTGGGGTTGGATGGATGTGTTTGGGGGCACCAGGCAGCACCTGACGTGTGGTTGTTGTGAACAGGATAACAGGAGCCTGAAGGAGCAGAACGATGAGCTGAACGGGCAGATCATCAACCTGAGCATCCAGGGAGCCAAGAACCTCTTCTCAGCCTCCTTCTCTGAATCCCTGGCGGCAGAGATCAGCTCAGTCTCCAGAGATGAGGTGCGTGCACAGGGAGCTGCTTCTTTCTGACCGCGTCTCCCTGGGGTGCCTGGGGCTTCCCCTTCCCACCCAGCAAACAGGAGCCCATGTGGCCATGGCTGCAGTACAGTTCTCTCCAAAACCCCACCTGGGAGCTGTCATGAGACAACACAATGATTTAAAGAGCGTTTGGGACTGGACAGGAGAGGTTTAGGTTGGACATTAGGAGGAAGTTTTCCACCCAGAGGGTGGTGAGGCACTGGAACAGGTTGCCCAAGGAGGCTGTGGATGCTCCATCCCTGCAGGCATTCGAGGCCAGGCTGGATGTGGCTCTGGGCAGCCTGGGCTGCTGGTTGGCGACCTGCACACAGCAGGGGGGTTGAAACTGGATGAGCGCTGTGCTCCTTTGCAACCCAGGGCATTGCAGGATTCTGTGATGATTCTACGACTTGCCCTAATTCATGGGAATAGGGGATTCTGCTGCCTTCCAATTTGTGGCACTGCTTTGCCTTCGCTTCCTGGGCTGGATCAGCAAACACAAGTGTGTGTGTGTGTGTGTGTGTGTGTGTCTGCAGCTGCATTAACAGCCCAGCAGCTGGGACAGCTGCCCTGGAGACCTCTAGTCCAGGGGTAGGGCTGAGCAGGGCTGCTGGCTGAGGGCATCTCCTCCCCGTGGAGTCATGGAACGATGCCCTCCTCCCATCCCCAGGCAGCAGCGACCACTTCTCCCTTCTCTCCCTCGCAGCTCATGGAAGCAATTCAAAAGCAAGAGGAGATCAACTTCCGCCTGCAGGACTACATCGACAGGATCATCGTGGCCATCATGGAGACCAACCCCTCCATCCTGGAGGTGAAGTAAGGGCGGCCAAGAGCTGCGCGCTGCGCACTCTGCCATGGCTGTGGATTTGGTGCTCTGAGAGGAGGAAGAGGGACTCGCAACAGTCTTTGCTCTTGATGAAGGCCCAAGGAAACGTGGCGTCGGATCGGTGGGGAATCAGGCGGCGCAGCAGCGGGGCAGAGAGCCAGCAGTGAGGCTCTGTTGTCTGACTCCGTTCTTTTGCAACCCTACCCAGCTTCGAGGGGCGAAAGGGAACCTGGAGGAGAAATGGAGGCAACGGGGCAACCGTGGGAAGGATTTGGGACGGCCCCGCACGGGTGTGAGGAGGGCTTCCTCTGAACTGCAGGGGTCGGGATGGAGCTGGAACGTTCCCCCCCCCCTCCCCAGCTGCCCTACCCAGCCTGGGTGTCTGCTTTGCCAAAGTGTCCGTGACACACTCACTCACCGGGGCAGATGTGGGAAAGAGGGAAACACGTCCTGGACTTGTAGAATTATGGTGATGATTATTATTTTTTAATTAACTTAATGCAAATGTCTTCATCCGGCTGGCGCAGTTAATCCTTGCCCTGCTGCTTTTGCTTGGGAACGGGTCGCGTGCACGGAGCGCGCTGGCTTCTCACTTGCTGGTGGCACGGAGAGGGGAGCAGCCATCCTTGGGACAGGGTGTGGGTGCAGTGTCACCCACCTCCTTATTTATTTCGCTGTCTGTGGCTCGCTGCCCTCTGCTCCCATGGCTCCAGGGTGGGATGTTGCTGCAGGGTCCGCGCAGCTCATGGCAGAGCCGTCCCCTCCATCCTGCTTGCAGGCATTGGGGCGAAGGTGGTGGTGTGAGGGCTGAGCTCTGTGTGCTGCCCCAGCATCCCAGCACGGAACGGGGCTCTGCTGGTGATGGCTGTGATCCCGGAGGGAGAACCCGCTCCTCACCCTGTGCTGGGGATAGGGATGGGGTGGCTGCTCTGAGCTCTTAGCACACCCAGCATCGCCCATCCCTGTGCTGCCAGGGGCAGGAGGTCTCTGAACTCAGTGCCAGCTGGCTGGGAAGCACAGATCACGCTCACGGCGGGCAGCTCGTGGTGACCGCAGCGAGGTACATCCGTGGGAGCAGCCACTCATCCCACTGCCCCAGGATCTCTCGCTGCACCAGGCCCACAGAGCAGCTGTTTCTCCTGCTAGCCAAGCTTCAGAAACATCAATGCAGCCCAAAAAACAGGGGAGCAGCAGCGACCCCCAAAATGCTTCCGAGCGCATCGCTGTGTCGTGGGTCAGCCAGGGGCTGTCCCTGCAGCTGAGCCCAGAGCCACCGCCGTGTCCCCACAGCACGGCCATCTGACACAGCCCTGCACCCAGCCTGGGGATGGAGCCACGTCGTGTACATTTCCAGAGAAGCTTTGGGTGTAAATCAGTGTATACATGGAGAGGGAAATTTTTCTATCTTGTAGAGTAGGTATTTTTATAGAACGAAGGTTGATCATTTTTTTAATACTTTAAAAGAAGAGAGAAATGTATCTGTGTATAACACAAAAGCATATATATATATATATATATGTATAAATATATAAATATTGGAGATCTGCCTTTCTCGACTTGGGGTCACCGATCCCCAGTTCCTACAATCGTCTTTTTTTCCTGTCGCTCACAAAGAGGTACTGTAACTGTAAATAAGCACCAGGAAAAGGTTTTAAGCAAACAAAGCACTGACTTGCACATTCACCATGCTTTAAAGCCCCTATGGAAAAAAAAACAAAAACAAAAACAAAACCACACCGACCTGTCCTTCCTGAAAACCTTCCTCTCTCCCCACCGGTATGTGAAGGAAGTCCCAAAAGGGTGAAAGCAGTATTGTCTTAAATGATGTATTGATTCTCGTCCCATTAAATGCTGTTACCATTCCTGTCCTCGGCTCTTCCTTGCTGTGACTTTGTGGGACCTGTGGGGTGGGATCAGGGGGAGCACAAGGCACTGGGGATGGGCATAGGGACTTCCAGAGCCAGTTCTTGTCCCCGTGTCCTGCCTGCTGCCCTATGGGGATGTAAGTGAGGACATGGAGCTTCCCTCGCCTGCAGCCTGCTGGGTGCCGTGTGAGCTCCTCCAACCACTCTACTGACTTAGAAATCCCACTCTTGGGTCGGGAAATGCCCTAAAACCCTCTTGCTGAGCTGTGCGCATCTCTGTGCCTCCTCTGAGCCTCTGCAAGCTGCCCCAAAGGGCTCCAAAATCCCCTCTGCATTGCTGCAAACCGCTCCATCCTGCTCCCAGCTGCTGCTCCAGAACCTCCCCGAGCATCCCTAAAGGGCCCCAACAGCTCTGCAGGGTGCCAGGATTATTTTCTCTTCTAAAAAAAATCAGCTTTAAAATCAGCTCGGCACTTTGGGGAGCCCCAAAAAGCCCCGAGTGATTCCAACCCTGCAGATCCACTGAGCACCTGGGCTGCCCCAGGAACCTCCCCCCGCGTGGCCCCAAAAGCCAACAGCGCTCCAAGCAGCTCTCAAGCTCCTCCAAACTCTTCTGAAACTCCTTGAAGTAGCTGAAAACGCACCGAAAGAAATATCCTGCAGCAGCTCGAAAGCACTCCAAGCCTTCCTCTGAAGGGCCCTGCGAGGTCTCAAGTGCTCCCAAGCCCTCTGTGAGGCCCCAGAAATGCCTCCAGACCCTTCTGGGACCCCTCCTGCAAAGGATGCTGAATGCTATGGACCTTCTCCAGCGGCGCTGCAGAGATCTCTGCATTCCAGTGCTCCCCGAATCCCCCTTGGGGTGGCTGTGGGGCCGTATCAGCAGCCGCCAGTGTTGGGTCCCAGCCCACCTCTGTGCCATTGGAGAGCCCCAAATGTCGTTCCTAATAGATGAACACGTTTACCCATCATAGGTTTATGGTTTTGCAGAACAATCGTGGCTCCAAAACTCACTGAGGGCTGCAGGAATTGTCTTGGAGCTCTCTGCTCCCTGCTCAGTGTGGCAGAGTTGGATCGGTTGGCTCGTCCCCGTGGGTGCTCCTGGATGCAGGACAAGGATGCTCTGGGACAAGGACAAGGACAAAGATGCTCCAGGATGCAGCACCATGGAAACCCAAACGCCCAGCAAACCCCAGCCCTAAATGCACAGCCTGAAATTCACACTTTTCTCCTCTTTTCCAAGCAGGAAATCACTGCGAGTACAGCAAGTCCTCACATCTCCCCCCCTCCCACAGCCAACAGAGCCGGGTTGGGTGGGCGCTGGGAGCAACCCTTGGAGGGGGGGGGAGGGGGATTGCAGGTCGGAGACCCCTTTGCTGCCCTCCGTGGGGCCGGGGAGGGGATTCCCAGCTCTGCCCGTGGCTTTCAGAGAGGGGAAAGGGCCGCAGCATCGCGATGGGGCCGGAGAGGACGGGACCCCCCGGAACCAGCCGGCAACGCCACGCCTGTGGGATGCGGGTGGGGGGGATCCGGCCGGGGCGGGATGCGGGCAGTACCTCCCCCCGCCGCCCCCGCCCCCCTGCAGCCCTCCCCTCCTCCTCCCGCTCTTTCACCTCCTCCTCCTCCTCCTCTCGCTCCTCTCCCGCACAACCCGAGGCAGCCGCCGCCGTCCCGGCCCGATCCGCTGCTCCGCTCCGGCTCCGCTCCGTTCTGCGGTTCCCATGCGGGGCGGCCCCGCGTCCACCCCCCGCCCATGGCCCGGCTCTCGGTGAAGGAGCACCTGGACGGGATCCTCAGCGACTTCGAAGGTGAGGTCGGGACCCCCCGCCCCGAGCCTCACCCGCAGCCGCGTTTCCCCGTGGGTGCGTGAAAGGCTCTCCCCGCGTGTATCTCCGCGTGTACGTACGTGTGTGAATGGTCTGGATGGTCCATGTGTGTCTCTGCACCGCCCCACGCGTGCATCCCGAGACCCGCGTGGGCTTCTCCCACTCTGTACAACCGAACGGGGCTGGGCAGCTTTGACGGGGGAGAGGGGGGATCCGGCAACAGCGAGACTTGGCTTTTTTGGGGTGTGTGTTTGTCTTTTCTCCCCCCCCCTTTTTTTTTTCCTTTCCTCCCCCACCACCCCCCCCCCCCCCCCCCCCCCCAAGTCCCCCCCTCCGCCGCTCGCCGGGGTCGGGAAGGGGCAGCTCGGGGAGGAGCGGGCGGAGAAATCCGACCTGGGGCGGCTGCTGCCCTCGGCGGGAGGAATGCAGCACCTACCGGGGGGGGGCACGGGGTTCAGCGGTGGTAGAAACGCGAGGAAGGGGAGGGTGCAGAACCCCTTGTCTCTCTCCACCGCCCTCCCCGGCAGCCCCGGGCTGGAACATACCTGCCGGCCCAGAGCTGTTATTAGCATCACCCCCGCCCCGACCCCTGACCCCTGTGCCCAGCCCCGGGCACAGGGCGGTGACCTGGGGAGGGGACGGGGCACCGAGCCCCAGCTCGGCCTCTTTGCCCAGGGTCCCCATCGTCCCCCAAGTCCCCATCATCCCCATTACCCCTGGGTCCTTATCATCCCCTGTGCCCATCACTTCAGGTCCCCATTTCTCCCTTATCCCCATCGCTCCCCGTGCCCGTTCCCATCACCCGCTGCTGACGAGGCCTCGTGCTGCACACACGGCAGAGCGGCGGGGGGGTGGGGGGGCTCCGTGGGAGCTTCAGCTCCCGGCGCTCTCCGTGGGGAGCCGGCACCAAACGGAGCCGCTGGGGCGGATCTGGCAGGAGCGCAGTTCCCGGGGGGGCCGCACTGCCGCTTCCTGCCTGTGGGAGGGGTTAATGGGGGTGGGGGGGTCCCTCCATGTAGACCCACCGCGGCGCTGCAGCCAGAGGAGAGCAGCTTCCAGAGTAGTGGAGTGTCCCGATGTGCCCAAAGGGCTGCGAATGGACTGGGGGAGCACGAGGAGCGTTCAGCCCCAGGACACAGCGCGGGTCCCGACCCTCCTGTATGCATCTGCCTGCTTGTGGTGGAGGGTCAGAGCCCTCCTGGCAGGGGCTGTACGGCTGTAGGGTGGGAGTGCCATCTGATGGCTGTGCCATCAGTAGGCTTCAGGGTTAACGCACCGGAATAAGGCAGGGATCCTGCGCTGAGCTGTGCTGAATGAGGGGGGAGAGCAGCAGCTTGGGCAGGGATCTGGTTACGTGGGGCCGGATCCCTTACAGGGGAATAAAGCGGGCACTGTGCGGTGCGGGGAGCCGGGAGCCACGGCACCAACCCACAGATAAGTGCTGGGGAACAAAGCCGAGGGGCCGGCAGCACCGATCTGGTTTCCCATCTGGGCTGGGCTCACAGACTGCCCTTTGGCACCCGGTGCACGGGGGGAGCCCCTAAAGTTGCAGTGCCACCGAGCCCCAGTGCTGCCCTCACAACCTCTCCGTCTCTCCCCAGCCCTCAAGAAGTCGTTCGAGGCAGAGGATGCAGGTGATGCTCCCAGATCCCCCACTGCGTCGCTGCTGTCTGTGAGTGCCACCGAGAGCCACCGGGTGTTGCAGCCCGGCCCTGCACCACACAGCCCATTGCTGCGGGGTCAGCACCGTGCTGGCCGGGCTCCTGGCAGCATCACCTCCTTCCAGAGCCACACGGGGCCGGGCAGCGACGGTGAGAGCCTGCGCAGCTCCAGCTCCAGCCTGGAGAGCCCCGCGGCCCCCCAGCCTCCTGCAGCCTCCCTGGCTGCCGACTCCTGCTTGAAGAAAGTGCCATCGCACGGCTGCGTCTTCCCAGTGGAAGCAGAATGTTCCCTGCATGTGGCCGCCGGGCACAGCTCGCTGCCAGCACTGGACCTGCACATCGCCGAGGAGCCAGGAATCCCCCTGCCAGCCCCACACCCCACACAGCCATGGGGTGCCCACAGCCCCTCTGCCCTGCTCCACACCCGCCTGCCTTCCTCCTCCTCCTCCTCAGGTGGTGAGATGGCCCCAGGGCTGCCCCGCACCCAGCTCAGGGTCAGTCTCAGTGCCAGCCCCTGCCTGGCTCGCCCGACCCCCCTGGCTGTCACTGCAGCCACCGGCCCCGGGGAGGGGCTGCTCCCCCCAGCTGCACCCTTCAAGCTGGTGTCACAGCCACAGACGGTGCAGGTGAGCTCCCAGCCTGCCTTCCTCGGCGGGGTGGTGCTGGGGCCAGGCGCCCCATTGGCACTGAGGAACATCGGCAGCACCGGCCCCACCGTGGGGAGCTGCTTGGTGATGCCACGAGGGCTCGGCCAGGCTGCAGATGGATGCTGTGCCACGGTGACACTGGAGCACGGTAGGACTCTGTCCTTTCTCTGGGTGTGACATTGCCACCTCGTGCCACCACTGCTGGTGCTGGGGACTGGTGGTGGTGGGGATGTGGTCACAGTAGTCAAAGCCTCTCAGGATCCCTGAGCCGTTGCTCCCATCTCCACGTTGTTCCCGTGCTGGTTGCTGCTTTCATGATAGTGGAGATGTGTGATGGCCACGTGTTCCAGGTGCCACTTGAATGTGTGGCTGTTGGTGGCAATGAGTGGCACCGTGCCCTGCTCAAGAGCCACCATGCAGCCTGGCAGCACCCCATGTTCCCCTCCATCCCCTTGCCCTGGGGAGCCCGGTCACAGCACGGGGCCACAAGGCACCAGGCTCAGCTGCATCCCCATCCATCCCCAGGGCACTGCCGTCCTCGGGGCAGGACGCCACGGTGGCCGCCTGTTTGTGTGCCTGGGGAGAGCTGTCTGTGTGCCTGGGGAGCACTGCTGTCTCTCTCAGGTGTCTCGCATGCCGCCGTCGCCGCGGCTTTAAGTACTGACGCGCGCAAAGGCATCCATCCCTCCATCCCTCCATCCATCCCTCCGCTCGGGGCTGCGTGAATCATGCGGCAGCAATGCCCGTGACCGAGCCGGCCCGGCAGCGCCCGCGCTGGGGGACACGCTGGGGACAGTGGTTCGGGTGCTGGGGACGGGATGGGATGGGTCACGGTGTGGGCGTGAGCCGGAGGGCAGCGGGCAGGCGCCGGGACGGGGACGGTGCGCTCCCGGGCGCGCTCCTCTTTTCAGGAAGCGCCGAGCTTCGCTCCACGGCCGCCCCGTTTCACTTCCACCCAGCGCCCACGCAGCGCCCCGGGGTGAGGAGGAGGAGGAGGAGGAGCGGAGGAGGGGCCGTGGGCTGCAGCCTCCTCCTGCCTGCACCCCAGGAGTTATTCGGCCGGTGAGCGGTGACCGGCTCGTGGTGCAGCAAGGTAGGGGTGGCCGAGGGCGCGGGGCGAAGGGCAGGGTGGGTGTGCAGGTCCCTTGGTGTGTGGCGTGGGGCCGCTCGATGTCACTGCCGGATTTCAGTCCCCACTGACACGGCAGGGCCCTGCGCTCTCACTTCTGCTTCTGCTTGCGGCTCTGCTTGCATCTCTGGCCATGGGGACAACCGTCGCTGCTGTCCCGTCGGGTTGTGAGTGGCACCGCCACTGCGGCATGGCCACTTCAGGCTCTTCTGTGGGCTGGGGACCCGCACCCCATTGCACTTCATCTGTGCAGCGGAGCTTCTGGGTCACGGGGCCGCAGTCCTGGCGATGCGCGCTCCTTTCCCATCCCCTCCTGCCCACCTCCACCCCCTGAGCTTATTACAGACTTCCCGGCCAACATGCCGATTAACGCCGCATCAGTAATTAAACCATGCTGGGAGACCACGAACCCGGGTTTACCCGTCCCAGCCTGGAAAATAAACCCTCCTCAATTAGCCCAGAACAGGTCTGTCTGCAGGGAGCCATTATCCGGGGCCACATGAAGGGATAATGTTTGTGTCTGCTTGGCTTTGCCATCGGCACGGCTCGGCACAGCACAGCACAGGGTGGGAGGTGACGGCCGTGCTGGGAGCCTGGTGTGGGTGCCACCCTGGGAGGACGTGGGCACCTCGCAACCCAGCGGTGAGGAGGCGTGAGGGGCAGGTAGGGGGTCTGCTGCTTGGGGTGGGTTTGAGGAGCAGAGGATGAAAGGGGATGCGCAGGGCTGTGCTGTGAGCAGGTAGCACTCTGTGGTGGCCGCGGGGGGGACAGTGGGGTAACACAGCAGTAGCTCTGTTACTCGGTTCCGGATCTGTCCTGGTGACCGTGATGCTGCGGTGGGTGCATGGGGGGTTGGGTGCTGTGCTGAGTGGTGGGCAGGACAGGATAGGGCCCTGCAGGCAGCGCCCTGCCACCACCTCCCCCCCTCCACCCCCCCCCCGGCCAAGTGGGTGTCACTGCTGTCACCAGGAAGTCCTGGTGTTTTGACATTTCCGAGGAAAGCCCCAGCTGAGTGGGAGGGTGCTGCGGGCAGCCGGAGCCCGGCTCGTGCTGGGCTGTGTCAGGTTTGGAGGGGAACATCTTCCCCCTGGGAGCACCCTGGGGTGGTGTCACCAGGGCATCCCATCCCAGCTGCTGCTGTCCCCAGCTCTAGTTGTGGTCTGGCACCCACAAGTGGGCACGGGGTGCCCGGGCCCCCACTCTGAAATGCCATTTCTGCATGTCTGCTCCATCCACCTCCCAGCATCTTCAGGCCAGGTGCTGCGTGTCCCTCGTCTCCAGGCCACATGGCACATGGCTGTGCCGGCAAGCTGCCGCCCGAGCCTTACTGGTGCCAAGAAATGGGCTGGCACATATGTGCCATGCAGGGAGGCTGCAGCGTGGGCCGGGGGACGCAGGCGCCGTGGGGCACTGCGGCATCGGGGTGGGCAGTGCTGGGCGTGGGGGTCCCCGGTGCCTGAACCCCCAATGCCAGGTGGGTGACAGCGCGTGCTCCCCTTGCCCTTTGGAGACCTGGAGTTGTGCAGCCGGGACACCCATGCGATGGGTGCTGGGGTGATGGGGGGACGCTTGGAGGAAAGGGTGTCACTGTGCTGAGGTTCCCATTGCCGCTGGCGGGGCTTGGGGCTGAGCGTAGAATGGGCAAACTCAGTGCATGGGTGGGAGAGGAGGGGAGGCGGGGAGGCTGGGTTATTGCCATGCTGGGCATGTGCAGGAGCAGCCGGGCTGCAGCCTGTATTTGAGCCCAGTAGGGTTGGGACCAGGTTGCAGTGCTGCGGTGACAGGGACCGGGGACAGCCTCATCCTCAGGAGGCTGTGTGGGAGTGGGGACAGCGCATCATCACAGAGGTAGGACCCAAACAATGGCTGTGCCAGGAGGGAAGGAGGAGGGGGAGGAGGAGGGGAACAGACAGCTCTGGGGGCCCTCAGCCACCACACAAAGGCTGGGGCGGGGGTCTCGGCTGCATGCCTTGTGGTTGCCAGGCTGCTAGTCACCTGGTGGCCTTGCGATGGCACCGCTACTGTCACCCACTGTCACCTCCTCGGGGTCAGCTGTGTGTCAGCACCAGCACCACAGTGCTGCCACAGTGCCGGGAGCGATGTGGAGTGACACATCGTGTGCCATGCCCAGATCCCCCTGTGTGCACCAAGGCTGTGAGGCGAGGTGTTCACCGGGGAGGCGGTGCTGGTGGCCGTGCTGGTGACACCACCGCTTGTGGAGCTGCGGGGGGCACGATGGAGGGCACAGGTGGCTGTGGGCACCAGGATGTTGGCAGAGCCCCAGTGATGCCACTAAGGGACAGCCTCGTCCCCATGGTGCCAGGAGGTGGCATGCCCCGTTGCCGTGCTTCACCTCGCCGGCTGCCAGGAATGCGCCGGGGCTGTGTGCCCACTGGCGTGGCTGCTGCTGGGGCAACGGCAGCAGGGTGAGCAGCACCGAAGGCATCCGGCTGTCCTCCTGGGAATGGTAGTGTGCTAGGTGCTGGTTTTGGGGTGTCCTGCTGACACTGTGTTCACTCTGCACAGGGAGCAGCCTGGAGCCCCAGGAGCGCAGCATGGAGGCAGCGGCCGTGCCCCAAGAGTTGCCCCCTGACCGTGGGGTGCACGAGCTGTTTGGGTACGTGGGGATCGAGGCCGTGCTCGAGCAGATGAAGGTGAAGACCATGAAGATGGGCTTTGAATTCAACATCATGGTTGTCGGTGAGCGCCTGCAGGGTTTGGCTGCTGGGAATCTGATGCCACCGTGTGGGCAGAGAGTTGGGGAACTCAGGCTTTGGGGAGACTGAAGCAACAAGAGACTGAAGAAGGATGGGTCTCATAGTGCGGTGGCGTGGCTGTGCTCCCTGCACGCGAGGAGTTGGGCGTCCCAGCTTTGTCCTGCAGGATTGGGGTGCTCCCAAGCAGAGCTATGGTGGGGAGTTATAAATGCATGGGAGGGGACAACGTGGAGCCGTCCATGTCCTCACAGGGCAGAGCGGGCTGGGGAAGTCCACCATGGTGAACACCCTCTTCAAGTCCAAGGTGAGCCGCAAAGCCTCGCAGCCTGGCCAGGAGGAGCGCATCCCAAAGACGGTGCAGCTGCAATCAGTCACCCATGGTAAGGTCACCAATGTGTCCACAAAGCCATGGGAGAGGGAGGGGATGGGGGGGTGAGTGAGATGGAAGGGACCCCCACCTCGGTCTCCTGCTTCTCTTTAATGCATGGATCCCTCTGATCCCACAGTCATCGAGGAGAAGGGTGTGAAGATGAAGCTGACGGTGACGGACACGCCAGGATTTGGGGACCAGATCAACAACGACAACTGGTAGGAAACGGCCACTGTGGTGGCATTTGGGAGAGGCTAAACCCCAACGGGGCTGCTCTGATCCATCCCCTGTACCCAGCTGGGAGCCCATCATCAAGTACATCAACGAGCAGTACGAGCGGTACCTGCGCGAGGAGATCCTCATCACCCGCAAGAGGAAGATCCCGGACAGCCGGGTGCACGGCTGCGTGTATTTCATCCCCCCCACGGGGCACTGGTGAGCGCCACGGCGGTGACCCCGCACCCATGGGTGCTGCCAAGGGGTGGCAAGGTGACAGCTGTCCCCCCCTCAACCAGGCTGCGTCCCCTCGACCTGGAATTCATGCGGAGGTTGAGCAAGATCGTCAACGTGGTGCCGGTGATTGCCAAGGCTGACACGCTCACTCTGGAGGAGCGGGAGGAGTTCAAGCAGCGGGTGAGGGGAGGCACAGGGGGCTCCTGGCCCTCCTGCCCCCCTGCTGTTGTCTGGCAGCCCCTTACACCCCGTGTCCTGCAGATCCAACGGGACCTGAAGGCCCACGCCATCAGCGTGTACCCACAGGAGGATTTCGATGAGGACCCAGACGACCGGTTGCTCAATGATAGGATCCGGGTGAGTGTTGGGAGGCTGGCGCAGGGGGGAGCGTGGGGGCACCCTGGGGTGACCTTGTTCCCTGGATCCCAAAGGAGAAGATCCCATTCGCCGTGGTGGGGGCGGACCAGGAGCACCAGGTGAATGGCAAAAGGGTGCTGGGCCGCAAGACCAAGTGGGGCATCATCGAAGGTAAGGGCAGCTCACAGTGTCCCCAAGGAACAGGACCGGGCTGGCACCAGGGCACCTCGCGGGGAGCAGCGCCCAGAGGTGCACCCCTGCATGGTGGGTGCTGTCCCCACGGCACAGAGCCGACCCCACAGCTCTCTGCCTTGCCTTGCAGTGGAGAACCCGGCACACTGTGAGTTCCCCATGCTGCGGGACCTGCTCATCCGGTGAGCCGGGGTCGGGGTCACACCTCAGAGCACCCCGGGCTGGGCAGCTGGCTCTGGGCGCCCCGAAGCTGCAAGGGGTGCATGAGAGTAACATGATGCCTTGCTCCCTGGGCAGGTCCCACCTGCAGGACCTCAAGGACATCACCCACAACGTGCATTACGAGAGCTACCGCGTGCGGCGGCTGAACGAGAGCAACCGGCCAGCGCCGAGCTCCAACAACGGGCTGCCAGGCAGGGATGAGGATGGGGACGAGAGCAACCTCTGAGCCCTGGGGCCCGACCCCATGGCAGCACCTGGCCCCCACCCCACAGTGACTGTGCCACCTCAGCTTGCAGCCGCCCCAGCCCATGAGGACAAACAGAGGGGGCTCCCGGGGTGTCCCCGAGCTCTGCTGAGACGCCCGGAGCCCGCTCAACATTAAAGGTGAAAACAGAACCTTCAGCATCCGCCATCCCGCAGTGCCACCCTCTGTGCTGACAGCCCTACAGGTGGCAGCAGGACTCCCTGCCACCACCCCGCTGGCGCCCGGACTTTGAGCCTCTTATCGGCTGCGGCCGCACCAGGAGGTGGCACCCAGGGGTGCGGAGCTACACCCAACCGCTCCCTGATGGGCACGTCCTGATGGGTGGTGGGGGAAGGGGGGGTGTGCCAGGTTAAGGGGGGAGTCGTTCCTGATCCCAACCCCTTGCTCACGCATGGCACGGCGTGGGGTCTGCTGGGAGCTGTTGGGGAGCTCAGGAGGCCGCGTTTTGCCCCCGCCCCAGGGCAGGGCGCTGGCTGGCTGCCAGCACCCTGCCCCCCCCCCGGCTCGATCTGCAAGGCTCAGCCCCTTATTAATGATCCACCCACAGCTGGCTGTGCCGTGCTGGTGGCAGCAGTGGGGCCGGGGGGCCCGGTGCCCCGCCCTGAGTCCCGGCAGCCCTACAGGCACGACGCAGCCATGGCGGTGGTGTCGGTG
Organism: Centrocercus urophasianus; assembly: GCF_019232065.1. Taxonomy (NCBI): domain Eukaryota; kingdom Metazoa; phylum Chordata; class Aves; order Galliformes; family Phasianidae; genus Centrocercus; species Centrocercus urophasianus. The sequence goes on along the minus strand of NW_024884855.1, from coordinate 485,214 downwards.
AACTGGAGGGCCGTCACCTCCTGGGTGGGCATCGCACGGCTTTTCGCCGTCCTGCTGTCCTGCCTCTCCTTCAGCCTGGTGGCCTCCACCGGTTACTTCAGCGGGCCCTACGGGACGTGGTGCATGTTCACCTGGTGCTTCTGCTTTGCCGTCACGCTGTTGGTGCTGCTGCTGGAGCTGCTGGAGCTGCCCCCCAAGCTGCCCGTCTCCTGGGACGACCTGACGGCTGCCTTCGCCATGCTGGCAGCCCTGATGGTGTTCACCAGCTCCGTGGTGTTCCCGTCCGCCTTCATCTCCAGCCCCTGTACGGGTGCCCGCTGCGCACGCCAGGCGGCTGCCACCGCCATGTCCTGCCTTTGCTTCCTGGCCTACGCCCTCGAGGTGGGGCTCACCCGCGCCCGCCCGGGGGACATCAGCAGTTTCCTCTCCACCGTGCCCGGCTTGCTGAAGGTGTTCGAGGCTTACGTCGCCTGCCTCATCTTCTCCCTGCTGGATTCCTACAGCTCCTACGCCGGCTTGCAGTGGTGTGTGGCCGTCTACTCCATCTGCTTCATCATCACGCTCCTCATCATCCTCTTAACCATCGGCCGCTGCCTCAGCTACATGCCCTGCCCGCTGGAGAAGGTGCTGGTGGCCTACAATGCTCTGGCCATGCTGATGTACCTCACTGCTGTCATCATATGGCCGCTGTACAGCTTCAACGGCCGCAGCCGGCCCGATCCCTGCAGTACGAACTGCTGGTGGAACAAGAGCCTTGGCGTCACCTTCCTTACCATCTTCAACTTCCTCGCCTATCTCGTGGACCTCGTCTACTCCACCAGGATGGTCTTCATCAGGGCCCCTTCCTAAGGGATGGGGGGTTGTGGGATGCAGTGCCGTGTGGGGCCAGGGAATGTAGAGCTGAGGAAGAGGCCGATGCCTCGGAAAGCTCCATCCCACCAGCCGTATGGGGTGCTGGGTGCTCTGGGGGTCGGGGGGGGGGGGGGGGGTTTGGGATTAAATTGGGTCGTTTTTTGCTTTTTTCTGCCTCTCTGCTTTCTTCCCCTTTGGCTGTGGGTGGGAGCGCTGCCCCACAGCAGCCCTGAGCGGCTGGGCAGGGTCAGGGGGGCACCGGGTTCCTCCTCTCTCCCACCCACTGCAGGTCAGTGGGGCACAATCAGGAAAAACCCAAGCTGGCTGCCTTTTCTTGGCACCTGCACGGGGTCCTGTGGAACGGGTTTGGGAGGAATGCAGCTGCTGGGGGGGCCAGATCCCTGAGCACTGACTGTGCTGTCACCGGGGTGGGAGCCCCATTGCTCAGGGCACGCTGGCTGCATGGCCATGCATGCGTTACTCCGTGGCGGTGGAACCAGGACGTTCCCTGCCTGGGGACACACACAGTGCCACCCATGGCCCTGTAGTCCCTCTGGGTGTGGCACAGCACGGTGGCACTCCGGGAAGAAGGATGCAGAGCAGGGAGGTGCCCAGCAGGGAGGGCACCCTCCACTGCACTCCCGGATGTGTGCTGGGCACCCAGGGTGTCCCCACGCTGTCCCCAAGCCGTGCTGTGCCCCTACATTCTGCATCCCCAGGCTCTGCACTGCTGTCAGCGCCCATTCGCAGGCTCCACCTGCTCCTTCCCCAGTGCCACCACCATCGCTCCAGCACCTTGTCCACATCACCTCCCATCCCATGGCCATGTCCTCTTGTGGGGACAGCACTGCTTGACCTTCCCCCCCTCCTCCCAGCAGGTCCCACTGGAGCCACTCACAGCCTCCCAAGGCAGAAATTTTTTGAGCAAATAAAGGAAAAGCCGCACACCCCAGCTCAGCCCTGCCCAGCACTGAGCAGAGCTATTTTTAGGGCTGGAGTTGATTGAAATTCATGGAGGAAAGGCACGGCAGCACGTGGCAGCTGTGCTGGTGAGGAGCTGCAGTGCTTTGTGGTGGTGGCACATCAGCTACGGTGAGGCTGGAGTGCAGGTAGGGGCTGGGCTGGGGGGTGGGCACTGGGAGGCACTGGGGATGTGGCATAGCACAGGGCGTGTGGTGCTACCAGGACCTGCTGAGCCCTCGTGGGCGCACAGAGCACTGGCAGCAGATGATGTTGGGTTGGGGCTTACCAGTGTTCTGTTGTGCTGTGCTATGGGGAGCCCCAGTGCCATTCTGTGGGGAGCACCAATGCCATGCTATGCAGAGGACTGATGCTATGCTATGGGTTGACCTGGTGCCATGCCATGAGGAACACTGGTGTCACGCTACGGGGAGCATCAATGCGATGCTATGGGGAGCCCCACTGCTATAGGGGAGGGCTGGTGCCGTGCTATGGGATGAACTGGTGCTCTGCTGTGGGGAACACCAACGCCATTCCATGAGGAGCACTGGTGTCACGCTATGGGGAGCACCAATGCCATGCTATGGGGAGGACTGATACCATGATATGGGATGAATTGGTGCCATGTAATGGGGAGTACCAATGCTGTGCCACGAGGAGCCCCAGTGCCATGCTATGGGGAGCCCCGTCGCCATTCTATGGGTAGGACTGGTGTCATGCTGTAGGATAAACTGGTGCTATGGTATGAGGAGAACTGGCATCATTCTGTGCCGTACTATGGGGAGTCCCTGTGCCACGCTGTGCCATGCTATGGGGAGCACTGGTGCCATACTGCTGGGTGAACTGGTGCCATAGTATGGGGAGCATTAATGCCACGCTATAGGGAGCCCAGTGCCGCGCTATAGGGCACACCGGTGCCGTGCTGCGCCGTGCTATGGAGCTTCCCGGTGCCGGTGCAGTGGCGGAGCGGTGCCGGTGCGCGGCGGATTCCTCCCCCTAGGGGTCGGTGTGCGCCGGAACGGCGGTGCGGGAGGCGGCAGCTCCTGCGCACGGCCCGGGGCGGCCGGGACACGGCGGGGAGCCGGGCAGCGGGGAACGGAACCGGCGAGGACCCGGGTGAGTGCGGCGGGGCCGGGGCGGGGACCCCCACTCACAGCCCCGAAGGCGGCGGGCGCTGCCCGGGAGATGCGAGGGGCGGGTGGCGGGGAAAGGCGATGGAGCCCCCGGACCCTCCGTCCCGGTGAGCGGCGGGAGGCAGCGCGGTGGTCCCCGGGCTGTCCCGCTATCACGCGGCTGTGCCACACGCCACGGCCACCTCTGTCGCTGTCGCTGTGTCAGCCCGCGCGGATGAGGGGCGGCTTCTTCCCCATCAGCTGGAAACCCCCGGGATGTCCCTGTGTTCCCCGGTGTCCCCGGCCGGACCAGTCGCGCCCGGACAACCCCATCCGCCACCCCCGGAGGGGCAGGTCTGAGTCAGCTCGGGGTCACTGCGTGAGGCTGTGTCCTCACCGTGTCCCCGCCGTGTTTCCTGCGGATGGAGTACTCCATGGGGCTGGGGGGAGCGGGACAGCCCGGCAGTGCCCCACCCGGGACCAGTGTCACCCCGGAAAGGGACCCAACGGAACCCCGACCTCTTGGGGACACGGCACGGGTGGAGCAGAACTGGGGTGTTTGGGGTCTGTCTCCACGGGCACCAGCAAGTATGATGCCACCCGTCACTGGATGGGAACGCAGCACCCCCATGGGTGGTGCTGTTTGGGGGTGTGCTCCAAGACAGCTGCACGGCAAGGAAGGGGTTAAGGCACGCTGTGAGGTATCGGGGTGTCCCCAACCAGGGGTACACCCGGGCAGCTCCTCGTACCGGTGACCTCACGGCACTGCCATAGCAACGCCGCATGAAATCACCGGCGCCAACGTGAGCATCCAGCCCGGCACCCCGCTGTCACCACGCACCGTGTCCCCCCAGGATGAGCTGTGCCCACGTGTGACCCCGCCACCATGCTGGTCAAGGAGTACCGCATCTGCATGCCACTCACCACCGAGGAGGTGAGCAGTGGGGGTCCCGTGCCACCCTCTGGGGGCGAGCACCGAGCTTTTGGGTACAGAATTCTCACTTTTGGGTGCGAGCCTGGGACCCCTTGGCACACCTCATCCCCGTGCCTGGTGCCTTTGGGGCTCAGCGTCCCCTCTCGTCCACCGCAGTACCGCGTGGGGCAGCTGTACACCATCAGCAAGCACAGCCACCAGGAGAGTGAGAAGGGTGAGGGCGTGGAGGTGGTGCGGAACGAACCCCACGAGGACCCCGTGCACGGCCCTGGGCAGTTCACCGAGAAGCGTGTCCACCTCTCCAGGTGAGGCATACAGCCTGGGGAGGGATGGGGGTCCCAACCTGCCCGAACGCCGGGAGACATTGCTGTGCTGTGACCTCATCGTGCATGCCCCCGTCCCTGCTCCCCAGATCTGCAGGGGATAGCATCACCCAGGCTGCAGCCACCTCTAGAGAGATGCACCCAACTTCGGGGGCTGCAGGGATGCGCTCATCTCCTGCAGTAGCCCCATCTTCCAGGGGCTGCACCCATCTCTGGGGTGTGCATCCATCTCCTAAGGATGGCACCGTCTCCCAATGCACGGCTCAGCGGGGATCCAGGGGTGTCCCCATGTCCCTGCATTCAGCCCCAGGTGCCACAGGGTGGCTGCTGGCACACAGTGCTGCTGTCCCCGTGTCCCCGCCGCCAGCTGCGGCGTGTGGCCAAGAGCACTCCGGCTGCTCCCCCAGTAGGGAGCCACTGGCGTTAGACAGGATATTTTTAGCCACGGCACTCACGATTCTCCTCTCGGGATGTTATTTATAACACCAGAAAATTAATCAAAAAAAAACCACCACCCGGCTCCCCGCTGCTGGGAGGGAGGCAGCCCACACCGTGAGAGCCCAGGGTGGGGACTGGAGCATCGTGAGCACCGGGCTGTGGGGAGATGGAGTGGGCCTGGGGCAGGGATGGGGGTTCTGGGGCGATGGGACTCCTGGAGAAGGGATGAGGGGTCCAGGAGCTGTGCTTGGCGGGGTGGGGGTGGATGGCATCGGGCTGTGCCGTGCTCCTGGGCTGCACCCTGCCCTCCTGGCAGCACCGACCCTGTGCTGCCTTCCCCCACAGCAAGCTGCCCAGCTGGGCACGGGCGGTGACTCCCCGCATCTTCTACATCACGGAGAAGGCCTGGAACTACTACCCCTACACCATCACTGGTGAGTCCCAGTTGTGAGGACGGGGCACTCGACACAGCCTGGCTCCGCAGGGTCCTGGCACAAACTCACTTCTCTTTTTCTCCCCCCTCAATGCTGCTCTGTGCTGCCGGTGTCCCTGCAGAGTACACGGTAAGGGATTGGCATGGGGAGACCTGGTCCCTTTCCTCTGGGGTGGGTGTCCTCAGGGTGCAGCTCCTGGCTGCTCTCCCCACAGTGCTCCTTCCTGCCCAAGTTCTCCATCTACATTGAGACCAAGTACGAGGACAACTGCGGGGATAGCGAGAACGTGAGTGGCACTGCCCACGTCCCTCAAGTGTCCTTCCCTGAGACCCAGCAAACTCATTGCGGGGAACACGTGTGGTTGCTGCCATCCCCTCTCACCCCCCCCGTCCCCATCCCAGATCTTCCACAGCGATAAAATCCTGGGTGACCACGAGGTCTCCTTCCTGGACATCGCCTTTGATGAGATCCCCGAGCGCTACTACCGCAGCCTGGAGGTAACGGGGTTCTGAGGGTGCCCTGACCCCACCCCCTGCCCGGCTCACAGCCCCACTCTGTGCCCCAGGACCCCCGGTTCTTCAGCTCAGCCAAGACGGGCCGGGGGCCGCTGCGGGAGGGCTGGCGCCAGCACACCAAACCCATCATGTGTTCCTACAAGCTGGTGACCGTCAAGTTCGAGGTGTGGGGGCTGCAGACGCGGGTGGAACAGTTTGTGCACAAGGTGAGGGGGCGAGGGCACGGTGGGGCCCACACAGGCGTGGGGTACTGAGGGCCGCTGTCACAGGTGATCCGGGACATCCTGCTGATAGGGCACCGGCAAGCCTTCACCTGGGTGGACGAGTGGTGCGGTGAGTCCCTGCCATTCCCCGAAGCCACCCACCCCCCTGGTGTCCCATACCCCCATGCCCCTGCTCCAGCTCACTGCCTGCTTCCCTGCACGCCTGGGACCGTGCTGGACAAGGCTTGGCCGAAGCAGCACTGTGGCCAGACAATCCAAAACAGCCACCATTGGGGTCACCACTGGGGCCAGTACAGCTCTCTGCCTTCCAGACAGGTTCCTGGGAAGGTTTGTGCCTTCAATGCGTGCCTGCAAGTGGCCACAGCCCAAAGCTAGGGAGCCAATACCCCTATTCCTCTGCCTGTACATACACTTTGGCACACACCAGTGGTCCCCATGCACATGGAGTGCCCCTGTATCCCCTACATGGCTCAGCATCCCCTGCCTGCACTATCTGCCTTTTTGTCCCCTCCCCATGGAATCCTGCTGCCACCCTCCTATTCCTGCCTGCCCCTCTGCCCCAGCCCTTGTCACCTTCCCTGTGTGCAGCTCAGCGGGGACGCCGTACCCAGGGCTGGCACCTTGAGGGACTGGGGGACGCTGGGTTTGCCAGAGGTGGCTGTGATCCCGCATGTGCTCGGCAGGCATGACGATGGAGGAGGTGCGGCGGTACGAGAGAGAGACGCAGGAGGCCACCAACGAGATCATCGGCCTGGTGGCCCCCACCATTTCGGTCAGCGAGGTGGGGCAGCCCACAGCCACTCACTCGGCCCCCGCCAGTGCCCCCTCCACCCCTCTCGGCGACGACGCCCCCGACTTCCTCGCCCCCCCCAAAGCTCGGCCCCGCAAGAAGTCAGCGCCGGAGACCCTGATGCTGCCTGCGCTGCGGGAACGTGCCAGCGCAGAGTGATGCCGCACCGCGCTGCTGCACCTTGCCACCTCCCCAGCCAGACTGTCCTCTCCTCCGTGCCAGCCCTGCCACCCACCTCATCCCCTCCGACAGCTGCTGACCCCAAAGGGGGGACCTGCCATCAGGGCACGTGGGAGCCTTGTGGGGTTGTCGGTACCCCTGAGCCGCTGTGGGAGCCCAGGTGGGACACTGTCACCATTGCCGTGCTGGAGCTGCTGGCTCACTGGGAGGGGACACTGGCAGCAGCATCAGGCCATGGTGGCATCCCGGCACCTGGTGCAGCCCCTTGAGCCTGAGTACTGCGGCGCTTGGGGAGTGATGCTTGAGCAGCACCCTGCAAGGTAGGCACTGGGCACAGGAGGGTGGGCATGGGAGTGACGGTGACAGCCCAGTGCCACCTCCCGGGGTTCCCCATGGGATGACTGGGGCAACCCCAGGCCCTGCAGCTGAGAGCTGTGTCAGTGCGAGGGGTGCCAGGGCATGTTCAGACCTGTGTTTTCTTTGGGAAAACATTGGCCTTTTCAGAAATAAAGCTGGAGACATGGTGACTGGCTCCTGGTGGTGGTTTATTGGGCCCTGCAGTGCAGAGCTGTGCTTGTGCTGTCCACCCACATGGCACACACTGGACACTTCAGCTGGGCTGGGAAAGGCAGCAGTGAGATTGGGGTTTGTGGGGAAGGACAGAGAGGACTGAGCTGGGTCAGCTCACCGATACCTGCAGCTGCACGGATAGAAACAGCTCCTGTCCCTGCTAGTCATCATCGCTATCACCATCCAGCTCCCTGAGAGAGGTGGCTGGCCCCAGCAGGGTGATATAGTGAGAGCTGCAGTACACAGGTGCCTTGTTGGGGCTGGAATAGACCTGCTCGGGCCGCAGTGAGGCAAAGGGGTTGGCAGCATAACCTGTGACGCACGTCTCCAGCTCCACCAGGATCTGCAGTGAGGACTTCAGCTCCTGCTCACTGCCAGGAGAGAAAAAGAGGACTCTTGACTGCTCAGCTGGGGTGTTCTCCATAGGGACATCCCTGCAACCAGCTGGGGGCACGCTGAGAGACTCACCTGTAGACAGTGAAGAGAGTGGGCAGGCAGTAGTCCCGCAGAAGCAGCAGCGTGGGCAGCCAGCCTGCCATGAGGTCGTGGCAGGCATGGAAACCTGCAGGGATGCAACCAGTGAGTTGGGCACACAGCTTGTACTCCTCACCCCACAGAGCCCAGCTGGCACAGCATGAAGCATAGCCTCACTCTGTGTCACAGACCCCATCTTGCTGAGGTCAGAAGGACTGAGCACCCTTAGCAAGGAAAGGTCCTGTTCCCTGCCAGGCTCCAGGTCCTGGGCTGAGCCACAGAACTGAGATGCAGAGCCCAAACACAGGGACCCCTTTGGGTGCTGCTGGTGTCTGAACCTCAGAGTGTCACCCACTGTGAGTGGTGGCCCATCGTGGCTCGGTGCACAGCCAGGGCAAGCCCTGGGCACCTCCTGAAGTCCTCAGCAGCCTCAGGCTCTGCACCCTGGGCACTCACCTGGGTGGAAGCCCACCACCAGGTCAGGGCGGGCTGCCATCTTGGTCTCCACTTGGTCTTCCCAGAAGTCGTGGTACAGACCCTTGTAGCTGCTGAGATAGATCCTTCCCGGGGGTCCCGACGTGGCCAAGGGGGGCCTCATGATGGGTCCATCTACCACATCAACCCCCACCATCACCACCTCCATGCCCTGCTGGCCTGGGAACATCCGTGCCAGCTCATCATAGTCTGTCACCCGGGTGTTGAGGGTCTCAACGTGGGACGCCCCCACCACGTGAATGGTGAGAGGCTTGGCAAGGGGATCGATGCCAAACAGACGCAGCCCCAGGCCGATGGTGAGTGGCCGTGAGTGGAAGTCAGTGACGAGGCGCCGGACAGACTCACGCAGCTCTCCATCCTCTGGTCGTGGTTTGCCTGCGTTGGCCCAGAGGAGGCTCATGTAGCGCCCAGCCAGGACAGAGTCCAGCTTCTCCTCCAGCTGCTCCTGCATGGAGAACCAGTCCTCCCAACCTGCCACATCCCCAGCGGGTTTTGTCCAGGTCTCCGTGGGGAAGGGAATGTCACCTGGGGGCAGAAAAGTGGCATCTCAGTGGTGGTCCTGCAGGACAAGGCTGTCTGTCCCCACCGTGGCTGCAGGATATAGTGGCAGAGCCAGCTTGGGGTGACTAAAGCAAGGAGGAGGGACCTCACACGCCCAGGGGGTAGGCTGTGGGGAATGCATGGAGTGGGAGCAGCATCCCCTGACCCACCTGTGAAGATGAGCCACTCCACCAGCCGGTCCAAGGCCACCAGTTTCAGCTTCTTGCAGAACTTTTTGTGCACAGGCCAGTTGGCACGCTGGCATGCCACGCTGCAGTAGTACACGTTTTGACATCTGGGAGGAGAGAGGCAGCATGCCCAGCTTTGGGGGTGGCCAGGATCACACCCACTGAGCCACCCTGTAATGGCTGCATTGCCATTGGGGGCAAGCGAGCTTGCAATGGGTCTGGCACCCCCAGCCTCAACCCTGGTCCTTGGGCTAAGCTTGCCCTTTTGGGAGCCAGGGGACATCCAGCCCCACACTATTGCACTGCTTCCTCCATACCTCTTGCATCGCCGGAGACTTTTGGGATCAGGGAGGGCATCAGGGAGCTTCTTGCACTCGGCGCAGAACTTGAAGGTGTCCTCCATCTTCTGGAACATGTCAAAGTAAGTCCGGATGCCAAAGTCACTGCCCTTCTTCCTCCCATCCATGGCAGACCTGAAGGAAGCCCAGACACATCAGGAGGTGAGCAGGATCTGTCCCATCTCAGCCAGGCGGGAGTCCTCCCTCTAAGCCTGCAGGATTTCAGGCTGGCTGGGGACAAGGAGCCCTGTGTGTCACTTTGCTCTGAGGGGAGCTAGGGCTGGGGGGGGGAAACAGGGGATGCGACACCCACACAGCCCACCCTGGCTGCTCCCACTCACTTGTAGTCCTCGTAGCTCTTCATGTTGAGCTTCTGCAGGATGACGTGGGACAGCCCCGGCACATTGCTGTCCATGGCCTGGAAACCCAGAGAGTCCATGTCAGGAGCCCTCGCCGCTGCCGGCTCCTTTGCAGACTTCTTGGAGGCTTTGCGGCCTGCACCTTGGCCCCGCTGGGCCATGCTGCTGCAGCACACGGGGCTCTGGGATTGCTCAGCTCCCCAAGGAGACCCTGCGGGTGTCCCAGCGCCCGTCCCTGGAAGCAGGGTGCTGACCGGGGCGGACACACAAACGTCCTGCTCCTGCCAAGGGAGGGCTGAGCTCAAATGTCAGCCCCAAGAAGGCCAGGCTTCCCTGCGGGCATCTGATAGCGAAGCTATTCTGGTCAGCGCCTCCCAGGGAAGGGGGCCAACCCCCATGGGGAGGGATGTGGGAAAGCAGCAGGGTGATGGCAGGCTGCCCTTCTCCTGGCCCTTTGCTCCTGGATACCCATGCCTAGAGCAGGGCGCTGCCTCACCCCAAGAGGCACAGAGCAGGGGGGCTGAGGGTCTCCATCAGCCAACCACAGGTGAGGCTCAGTGACTGACAGGCCCCACGGCTACTGCTAGGGCAGGGAACAGGATGCAGATTAGTCTGGGGGTGCTGGGGACACGCTGACATTTGGTTTGGGGACAGGTCCCCAACCCCACAGGGGCTTGGCAAAGGCTGCCCACACCCAAGATGGCGGCGAGATTGGCACACGCTCCCCTGCGCTAAGATCTCGCGAATGTTGGCAATCTCGCGAGACTAGCTGGGTTGCCGTGGTTACGGGAAGCCAGACGCGGCGCCGCACGCCCCTGAGGCAGGTGAGGACCCGGGTTCGCGTCCCGCCGCCGCCGAGCCCGGCTCCCGGGGCTGACGTTGGTTCTTTGGCCGCTCCACACGCCCAGGTCTCCTCCCGGCTCCTCGGGCTCTGCGGTAAGGGTGCTGGGGCGCGGGGAGCTGCAGGAAGCCCGCACTGAGATCTCGGGAAGGGCTCTGCTGCCTTTGGCCCTCCCGTGGGCTGCAGGTCTGGGGTTGAGCTGAGGGATGGCCGTTGGCAGGGCGCCTTGTCTTCCTCCGCCTCAGAACGGTGGGCAGACCCTCCTGTCACAGCTGAAGGAGAAAGCATTTCCACGTTTCTCTCATTCTTCTTCCTGCAGAGCCATGGAGGTCCCAGTGGGGCCATCTGCCATGGAGTCCTGCCCTCCTGAGACATCTGCGTCTGCTCCCGAGACACTGCCGTCACTGAGAAACGTGGTCCAGATCACTGTGGTGAAGGCTCAGGACCTGGTAAAGCTCTTCTGGAATATCTCAGCTGGTTTAATCGATGAGAGCTGAGCAGAGAGGGTCCTGATGGATGAAAAGCTGAACGTGAGGCAGCAGTGTGTGATGACAGCTGGGAAAGCAAACGGGATCGTGGGCTCCATCAGCAGAGGGGTGGGCAGCAGGGACAGGGAGGTGACCGTCCCTCTCTGCTCTGCTCTTGTGAGGCCCCATCTGCAGCACTGCGTCCAGGGCTGGAGCCCCCAGGACAAGCAAGACGGGGAGCTGTTGGAGAGGGTGCAGGGGAGCCACAGAGATGATCAGGGGCTGCAGCACCTCCACTGCAAAGACAGGCTGAGGGAGCTGGGCTTGTTCAGCCTGGAGAAAAGAAGGCTGCGGGGTGACCTCAGTGCAGCCTGCAGTACCTAAAGGGAGCCTACAGACAGGAGGGGAGTCAACTCCTGAAAAGGGTGGATAACAGCAGGACAAGGGGAAATGGTTTGAAGCTGAGGAGAGGAAGATTGAGGTTGGATGTCAGGGGGAAGTTCTTTGCTGTGAGAGCAGTAAGGTGCTGGAACAGCTGCCCAGAGAGGCTGTGGGTGCCCCGTCCATCCCTGGAGGTGTTCAGGGCCAGGTTGGATGGGGCCCTGGGCAGCCTGGGCTGGTATCAAATGAGGAGGTTTGTGGCCCTGCATGTGGCAGGGCGTTGGAGCTTGGTTATCCTTGAGGTCCCTTCCAACCCAGGCCATTCTGTGATTAATTGTATGACTTCTTGTGCTGTGAGCCCACTCTAGAGTGGATGTGAGGTGGCAGGGCTGAAGGAGGGCTGTCGGCCTCTGGCTTCTGCCCCACACTGAGGGCTTGCTCATGCAGACTGAAAGATGAGAAGTAATGGCTTTAAGTTACACCAGGGGAAGTTCAGATCGGATATTAGGAAAAAAAACATTCACAGACAGCAGTGATGCAGTGGCACTGCTGCCCAGGGAGGTGGGGGTGTCACCATCCGTGGAGGGGTTCAGAAAACGTGGGGATGTGGCACTGAGGGGTTTGGTCAGTGGGTTTGGGGGGGTGGGTTGGGGATGGACCTGGGGATCTGAGAGGTCTTCTCCAACCCGAATGATTCTATGATTCTAAGGCTTGTGCTTCTCTTAGATTCGGGAACACACCTCCTCAGCAGCAGTCCAGAGATGCTCTGGTGCTTTGTTGGTTTGAAATGTGTCTCTGTGCATTCCCTGCCTTGCTGTCTGTAAATGGCTGCTGCTTTTTTTAAGGAAAGCACAGTGAAAACTATTTGATGAGACAAATAAGCCTAAAAAGACCTGTCCCGAGGTATAAAGCCATATTTTCAGCCCAGCTACCACAGTGCTAAATTGAATTGAAATAAATAGAGTGGCTTTAGATTTCAAAAAGTGGTGACTCCAGTGCACTTACAGTGCAAGACTGACCTAATTCAGACTAATACATAACTACTGTGATTTCCATGTGCTGTGTGATAACCCAGCTGTTCTTAAAGTCTTCTAAAGGAACTGGAATTTGGGAGGAAATGCTTGCTGCTCTGCTACAGCTGCAAGAAGAGAAATGGAAATCCCTACCTGAGCTCTTGCAGCAGATAGAAAAAGCAAATCAAAAGCATCTAAAAAAATAAAATATATATATATCTATATTAGTGTTGCAGTATTTGAGTCCCTCTCACACTGTTAGGTGTACAAACAGCACTTTAGGTGAGAATTAGAAGGTAGAAAGGAAGGAAACCGTGCTGAAAATAGTAGACCAGTGGTCTGATTGTGTCTGGGATATTGCTTTGTCCTAGTAGAGGCTATGGCTAAAGGGGAGAGGCTTACAAACATGCAATAACAGCAATAATATGGAAAAGGTCCAACTATGTTAAACATGGAATCTGTTTAATTAGAGTTGTAGGGAAGAATGAGAGGAGAATAAGATAATTAATGGGAAAGGTTAATTGGATTCTTCTGTTTAGCCTTTCGCATAATGCATGCTGGAGGAGGCAGTCAGCAGGACAGAAAATTAAAACCAGGTGAATGAAGTCTCATTTTGTACAAAAGCCAACATGGAACTAATTAACCCAGTGACATGGAGAGCAGCAGCTCAGGGCCCGGCCCTGCAGGTTAGGTTAGGCATCCTTGCTGCTGAGGATGAAAGAGACACTCAGTTTGGGTACAGTGGTTCCTGCCTGCAGGGAGGGTGGCCACTCTGGATGGAAGAGGGAACTGTGTTTCTCCTGCAGGGAGTTCCTCCTGGAGCTGCTCTCGTCTCTTCCTTGCCCTGCAGTGGAAGTGCCTGCTGCACGGGGCTGTCTGGGTGTGTGGCTGGGAGGTGCTGTGCTGTCACCATGCCTGTTCACCTGCGTTTGTGACCTTTGGTGGAGACGTGTTCAAACTTTGACCTCTTCATCTCTGTGTAAGACTGGCCTAGCAGCATGCTCCAGAGCTCCCCAAAGAGCTTGCTGGAGCCCTGACTTGATTTCTAGGCTTGATTACACAGCCATGTCAGCTCAGAGACAACCTTCTTAGGACACAACAAAAATCCCAGCCTTCCTGGAAGTTCTGTATCAATGGGATATTTTTGGATATGCTTTAGCTATGACTTTCATCCCCTTCTTAATCCCCGAGTGTGGTGGAGCAGGAAATGTCCTTCCTAAAGACAGGTCTCAACACAGCTGTGATCTGTGCTTCTTCCCCATTCTTGCAGTGGAACAACCAGAGTCTCACCAATGTGCTCTGTCCGGGCTGGGGAACTGAAGCTCCCTCCCAGAGGTGACTTTGTTCTGTTGCAGACCAACTGCTTTATCTGCTATCTGTGTTTCACAGAAAAGTATCAGAAGTGACACGTCGATCACGCTGGTTCGCGTGGAGTACAACGGAGTGATCCTGGGGGACTCCTCCAAGACTGATGTCTCACCAAACGGGATGGCAAACTATAACTTCACGGCCAGCTTTGAGTACAGCACTGATGGGCCCAACTCTTGGGTCAGCATCGCACAAAAACCTGTGCTTTGTAAGTACCTGATGACGGATTCTCACTCCTTGGAGGGGTGGAGGTGATGCTGTCAGCTGCTGCGCTCTGCCTTCTTGCTTCAGGAGTCACATGTTCAAGAATAGCACTTAAGCAGCAGCAGTGGGGGAATCTCAGCCCTTCTGTTCTCCTCTGTGCCAGCTGGAAGAATCCCCTTTCATGTTGGCTTGGCCCTTTGGCTTCACTGTTCTTGTCAGCCATGTGAGGTGATGCAGGAGCACGTGCTAGAGCTGACACAGGCCCTTTCCAGCCCCTGCCAGAACTTACTGCTCCAAACTTCTCTGAAGCTGTTTGAGAAACACTGCCAGCTCCTGTCTATTTTTCTCTGTAGTGACAGTGATAGAAGTGTTGCAGAAGGAGAAGAAGCAGAAGGAGGAGAAGACCATGCCACTCGGCCAAGCTGTGCTGGACCTTCTACCTCTGCTACAAGGTACAACATGGACTTCCACAGCTTCTGTAAATGCTTCCTGCTCCCTGCCACTACTGATCTTTGCTCATGGACTCCTCATCATAAATAACCTCCTCCTGACAAAAATTGACTTCTTAGTCTTTAGAAAGCTGGGGCTGAAGGGGAGGGGATGGCAGCAGCAGCTCAGCTGTAGGAGTTGTAGCAGCACAACTTTAAGGCTGTGGTTTTCTGCAGAGGGTCTCACTGTGTGCTTTCCTCCTTGCTGGTTCTTCTCAGGACAGTGTTCATTTACGGTCTTGGCTCCTTTGTATGCAGTGTCTACCTCTCCATCAGAAAGCCTTCACCCGGAGGCCAAGGTATGTGGAATTTGGAACTGTTCCTTTGCTCATTCGGCTCTCTGCTGCTTTTTAATGGGGCAGACGAGCATTACTCAGCCACCCAGCTCGTCACAGATATATTACAGCCCTATATATTAAAAGCTTGGAGGCTTTTCGTACTCCCATTGACGTCTGTCCCAAGGTGCTTATGATAGGTGAGGTCGTGCTAGGAAATGCTAATGTGTGCAGCTACCAAATTGCCTTGGAAAAAAATATTCAAGATAGAAATCATAGCGAAAAATCAGAAAAAGGCAAAGGCAGGATTACCTGCCCAACTTCATTAGTCTTCCTTTCTATGAATAAAATGTCTCACAGTCTATTATTGCACAACCTCCAACTGCCTTTCCTGCAAGGCCCTCATTCATTCAGCAGATTGAAAAGTACCCAGTGAATAAAAACAGGGAGTGAAGTAAGAGAGTGGAAAAATGTCTGACTTTGCTCCCGAGTCTCCATCTACTTATCGCCATGAGTGAAGAAGGTGGATTGGTACTGCATTTGCACTCCTGTATTTAAATGATATAATAAGCAAGGCATGGAAAGGGCCACCCATTAGGGAGGAAAGATGATGACAAATGCTGAACAGCTGGCTTTTCATCGTGCAGCACCCATCTGGGGTCGGGCAGGTAGCTAATGACTGTACACAGTGCATGGAGATAGGGCAGAGCTGAAGTACAGCCGCAGCTTTCACACGCTCTGGATCATGAGCATTGTTTTCTATCCCTGGTGTTCTTCCTTTCTCTGTCAGAGATCCTGACTATACAAGTGCTGTGCCTCCTGTAGGCTCTGATGTGAACACACAAATATCACAATTCGGACATAGGAAAGAATTTTGTCCTTTCTTGTGCCCATCTGTTTCCTTTAGCACCTGAAGTGAGGAATGAGATAACATTATACATTCTAGCTTCGGGTTTCTGTTTGCTTCTCCCTGAAGAGCAGAGAATTACACCTGTCTAATTATTAGCTGTTTTTTAAATCATTTTTTCCTGCAGTGTGCTCTTGAAGTGTCTGTGTGCACCAAAAAGCCCCTGCTTTCTGCAAGTCAGCTGTCAGATGGTAACTTCCTGAGTGTCACGCTGGAGGCAGCTTATTCTGTCCCTGAAGAATTTGTTCCCACTGGACCATCGCACAACTACATGGCTTGCTTGCAAGTACCAGCAGTTGGGAAGGTGAGGTTGGGTCCTGGCACAGTGAGGTGGGTGTCAGCTGCTGCAGAGCAAGTTGTTGTCCCCCACCATGGAACAGTGAGCAGCCCATGGGGGTACAGCCCTGGTGTTTGTGTAACACAGATAAAAGACTGTGTGGTAAGACTGGGGATGAAACTGGCAGTGTTTTTCCACGCCATGATTTTTTTTCTCCCTTCTCTGTATGCATGTGGTGGAGTTTGTTCCTCAAGCCAGGCCCCTGCGCTGCTTCCTTGCTTTGTTAAGCACAGCTTGGAGCAGCTGGCACTTGCTTTTGCTCGTGTTGGAAGCAGAAGTCTTTTCATTCTCGTGTCTCTTTAGAAAGAAGTCCCCTTGCTCTTCACGAATGGCATCCTGAAGCTTGGTGGTGAAAAAGAACCATTACCCCGACCCAAAAAATGGTCTCTTACTAATATCCTGGCCCCTGGAGCTCTGAACATACCCAACTCCTTCATTCTTGGTGGTCCCTATGAGGATGAGGATGGAGAGCTCAACAAGACAAAGGTGAGGAAGGGCTGGCAGTGTTCTGGCTGGAAGAGAACTGTCAGGCCTCCCTGAAGGCACTGATGAAGACTTATAGATTACAGGAGGAGGAGGGGGAAGGTGGCTGGTCAAGCTCTTTGTGCAGTGTCTGGGCATGGAGGTGTTTCTGCAAGCCAGCAGGCATGCTGGCTTACCACAGGCATGCAAACACACTGCAGTAGAGCTCCCAGGGGTGCATGTGGCAAATCTTGTCCTCACTCCCGAGCTGCTGGGCTGAAGCTTTGTATTGCCTCTTTGTGAGCCAAGCTCCCAGTGCTGTGGCTGCTAACTTACTCTGCAAGGGGATCCCATGTTGGGTGAGTGGGACACCTCTCTGAGTCATGTTCTATCCCAGGGAGCATTTTAGGGAGGTGATTTGGGGATGATGCAGGCTGTGGAGTTCACTCTCTTGGCAATATATACTACACCTGACCATATATTACATCTCCCAGGACAGGAAGTTTAGGATCCAGGCAGAAAGCACGAAGAGAATCGTATGGGACACAGAAAGACGCTGTTACCTGGATCCTGCTGCAGTACTCGTGTAAGGGGCACAGGAAGCTCCCAGCACTGAGTGATGAGGGGAACTGCTCAAGAATGCACTTAGCTGACCTGTCTTGGGCAGTGAGAAGCAATGCGCAAACATTCTTAGACCTCTTATGTGGCCATACATCTCCTGTGCTGTCTGCTGGCTGGAGGTGCTCGTGGTAGCAAGAGAGCACTTTAACTGCCTTTAATTGCTGGCAGCAACTTAGCTCTGCAACGGTGGGAGAAGATGAATTGGCTGTAGTTGCTGTCTTCAGGCTGTAAATGCTCTCTTTTGCTGCCAGCAGTTGGAGCTGGTTACTGTTCCTTCTGCAGTGCAAACACTTAATGACGGCTGTGTTCCCTCCCATGACCTCTTCATCACTGCCACCTGAAGGTTTGAAGGAAGGGGGGCAGTCGTGGTGAACCCACACAGCTTTCCTCTTAGCTGCTAATTGAGTTTTGTTGAATTCCCAATATATTAAAATCCTTTCACTCTACGTGGGCACTCTTCACTTGCTTTTTTATTGGATAAACAGAACTTTTAATAGCTGTAGGTATGCTCAAGATCAGGATAGGCATCCCACCTCTCTTTGACTCTTGCAACGCTCTTGGCCTCAGCTTCTCCATGGTTATGCATTTCACAGCCAAGGAATTTCTCATGTGGAAATATTCCTTTCTGTCTGTTGGGGTTTTGTTTCCCTTCTCACCACATACATACGTATTCCTCAGCCTGGGATCCGCTTTGGATTTGTACTAACATTAATCATGTTTCTTTTTTTCCTTTTTTTTTTTTTTGTTTGGCTTCAATTCTGATGTCACCAAGAGAGAGAAACTGTGTGTGTTGCTCTCACAATCATTTTATAGCTGGTAGTGCCATAAATGCATACAGCAGTGGGTGGAAAGGAACACGTCCCAGGGCTTCCTAAAGTACATGTCTTTCAATGGTGCAATGCTGGTTGCTCTGTCATGGGAGTCGGGCAGCGTAAAGCCAGGTGGGGGGCTTTGGGACTGCTGGGACAGAAGGGAGGGCAGCGTGGCTGGATGGGGAGAGCTTGGGTTCTGCAAATTCTCAGTGCCTTCCTCTGCATTCAGCCTGAAGAAGCGCATCGTGGAGTGCCAGTACTGGCCTGTGGAGGTCTGCAGGATGCCAGTGACCTCGTCCAGCAAAGGGAAAACCAGCAAAGCTGACAAGGTAGAAGTGGGAAGGGACACGTTGCTATGGCTTGTGGAGCAGCGTTGTGTCATTGGGCACTTTTTTCTTCCACGCCTTTGTTACACCAAAACCAGCCTTGAACCGGCCAAAGCAAGTCAGAGGGCTGGAGGCTTTGTGAAGGGTTTAATCGGCCTTATAGAGCTGCTAAATAAACAAAGGAGGGTGAGATTTTTTTCCTAAAAGCTCACAGGCGTGTAGCTTGGTGGAAAAGGGTCAGGGAGGGGGCACTTCTTGAGAAGTGGAGTAATTCATTAAGCTTATCTTCAGCCAGTGTTGTTTTGGTTTTGGCTTTTTTTGAGCATCTTGAAGAAATTCATGCCTGCTTTCTGTGGGTGCAAATAAGCTATGCTTTTGCACCTCAACTGGAGTGACGTAACAGAGGAAGAGCTCCTTTGCTAATGGTTCTGCTCCTGACTGCTGATTCTGTGAGAGTCCCTAATATGTTCCAGGGCAAAGTCGTGTAAGTTGGTGTAAATCTCATTCCTCGCCCACCGGTGCCAGCATTTTGCAGCTATGACAGAGATACTTTGCTTTACCCTGACTGTCTGCTGCTGGCCTAGGCACCCAGGCCTCTGTAGCTACCCGACTTGTATCAAACCGGAGATGCTCGCAGCTCTGGTAGGATCATTTGGATTCCTAACCAGGTGGTTGGCAATTTGGCAGCTGTATCAGGACAAGACTGCTCTGAGGAGTGGCAAAGTTGTGGGCATTGGAGAGAACAGCTGCCCTGCTGGGGTTGGAAGCAAATTGATATTCTACGTATCGAATGACTCCAGCGTTTCTTTGTCTGGGTTGTCCTGGCTGTGTGCCAGTGACAGAGCCCCTGGCTTGTCAGGTGCTTTGCTTTGCTGCATGGCCTTTTCTTAATGGGATTGGTGACCTTGTTCCCTTAAGAGAATCACAGTCTGTTCAGTATCTCAATGCCTTGATCTGTGTTTCCAGGGAGATGAGGACAGGCAGATTTTCTTCCACGGTGTGGCATATGTCAACATGATGCCTTTGCTGTGCCCTGGTGTGAAGCGGATCCGAGGAGCTTTTCGTGTCTCTGCCTACCAGGACAGTGAGGTGCTCGAGAAGGTGAGAGCTGGTGAAACAGCCAGGCTCTGTGCCACCTCTGCAGCTGCTTGTGCGGGATGGGTGCAGGCAGGGTGAGCAGCGTGGTGTTTGGGAGCAGGAAGGGTGGGCAGAAAGGTGCTCAGAGGCCAGCCCTGAGAGCTCACTGCTCTTCTGGAGCTGGAGAGCAACGACACAAACTGCTAGGTGCAGCCTCCTCAAAGGCAGGTGGGGATTGTTGGTGTGGGTGAGCAGGTTTAGAGGCTGGGGGAGGCTCTGGATCTCAGCGCACTCCCTTCTCTGTCAGCAGCTGAGTAAGGAGAGCTGATCTCACTCCCCACTCAGGAACACGGACAAATGAACTGCTTTGCTGGGAAGAGCAAACAGTGGCTCTAAAAGGATAGCGTTACCCCAGGCAACAACCAGAAAAGCTGTCACTGGAGCTCTTTCAGCTGTAGCTCGTGGAGGTTTATTTGTCTTTAGCTTTCCCTCCTCCCCCCCCTTGTTACTAAAAGTGACAGTTACGTCTCCGTTTTCCCACAGTACTCCTGAAACAGACCTGAGCTTGTTTCAGGAGGGCAGATGCACTGCCCACATTCCCTTAGCGCTGCTGCCCATGCCATGGGAGCTGGGGGAACTACAGCCCATCTCCGTGCCTCCCTGCTGCTGCTGGGTGCCAGCTGCTGGGGGAAAAAGCAGAACCTGCCACACGGCTCAGCTCTTGCTGGCCCAACTCCTGTAACGCTGACAGCTGGGAGGGAGCCCTGCCTGGGTGCTCACACAGTGTGTAAACAGGCAGAGTGAAAAACCTGGTCCCCGCAAGTTGCAGGTTTGTCAGGGAAATTACTCTGCTTGGGAAAGCAGGCTGGAAGCTGAGTCACCCCAGGGCGGGCTGGGGTGGGTACCCAAAACACAATGCAGGGCAGACCTGGGGTGGGTAGCCACTGCTTCTAGCAGTTCGTATCACCAGGCAAGTCCATGCCTGTGAGACAGACCGAGGATTGAACTCATACAGGAACCCAGGGACAGCGCCCCGGTGAAACTGCAGCCTTCGAGCAAGGAGATTCCAGTGAGGCTTTCTCAAGCAGCTCCTTTCTTAGCAGTCAGACCTGAGGTTGTGCAGCTGTGTGGTATCGGCTGGCCTTTGAGCACAGGAAACTAACTGCCTGTGGGGAGAGGATGAGGTTGCAGAGTTTCTTAATGTGTTTAGACTCTGTGTTCTGTGATGAGAAAGGTTAAGGCAAAGGAATGCCTTGTCCTTTGATTCTCTCACCTCTTTTCTTTCCACTCTCCACCCCCTTCAGACTAAAAGACAGCAGAGCGTTCTGCGGGATCTCCGTCCGCAGATCAGTCTGATTAAAGAAGGATCAGAGACCCCAGGAACCAGTTCATCTCTTTCCAGAGCTGTTCCCAGTAAGGCCCAGAGGGAAGATAAGGAGAAGGTGACCAGAGAACAGGAATTCAACAGAAGGGTGAGGTCTAGAGACACATATTGCAACACGCTTGCTCCTTCTCAATATCAGAGCTAATCAGAATCGGGGATGGATGCTGCACTGCCTTAGCCAGCTGAGGGATGCTCATCACCTTGAAATTTTAGTAAATGCTATCTGAACAAATGTACAATGTGATCACATCCTAAATTTATGAGGGCATGAGGTTAGGATTTGAAATTGAGATGTCTTTTCTTGCTTTTCAATAGACATCCAATGCACCAAAAATCCAGTCGTCGGATGTTGCTGAAAAAGCTGCAAGTGTCACATCTCTCAGCCTTGATGGAAAGGTAATTTTGTGTGTCCAAAGAGAAGAAAAGACTGCTAGACCATCACTGCATCACTGTCTCACACCTTTCACGTAATTAAATTATTTAAGAGTGAGCTGGAGACAAGGGATGTTTTACGCAGATGCTGTCCTGGAGTTCTTCCAGTGATGTCCAGCTGGAGGAAAGTCTAGCATTGGGCTAGAAGGCTTCTATAAATAATTAGGCATTATTTAGAAGAGTTTCTTCCTTTTTGTGACTTCTTTCTCAAAATATGTAGAATGCATATTCATTTTCCAAGCAAACTGATCGGCTGGCTGCTCTCATTTTTTTTCTTCCTAGACTGACTTCTCAAGGTGAATTTTTCAACCGTAAATCATTTCTGAGTGTGAGTTCTAAAGCAAGCAGGATCTCTGCAGTTTAAAGAGGATTTGCTGAAGATCTGTAGCTAAATGTTCAGTTTTTCATCTTGTCAGTAATGTCTTGAGATAGCACAACACTGAGAGAGCAATGTTTATCTTCACAGCAATATGTTGAAGCAGGAACATTCCTGGTGATGGAGATAAAGCTGGACAAGGCTTTGGTACCCAAACGACTGCAAGAGGAGCTCACCAAAAGGTGTGTAAAGGTGTAAAGACACGCTATAACTCTGGAGCTGATAGCTCAGTTCTGCAGGACACAAACCATGCAGTACAGGGTGCCTGCCCTTTGAAGTACTCTGCAAGCAGCAGCTGAAGGCTTCATCCAGCACCAACTGAAATCAGGAGGACAGGGCCACCACACTGCTTCAGCAGTGGCATTGCCTGGGTTTGGAAAACAGTTGCATTCATCTGAGCTGGCATCTCTGCACAACAGTATCTGCGCTCCTGTCCAGGCTTTGTTTCCCATTAATCCCCCTGTGCTTGCCTCTTGCACGTGATGTTCAGTTGCTGGGTCAGGGTTAGCCACCAGACTGCACAAGGTAGCACTGCTCTAGCTTCAGAATAGCATCCTGTTGTTTTTCTGAAATTCTCACAACTTTCTACCATTTCCTGGGCTCTGGTTTTCATACTCTTCTGCTGTAGAGCTGTGCTCTCATCTCTGAGGCTTTGAGGCTTTCACCGTGTGTTTAATTTAAGGTGGTTGCTTCCTGCCCATAGAGCAGTAGTCCTACTGTGGTGCTACCTAGGGAAGACCTAGCATGTATAATTTATTGGACAGAAAAGAGAAAATACAGCAAATGAATAAACCATATCGTGCACAGGCAGTATATCTCTTTCAGCCAGAAATATGAGCAGAAACCACACAGCAGCAGCCATTCTTTCAACAGGAAGTATGTGCATTGTCTTTTGTTCTGCCTGCTGTTTTCCAAGAAAACAGGTTTGGGGAAAATGAGCCTCCCTTACAGTAGACTTTCCCGTGAGCTTTTTTATTTGCTTCCTACTCTACTGCAGCTTGCAGAAATTCAGTGTGATTCCTCTTTGCTCTCCTGCCTTGTGCAGCTGTGGATGGGAAGCCTGGAAAATCAGATCTGAGTGGCAGAGAGGGTTCTTTCTTGGGGGGCCTCAGCTGATGGCGCATACACGTGGCCTGGCACACGTACTCAGCAGTTACGCTTTTCTGTTGTTATTTTTCCCCTTATTTCTTGGAAGGTGGTTTGAATAAGCAGCTCGTTAGCAAACCACAACTCCCTTTTCTTGGACTGCATCCAAAGTTTCCTGTCAGCCTCCGCTTCTGCTCGCTTACTTTGCTCGAGTTGCTGTTGTGCTCGGTTTTCTTTTTCTCATCTCCAAGTGAAGCAGTTTGGTTCTCATTTGTGCCACTAGCAGAGGTAACAGGGCGGTGATGGGAGCTCTTCTGCAGTGGGACTGTGAGTGTGGGCACGGCATTGTTCAGGCTCAGTGGCTTCCCAAGGAGTGATGCCAGATCTCTGCAGGGAGGCACTGCAGAACAAGAGGATCAGAAAGCACGGCAGGGTGTGCAGAAGAAGGAAAAGGACATGTTGCTGCTTATGGTTACAGAGCTTTCCACAGAGCTGGCATCTCCCCTAGTGCCTACAGCAGCCTCATGCAGTTAGATGACTGTATTCGTGTCCTGTGGGGATGCGTCCTGCGTGGGATGAGGGACCAGCAGGAGCAGCAGCTTTCTGAAGGTTATTTCGGAGCTGTGCTGCAGGCCTCCTGTTGAGGCTCACGGGCAAAAGCAGCTGATGGGGGATGACAGGTCCGTGGGGACAGAAGCAGAGGCTGTGGATCGCTGTTCATGTGGGCGAGGTGAGGGCTGAGTCTCTCATCACTGAAACTTTCGGATACTCAGAGGAGCATACAGAGAAGTGGTCACAGACCTGAACCTGGGGAAGTCAGCTGCCCGCAAGCTGTGTAAGCTGGTGGAAGAGTTACAGGATTTAGCTTTGGTGTGGGGGAAGCAGCTTGCTTTGCTGATCGTGTAGGAGCCAACACCAGGATGTGACACCTTTTTTGGTGGGCAGGATTGGGTTCTAAAGACTGAAGGTGCTCTAGTGCCAGCAAACAGGAAACCTTGATAAAATCCCACTGAATTTACACTGTTTTGACTCAAAGGATTTCAGTACAGTCTTAATAGTAGTCCTAAGGACCTTTGGCCAGTTTTTGGGAGGTCGTCGTAACCCTAGTGGTGGTACAGACAGGAGTGATACAGTGTCAGTGCATGGCCAAGGGGTGATGCCAGGACCTGATGGGTGGCATGGCCCAGGTTTACCATGATAACATTCTTCAGAGCTTTCCTACCTCCAGAGCTTTGCTACCTTTCCTGCAGGTGTTCTGGCAGACCCAGGAGGTTATGAGTTAAAAGAATAACAACCTGATGAGAAGATCATCTTCTGTAGGAGAGTGGTTATGATTGCCAGCAATATCAAATATTAACCCTACGCACTGGGCTGAAGTTTCACAGTAGTTTTTGTGTGACGGGTCCATCAAGCCTGATGAAAATAACTGAATAAATCCCATCTAATCCCTGTAGAGTGTTGTAATCATCAGCAGGGAGTGAAGTAGTAGCTAGTTCTCTCAAGGCAGTAGAATGAGCTGCAAGCATTGAATATGGCTGCTCTGGTCTTTGCACTTCAACCTTGGTCTGACCTTCAGTTTCTTGCACCTTGCTCCCTGTAAGGTGTCTCTGGGACGTGACAGCCTGCAGCCCTCACACTGCAGGTTGGCTGTGCTTGAGATAACCACCAAGCACTGCTGACAGGTGTCAGGCTGATCCCTTCTGTCTTCACATTGACAGGGTCAAGGAGATGATTCCCCCTCGCCCTCCGCTGCCTCCCCGGACTGAAGGAGCCAAGAAGGTATGTGCAGGAGCCTATGGCCTCATCAACACCCTGCCACCTCATTCTGTCCTCATCCCTCTCACTTTAGAGATTTTCATCTTCAGTCTGAGCCCTGCAGCAACGCACAGATGAGATTTGCAGAGGAAGCATGCAGAAAACTTCAGGATGTGTTACCTTTGTAGTATTATGCCTTGGGAAATCATTTCTGGGCTGTTACTTGATTTGCAGCCCTTAAAAGGAGAGAGATCTAGAAACAGCAGAGAAGAAAGCAGCAATGTGGGGGTGTTTGAAAGTGCTGAGGAGAGAGGTACCAGAGCTGTTTGTCTCTGGGCAGTCCCAACAGTTTCTTGCCTCAGACTATTCTGTGTATTTCTTCAGGCCCAGACAAATAGGAACAGAATCAGCCCCAATCATGCTCAGGTCCCCCAGAATTTATTTTTTTTTTTAGGACTTTTGCACTTTCAATTTCCTGAGCCCAGAAAATGATCAGAGAACACCGGCTGGTTTTCTGTAGGTACAGGATGGCCAGTGAAGGAGGACGTCCTCAGATGGCCCCTGGCTGATGGGAAATTCAGAGCAACAGTGGGGGACGAAGCAATGCTTCAGTAGCTGACCCCAGTACTGCTGCAGAATTGATTTTTGCTGGACTGTTTGGAGTGCACAAAGTGATGTGTTTTGATTATTGCCATGCATGGAAGCTTCTACCACTGAGATTATGGATATTACTGCTCCTTCTGGGGGAGAGGGGGAAGGAGGACTGGCCTGTGGCTTTAAAGGGCTCTCAGCAAACGAGATACAGTTTATTTGCAGCCAGTTATGTTGCTACCGAAGAGACAAGGAGGACTGAGACAGTGGATTCTGATTGAAAAATGTAGCAGGAACAATATCTAATTATGAAGGAACTCTTCTGTATTTACATGCAGATATTTTTGCAGCCTTGAGGCATGGACAGGGAGGGCTGTGTGACAGACTAATTGCAACTTGAGTCAGGTGGAGTTAATGGGAGGCGTGGGCTCTGGCAAATAAAACACATTTCAAGGTTGATGGCATAAGTGACTTTTGAAATCTGATTACTTATTTACTTCTTGATGTTCCCTATTTCCTAGGCTGTGGAAGATTATCACAAGCACATCGCAAGCATTGCTGTTGCCATCCTAAGTGAATATCATGAGCTGTTTGGAAAGCAGCCGCCAGACCAAGGAGCAACAGACCATCAAACCCTGGAGGAACAGAGGCGTCAGCTCAATTTTGAGCTCAATAGCTCTGGGAAATATTTTGCTTTTAAGGAACAGCTAAAGGCAGGGATCCATTGTGCTGTTTTACTTCCCTGCTCGTTTTGTCCTGGCAGTTTCTCAGTGAGGAACTGCTGCTCCACAGTGATAACTTAGCATGATGTGTTGCTACAGAATCCCTTCCTGTCACCCAAGGCTGTTGCAGAGATGTGGGGAAGGCCAGTTTTTTTCCTGACAGAGCAGGCTGCTTTGGTCATGCACCAACTTTTCCTGTCATCAGGGGAAGGCTGCAAAGCTGATCACACCCATTTACCCCATATTGTATCCCGATGAAGACAAAACTGACTGCTTTGCACACTCTCAGCCTTCCCAAGGGAGAAGGGGCCTCTTCACATGTCCCTCAAAGGGCCACCTGTGTGTTAGGAAGGCAAGGGCAGAGAGGTGGGAAAGGAATTCATCCCTGCTTGTTTTGTTTTGCTTTTTACCTTTATTAAATGCTGGTCTGGATTTCTTCCTTAGAACTAAGATGGAGCTTCAGACAGTTGAGTTAGACTCCATGATCTTTGTGAGTCCCTTCCAACTCAGGATGTTCTCTATGACAATCCATGTTATGGCTCTGTATTGTTATTGACTGTGGAGCGTTCAGGGGACCTGCTGTGTTCAAGTGTTACATGTCTCCACAGTATGCTGTAGTGAAGATTGTGAGGGAAAAATACCTGAAGACCACAGCATTTGAGAGCCAGGAGCAGTTCCAAGCATTTCTCAGTGAGCTGTATGTGTACCTTGTGGATCAGATGCACATTGCCCTGAACCAGGTAGGGAGAAACACTGGCTGGGATGGGTAATTTGGGATACAGCTTCACTGTGAATCCAGAGCTAGACACCATTTCTGGTGAAGGTGCTTTTGCCTTCAAGACACCTGCAGGCTTGTGCTTCCATTTGCTGCAGTGATCACATACGGGCCCTGAGCCATGTGCAGAGGCAGGATCTGGTGCAGCCATATCCCATTGCTGTGAAATCCAGAGGGTGAAACTTGTGAAATGAGGCTGGTAACAGCTGCTGTAGCTGGCTCATGGCGAGGGTGGCTGGGTCTCTGCCATCTGCTGCCCCCCACACCCAAGGCAGAGCCTTCCAGTTTGAGTTGAGGTCACTCGTGACACCTCAACGGAAGCAGAAAGTGTTCTTGATCTGAGCGATGCTTTTATTTGCCACAACTGCAGATGATGGGTATTAACCCCTTCCATTTGTGGTAGAAGTGCCTGGGGATGGTATGGCTTCACAGGACTGCGAGGCTGTGCCCCCAACAGCTGGAGGCTGGACCAGCTTTCCGATTCACCCAGCCCTAGCTGTGCTGAGGTGTGCTCCATGTAGTGTTGGGCTGGGGACTGCTACTGTCATCACACAAAGCCTTCACGCCCTCCTTCTTACCCTGGCTCGGGCTAACTCTCTCGCTTCTTACCAGCTACTGTATGAAGAAGCTTCTTCTCCTGCCCCTCGAATCTGCTTGACTGATGAGCAGCTCTGGCTCTTTGCTCGTGAAGCTGAAGTCAACAAGGACTACAAGCTGGCATCGCTCTACCACCAGCAGGTAAAGGAGCCCCTGTCCCTCCCTGTCCCCATCCTGTGTGTCTGGGCTGGCAGGCAGACCACCATCGGGGCGGAGGTGAACACGAGCAGGATACTCACTCTGAATGTGTGAGGGATTTCCTAGGGAGATGCTGCTCTCTGGAGGATGTGAGGCAGCAGCTGGCCAGGTCGCTGGAGTCTTCAGTTTCAAGGCCAATGGAAATGGATGAGCCAGTCCAAAAGGCACGCCGGGTCAGCACTGGGGGCACTGGGTTCTCAATCAGGTGGCTAAGAGAAGGCCAGCTTAAGTTGGAGGATACTGATAGGTGAAGGAGGCTTAGAGGAAGCTCAGTGTGATCCCAATTAAGGGAAACCCTAGAATGTGATAGACGAGGGCTTAATGTTGCTAAACTCAGCCGAGGAAAGCTATGATTGTAGCAGAGCTGTCTTCTCAGTGCACTGTGTGTGCTGAGGGTGATGGCAAGAGCCCTCCAATGTTGATCTCTTGTGTCCAGAGGATAGCTCAGGACCAGCACAACATCCAGTACTGGCTGGACTACGGGGCATTCTGCCTCCTGCTAGAGGACACCCTCAAAGCCCAGGAGTGCTTCCGGGAGGCTCTTTCTCTGAACCCACATCATGTGAGAAGGTGCTGTGTGCTCCCAGAGGGTGGGAAGGTGATGGGTGTCCTGCATGCTGCTGACGGGGAGCTGCTCCTATCCCCAGCCTGCTGCTCTGTGGGATAGTGGCAGTCATGCTGCAGCACTATGAAGAGGCAGAGATTTTCTTTGAGGATGCTTGCTGCTTGGAGCCATCCAGTGTTGTAGCCTGGACGCTTTCAGGTACAAAAGCAAGCCAGCTTGTGTGCTGAAGGCATTCCTGTACAGCCGAGCCTTGCTTTTTCTCCTGCTGCTCCTCCCCACTGCTGTAATCTGAGCACTAAGGGAAAGATTTTACTGAGGGCTGGATTTCTGCTCATGCTGCTATTTCTGTATTTGATAGGTTTGTTCTGTGAGCTGCAGAATAATTATATTCAGGCAGAAATGGCCTTCCGTGAAGCCAAGAAGAAACTCCAAGCACAGCAGGCCAGGGAGAGAAGCATCTCTGGGGAAGGGAGAAAGCAAATCAGTGCTACGTCTGTGAGGTCTTCCAGTCAAAGCCCAGAACAGCTCTTGCCAGGTAATTCCTAGCAAAACCAGGAGGTGCCCTTATAGCACAGGGAGGGGGCTCAGGGCAGAACAGTGAGACCAAAGAGGAGAAATACGACGGGTGAAGGACACAGCAGTGGGCTGTGAGCTTCAACACACTATGAACTATGCCAGAGACAACAGTGGCAAGTACACTGCTTTAAATGCTAAGGCTGAAATACAGGTATACAGCTGATCTTATCCAGAGCCTAAGAGAAGGACCAGTCTTTGCATTTATTTTTCTGGCCCAGCCCAGTGGTGATAAATAGATGTGTGGGCAGCCACCAGAGCGACTGGGGAGAGCAAATGCACCTTCCAAGGTTTGGAAGGGTAGGGCTGCTACTGTGACTGGTTTAATTTGTTTGTCCAGGTTTAGCTTTCATGAAAGCTGTTGCTGTGACTTTCCAGTACAGCTTGGAATGCGCAGTCTGACCAATTCAAAAGGAACAGAGCAGCTGCTCAGAGGCAGTTCTGAGCTGAAGGCCTCCTCTGGGGCCTCTGTGAATCCAGCTTCAACCCAAGCCAGGGCTTTCTGTCCCAAGTCCTAAATATTTGGCAAGGCTGTGGAAAAGATTGATTGTTTTTGACAGCATCACCACTCCAAGCAAAGCACCGCAGGCAGGCAGGCAGGCCTCCAGTGTCATATGCCAGAGGAAGGGATATTGCCTCATTTTTATCTGTTTCTAGCTTCATATGATAATCTTGTACTCAAGACTCCAGAGCCAGGTATTGCCTCTTGCAAGCTATTTTCATCCTACTTATGGAAATCTGATGGTTCTTGTGTGTTTTCTCCCATTTCTCTGGAGTTCTGCTCCAAAATGGCCAGTTTAGGGCAAACTCTTTTGCTTGCACCTGATGGCTGCTGGGGGTCTCATTGCAGAGGGGGTTCCAGATGGCTCAGCCAACGAGCTGCCAGAGATGGGAGAGGAGCCTGCCTTTGCTTCTATGGCACCCGAGGAAGAAGCTTCAGCATCAGAGACAACCTCAGAAGGTCAGGGAGTGGTAAACTGGTTGTGGGATGGAGAGCCCAGGGCTGGGAGGTGGCTTTATGCAAGCAGCAGGGAGGGAAATAACTTGGAGCAGTGGGCACCATCAGTCCTGATGCCAAGGTGAGACATCTTGCTCTTTCCCCTTAGCTGGGAAATCTGCAGCAAAGCTCTGCACTCCTGTGGGTGGCAAAGAAATGGCAGGGCTGGGGCCTTATGGCTCCACTGGGCTGTTCTGTTCTCATATCCATAAAAACAGAGGCCCTTCAGGAGAAAATGCTGAGTTCACAGCTGTTTGAGCCTCCCCTGCCATCTTCTGGGTTTTACACTGTGTCACTGGGAGTCCTCTGTCCCTGCTAGGGGCTCAGCCCTGCTCTTGTTTCAGTTTGGGACTGATGGAGATGCGTTTTCCTACAGATCCATCCCCTGTTTCAGGACACGGGGAACCTCCCTGCACGATCTTCATGAAGGCAGTGGAATTCCTGATGAAATTCAATGCCATCCAGGTCAGCTCAACATGGAGTGAAGGGAGGGAAGGGATTTGCAGTTTCCTTCCCTGGGTTACTGCCAAATTGGCAAGCTCCAGCAAAGGCCCCTCTTGGGCTTAAAGAACACTCTGAGGCTACTCCAGCAGCAAACGCACTGCCCAGAAATGCAAACCCATGGCCAGGCAGTGTTCAGACCAAAGTGCTGCTTGAGGATGAAGACACCTCAGGCAGACAGGGCTCTAGGACTGCATGGATGTGGGAGGGAGCAGCCAAGCCAGACAGTGCAGGGGTGCCCTCTGTACATCCAGAGATGAGAAGCATTACTCATCATTGGAAGTGATGCTTGCAATACAGCAGTATTTCTTTTTTTCAGACATTTGCTTATGTCAGAGCAATTTTTGTGTCACTTGTGGGATGTCCCTGTTCCACACAGCCATCTCTACGACACTTCTCTGACTGCCATATTAAGCTGTCTGCTTTCATTTTACGTGGCAGAAAGAGCAGCTTAAAGCAAAACAGACCTAAAAGTAGTGGGAAGTACATTTTCAAAGCAGAGGAAGAAAAATAAAATCTCGTCTCCTGTTTGTGGACGTCAAACAAGAGCAAGACAGTCCTCCTTGAAGAGCACTCAGGGCAGGAGCAGCGTCCTCCTGGGGATGCCTGTGCTTTGCCTGCTCCCCCAGCCATGCTGGTGTGCCATTCCTTTGCAGTTTGTTCGCATGGCACTTGCCCACGAGCTGCTGAGCCAGCAGGGAGGCCCCTCCAGTGCTTACTACCTGGCATTGGCCCGGACATGCTTGCTGAAGGAAGAGTTCTCCAAATGTGAAGAATGTCTCTGTGAAGCCATCAGGATTGACTTCCTGGTAATCCTCCTGGTGTTTGCAGGTGCAGGATGCTGTCCCAAAGCAGCAGACAGGCTGAACTCTGCGGCAGACTCCACCTGTGTTGTTTGTGTGTGTGTGAACCCAGAGTCCATGTTTCATTTCCACTCGAGCGATTCTAATATTAATCTGCAGCAGTTTCTCCGGGGGAGGACAATCACAGCTGATGAACCTCCCCAGGCTGTGGCTGCAGCGCTGCCCTCCTCATTACCCAGCGTATTATTTGCTGTCTGTCGTCTTCCACGCACAGACAGGCAGCATTTCTGAGTGAGGACTCCTCTTCTGCATTGTCTGCTTTTCTTTTCCCTTTGAACGCGTATATCCTGATCCTTTTTCTCTACATTGTGAGTCAGCCCCTGTTTCATGGGGAACAAGGTCGCTATTCAGCAGAGAGAGAAGGCAGCTTTAGAGTCGGGTTGAATGGAAGGTGCACAGGCTTTAAAGCTGCCATCTCCAAATGCTGCTTGCATGGTACCTGGCAGCCTTGCATGGGCCAGGATATCCTGCAGGGAAGGCTGGAGGGTGCTTCCATTGCTGGTGTTATGCAGACAGCCTGCTGGCTTGATTTTTATTCCATACGTAGAGCCTGTCCTGCTCTCATCAAATACCTATCAGTTCCCCCCTTCTGCTGATGACAGGGGTCCTCCTCCAGGTCTCTCTCCTGCCTGTCTCCAAGCCACGTCTCACTCTTGGCTTTGTGTGCACAGAATCCCGATGTCTGGGCTCAGAAGGGACACCTGAGCTACCTGAGGAGAGACTTGCAGGAGGCAAAGGAGTGCTATGAGCGAACGGTCAATTTTGTGGAGGATGCTGCAGACATGCATTTTGTCTACCTGCACCTGGGCTCCATCTACCTGGAAGACAAAGAGGTGAGGAGTCATGCAGGAGTGGAAGCAGGGCATTTTCCACAAAGCAAGTACCAGTAGATGCCAGATCCCAGGTCCAGAACACCTGTAACTATAGCTGAGATGCAACAGTGCAGCAAAATGTTACAGAGTACTGAAGTCTTTGGAGCATGGAGCAGCCCTACTCCTTTGTGCCAGATTTGACTCTCAGGGTGCTGCTGAGACTCAAATTGTATTGATGAGGGTGTTTTTCACACTACTGCACTCGTTCCTGGCAGCACAGAGCTTTGGGGGCAGTGGGAAAGCTCTCAGCCTCCCAGCGGTGAGGTGTCTGAGCCCCAGCAGGGATGGGGTGTTGGGCAAATTCCTGAAGTGAGAGGCTGTACGGAGGGGATGCAGAGAACAGTGTGATCATCTCTCTCCTGGCAGTATGGCAAGGCGAAACAGATCTACCTGCAAGCCTGCAAGAGCTCTGCATCCTGTCTCACCTGGCTGGGAGTGGGGATTGCCTGCTATAGGGTAAGTGCTGTTAGGTGTGAGATCCCAAGTTCACATCATCTGTGCTGTGTCTGGTTCTGTGGGCAAGGCTTGCTTTTATTCGATGCTTAAGTCTGTGGAACCGATGCTCTTGGAAGCTGTCATGTGCTGTGCACTGTCATGGTCACAGGGTGGCACCCTGGGCTGCTTGTATGGGAGGTGGAAAATAGAACAGTCAGCCTCAGCACTGCACCAGGGGCAGCGTCCCTGCCCTCCTTGTCCCACTGCCAGGGCCCTCAGCCCCAGGATGTCATGGCATGCACATCATCTGGGCCTGGGCTCTGCCCCGAGTGCCTGCCTGCACATGACCTGCATAGGGTTTGATTTTTTTGGGTGGTCCTGTGTGGAGCCAGGAGTTGGACTTGATGATCTTTGCGGGTCCCTTCCAACTTGGATATTTCTTAACTTGATGCACATCAGCACAAAGGATTGAGCAGGCTGTCAGCAGTGAGGAATCTCGGTGCTTTCCCTGCCCAGAGGAATCCAGCACCTCTGAAGGGTTGCCAAGGACACCCAGACACAGCCACCAGCAGCGCAGTGTCTCCCAAGGGTACACTTTGCATGCTCCCTCCAAAGGGATTTGGCTGAAAGAACCAAACAGAGGAACTCAAGCTCTTCTGTTTCCCCTTTGGACAAATGTAAGCCTCCCACGAAGATGCAGACCCCAAAAACAAGGGAGCTGAATGGTGTCCTGGGAGCTGGCTGCAGCCCCTCCTGCCTCCAGGGAGCCTCTGTGGGAAGAGGCATCAGGACCAGAGTCATGTTTTGAATGATGCATGCACGCCAGCAGGTCCTGAGAGCTCATGATGGGGCTGGACTGCTTGGTTTCTGCAGACAAAGGTGTCAGTACCCAGTCTGTTGGTTTCCTCCTGCCCCTGCCTCCCTGTCAGGGCAGCTCAGTGCCAGCAGTCATGCTGAATGCTTCATCTATAGTGTTTTTTTGGCTGTTAGAACAGGTGCCTGCTCAGTTGTGAAGCCATTTCTGTCTGCTGTTTGTCTTTTCTTACACCTCTCTTCTTTCCCCCTCAAGCTGGAAGAGATGGTGGAAGCAGAGGATGCTCTCTCTGAAGCCAATGCCCTGAATAACAGCAATGCTGAAGTGTGGGCTTACCTGGCCCTTGTCTGCTTGCAGGTGAGTGCCCAGCCAGCTCCTCAAGGGAGCCTGAAGAACACCGTGTCCATCCCAGGGCTACAAATGGCTGGGGGAGCAGTCACTGCAGTGCTCAGGTGGCACAAGCAGCACCATCAGTGCTTGCTGGGACCTCCCTGAGCCCACTCCTTCCCCCTTCCCCTCTC
The DNA here is from genome assembly GCF_019232065.1 of Centrocercus urophasianus. Taxonomy (NCBI): domain Eukaryota; kingdom Metazoa; phylum Chordata; class Aves; order Galliformes; family Phasianidae; genus Centrocercus; species Centrocercus urophasianus. The sequence continues at coordinate 451,852 of NW_024884855.1, read as the reverse complement.
CGCTGTGTTGCAGGGAGGGCGGCAGCTGGAGGCAGAGCAGTGCTACAAATACGCCACCAAGGTGAGTGTGGGCACCAAACTCTCATCCTTCCATGTGTGATGAGAGCGTGGGCTATTTCTTTTGGTCGCTCTAAGCTGGTTCTGCTAAGGGCAGAGCATGGAGGGAGCCATTCTCATTCCTTGTGGGGGTTCTGGGGAGGATCTCAGCACTCGTGCTGAGATGCACTTTCCCTGTGATTTGCAGAATCAATCTCTATAACCCCCCTTTTCTTGAACCTAGCAAATTCTGTTTTGCTAGATTACTCCATTCGGGAAAAGGGAAGTTTTGAAATAAGTTTCTACTTTCTGCCTTAGCTTGTGCTTTTTCCATTCCTCATCCCCATAAGTTTTGCATATCTGTAATATGCATCTCATCACAATGCACGTTTAAATGAGCACGATTGTTATAATAATACAGGCCACAAAGAGTTGCTTTAGCCACTCAAAATTAGGTAACCAACTGGGGAGCCGTTCCCATAACTCTGTAAACCCAAACGAGGTGTCATGCATCAATACCTAATGAAGCAGTCTAGAGTGCTCTCGTATGGCTTGTGGGTCCGTCTCGACTTTCTGAGTCCTGTCTACATAAGCACAACAGCTCTGATTAATTATCACACAAACTCCTCCCTCTGTAGCCGTTCGGAGGTCCAGAGCCATTCTGTTTTGCAGCACTGCTTTACTAAGCATCAAAACCTCTATTTGTGATGACCTCATTGCATCAGCAGCTGCATTTTCTATTATTTCTAAGGTGGTTGAAATATTAACGATCGCCTTCTCCAGTTCACTTACCCCAAGCAAACCATCTAACAAAGCTATTGAACCCGGCAGGCTTTTCTACCACAGGGTTTGATGCCCTCTTCACTCATTTCCGTGGGGTTCTCAGAACTCCTGTTGGGGCTTTGGTACAGTTATGTATGGAGACGTATGGTGTCAGTGCCCCCAGCGTACAAGGGCCCCTCCAACTCTGTGGTGACCATTTCCTAGCACGTCTATCTCCACGCAGCCACCACGGCCCAGCAGGGGTACATCCAAAATGGAACCAGGAACTGTGGTTTAACGCTGTCACCACTGGGAGGGGGCACCGCTCATCCCCTGGACATTTGGTGGCATTTACATTGTGAAATTCCCCCATACTCACTTCCCTTTTTCCAGGACTAAAGCTTCCCAGGGTGGTGCTTGTAACTCGTAACTGGGAAAGGTGCTGTTCTTATAACATACATGCTCAGGGACTGGGCTCTGTGGGGAAGGCAGTGGTGGGTTGTCATCCCCCAGCACAGTGTTTCTCCACTGGGGAGTTTAGTTTCGGACTGTCGCAGCAAACATTTCCCTTCTGGTACCTTCCAGCATATTGTGTCATTCCCAGAAAGAGGCTTAACCTAGAAATTGTCATATGGCCAGCTCCAATTTGAATAAGGAATGGGAATTCCCATTAAGGGAAGCTCCATTTTCCCATTCCTGGGCATTGCTGTACAAACCCAGCAGTTCATCAGATTGAGACTCTGGGCCATTGCCTGGGTGACATTCAGGTAGCTGTTATCCTTCCACGCTGCAGCAATTCCTAGCAGGTTATCACACACAGCTTACACATTCTTCTTAAGAGTTGGCCAAAAAGGTCCTTTCTTCTCTGCTGTCACTGGCTCTAGGTACCTTCTTTAGTCAGGTAGAGTGGATCCGTGGTGTCAGCCCTCCAGCTTGGTGCAGTTACAAGTCCTGGCTGTGGTCCTTCCCACCGCAGTTCCAGTGGAGAATCTGAGAGGGATTTAACACACACATGATCTCCACGTAACGCGTGGTGCAGCAGGCTATCCACGCCCCGTGCTCTAGTATCAAACACAGCCTTTTCAACGTTTCTCAATTGTTTCTGTGAGCTAATTACATATCTGCTCAAAGTTCCTCACCGATTTGCTCCAAAGTACCCTTCTGCACAGGGCACCGTCTGCCATCAAGGCTTTCAAATGGACTCCGTCCTTCCTTGGTTTGGGGTTTAGTCTGAATTCTTAAAAGTGCCATAGGCAGTGCCTGTGGCCGTGGGATCCCGGCCTCTTGGCCAAGCTTTATTATTTGCAACTGGATCGTTTGGCTCATCTTTCCCACTCGGCCACCACCAGGTGTGTGTAACTGCCAATCCATCCCAATAGCGTGCTGATCTGCTCAATTTCGTATCCGTAACGATACAAGTTGCTGAATGCCTATTTCTGAGGCCGGGTCTGGGGAAGTTTGTTCCCTCATCGTGTCCCTTAACCTATCCAGAAATTCTGAAGGAGTTTCCTTCAGGTTTTGCCTTCCTGCATATGATGCAGCCCAGTTAACTGTCTTGGGGATAGCTCTTTCCATTCCTTAGATCACCCATTCCTGGTAAGATAGCAGATGATCCCTTCCCCCTGTAGTTTCCGGGTCCCAGTGAGCATCCTGCCTTGGAAAATGATCCTCGATGTCTTCATGCCTTCCCCAGATATCATTCTCAGCTAGATCCTGTGCCACCTTTAAAACCAGGTCCCTTTCCATCTCAGTCATGGAACCTAACAGCAGCTGGATAGCACTCCAGCCTGGGTTATGCTGTAAAACCAGGTACCTGAAGCGACCAGCTACTCCTACTGGATCACTACGATAATCCTTAACTATCTTCCTCCAGCTCTCTAAATCATATGACGAGAATGGAACTTTAATTGTGCCCCATCTGTCCCCCGTTTCTTCCTGGTCCTGGCTGCTACAGCGAATCAGCTGGGGTTTCCGCTGAAGAAAGGCTATCCCTCCCCCAGCGATCTTAGCGATCTTCCTCTCTCCTCTCGGGGTCCCCTACCCAGGGACCAGCCCGGTCGTGGTCTAAAAGATCCTCTGGCTCCAATTTTCTCGTGAGCTTCGTACATCTCTGCCCTGTGCTGCAGGCGGAACAGCCTCAGCTTCCCATCACCTATTATTCCTCGGCGATCTTTTTCTCATGCTAATCCTAGTGGGTCTTGCGGAGCTCCCATCCCACTTTTGCCACTCGGGATGGTTTGGCAGACTAAAGGACATTTAATCACTTCGTTTTGTCATCCCCTAACTCACCCGCAGCTCGGCTTGGACGACTCGACCCTGCTGCAGGAGCTCCACGCCGCCCAGCAGCGCTTCGGCTTCGGCGACCCGTCCTTCTGAGCGGGGCGGTGACGCGTGGTTCCGGCGCAATGCCATTACAGCCGTTACCGTTAACTCCCGGCTCCCGCTCCTTCCTGCGTCCCCGTTACCGCGGGCTCACGGTCACACGTGGGTGCGCCGAAAGCTGCGGGAGCGCGGCGCCCCCTATCGGCTCGGAGGCCCCGCGGGAAGGGCACCACGTGACGTGCTCCCGAAAGGGGGGCGTGGCTTCGCGGCATGCGGGCGCGGATTGGCGGCGGGCGCGCGGGACGGTTGAGCCATGGCGGCGGGTAGCGGCGGAGGGACGGGGCTGGGGGCCGCTGAGACACCTTGGGGACGGGGGATGGGGACGCTGGGATGGGAACGCTGGGATGGGAACGCTGGGATAGGGCTGGAGGGCCGTGGGGACGTAAATACGCGGCGGGATAGGGATTGGGTGGAGAATGGGGACACCAGGATGCAGTGGGATAAGGATGGATGGGAATGGGGACACAGTGGGATAGAGTTGGGGTGGAATGGGGACGCAGAGACACGCTGGGATGGGGCTGGGGGCACTGGGACACATCGAGACGAGCCTGGAGGGCTGTGGGACACCGGAACAGGGTTGGGGGTACCAGGGGCAATGGGATACGCTGGGACAGACCCGGGGTGGAGTGCTTGGGGGCACCGGGCACACCGGGACAGGGCTGGGGGGTGTTGGGACGGGGCTGGAGGGGTTGGGATGGGGCTGGGGAGCACCGGGAGGATGCTAGGGCAGTGGGGATGTTGACACAACGCTGGGGAAGAGGGGGGGAGGTCACGATGGTGTCCTGTGCACTGCATCCTCCACGCATCACCTCCCTGCAGCATGGCAGAGCCCCTACCTGAACATCTTCAAGCATTTCCGTGTGGAGGAATGGAAGCGCTCCCACAAGGAGGGAGATGTCACCACTGTGATGGTAACGAAGGTGCCAGGGATGGCTCTTACCCAGGGTGGGCAGCAGAACCCCATCATGCTGTGCTCCTGCAGGACAAGACGCTGAAGGGCACGGTGTATCGCATCCGGGGCTCCATCCCTGCCAGCAACTACCTGCAGCTGCCCCGCACTGGTTCCCAGTCTCTGGGGCTGTGTGGCCGTTATCTCTACCTGCTGTTCCGGCCCCTGCCCCGCAAGTACTTCGTGGTGCACCTGGATGTGGCTACTGAGGTGTGTGGGGGTGCGGGGTGGGTGTCCTGGGGGGACTGGGTCCTGGTGGGAGCTGCAGAAGGGGTTTAAGGAGGTGACAGAGCCCTGTGCTCCTTTAGGGGCCACTGTGGCTGCTATCCAGCCCCTAACAGGGGCTGCAGGGAAGCTGGAGGGGTTGTGAGGTCCCTCCCAAACCTGCAGGGTGAGTGATGTGCTCCCATCTGTCCCCAGGAGAACCTGGTGGTGCGCGTCTCCTTCTCCAACCTGTTCAAAGAGTTCAAATCCACGGCCACGTGGCTGCAGTTCCCCTTCATCTGTGGGGCAGCCAAGGGTTCGCTGCGTGACAGCACAGCCAGGGCTTCCAGGCAAGGTAAGAGGTGGCCAAAGCGAATTATTAGAAAATCAGTGGGGTTTGGAAGTGGAGTGGTGTGGGTGAGGAGATTTGAGGGGGAACCCAGCATCCCTCCTGCAGCTCACAGCGGTGGGTGAGGTGAGTTTCCTGATCTCACATCTGCTCTAGTTGGGAGCAGAGAGGTTGAGCGTGGGGGAGATGTTGAGCAGGCAATAGTTTTCACTTGAGGTGTGGAGTTGTTTGGGGCTTTTTTCTTTATGCTGCAGAGGGACTCTGAGGAGCTGGGAGGTTGGGGCCCTAAGGGGCTTTGTGCACTGTGGCATTTCCATTGCTGCAGCCAGACTAACACAGCGCAGCCCCAAACTGGCTGTGTGTGCTGGTGGGGCTGGAGGAGCAGAGTGGGGATGGGACGGATGGGGCACAGCTGTGCCGTGTGTGTGCCACCCACCTCGTGTCTCCTGCTTTGCACAAATTCTGCTGTACCTGTTAAGGTTCTTTGTCTGCAGACCTGGTGGGAGCAGCCCCTGCCAACGCACGCTGGACCTGCCTGGTGCTTGACCTGCACTATGTGCTCTCCCTGTACCTGAGCCGGCGGTACAGCCACCTGAGGAGCATCAAGCTCTGCTCCAACCTGCTGGTCAAAAACGTCTGCACGAGCGACTTGCTGTTTGAGCCAGGTGGGGAGCTGAGACCCTGTGAGATTTCAACCAAGCCTGGTTGTACTAAAAGCTGCTTTTAGAGCCCTAAGTGCAGCAGGGCCACTGCCTCTGGCTGAGCAGCTTGAATTCTTAGTCTGTGAGCATGGGAAGGTGTCTGTGGCAAATGCTGGGCTGGCTGTAGTGCAGCAGTGGTAGGAAGCAGAAGGGGCAGAGCGCTTGGTGAGATGTGAGCAGGTTCTGTGTGCAGTAGTCAATGCAGCCTCTTGACCTCCCTGGAGGAAAGCGTCATCTCATTTTCTAGCTGGAAAAGTAAATGAGCAGAAAAAAGTTAAATATCTTACCAAAGTTAGTAAAGGGCCTTAGCAAACCTCAGGTCTCCCAGGGCTGTGCCCACAGACTCTGTTGTTGGGCTTTTTTATCTTTGAAATCCAGATATCTTCCAGCACTCTTTCTTCATCCACCTGCTCACTGTGGTAGTTACTTAGTTAAAACCTTCATTTCTGGTTTGTTTGGAAACCTGCCCAAACTCACTGGCCTGCTGGTGGGACTTAGAGGTGCTGCATGCAGTGAAAGGCTTCTGAGGCTTGTCACGTAGTGAAGGCTGTTGTGAAATTACAACTGCACCGAGGAAGGAAGAGAAGAAAATCAGCACAGCCCAAAGCAAAAGCACACAAAAATACAAAAAGTAGTAGAGATGAAGTGAATCCTGGCCCTGGGGGGTTTATAGTGTGATACCAGGGGTCTGTCCTCTTGGGTTGTCTTTGAAGGCTGGGAGTTTCAGGGTACAAAGGTTCATTGGTTGTTCGATGTTACAGTGCTTCAGTTGTAGCCTTTGTGTTTCCTCTGCCCCTGATTAGAGGAATTCTGTCCTGCTGGGGGCTGATTTCAGGCAGCTCCTTGCAGAGCCTTCTGTCACCTTCTGTCTCCTGTGCCACCAGGAGTGACGCTCTCTGAAGCCCGCCGTGCCAGCCCAGCCTGCCAGGGGGCCACTCCAATGCCACGGGACATGGCCTTCCCAGTGCCCAAGGGAGGAAAATGGCACGACCACTACGACTACATCAGGTACTGAGAGCACACAGAGCTTCAGAGCTCTGCTCCTGGGGACGGGTCTGCACGTGGTGTGGGCAGACAGGATGGGTAACGCTGGCCTAGGAACGACAGATTTGCTCGGGGGGGGGCAAAAGGAAAAGTCTTATAGGAGGCAGTGAGCTCAACCTGCTTCTGAGAGAGGCTTCTGTGCCAGGTGTAGGCTGTTGTGAGATCCTGCGTGCCTGTGTGGAGTCCTGGTTACGTGGTGCCTTCTGATTTTGCCCAGGTTCCCACCCGATGGCTCCAGTCTGCCGTATGACTCCATCCAGAGGAGCTGCTCCAGTCCTGTGGCAGGTGGGATGGCTGGGGACAGCAGGTGGGACAGCAGAGAGGACACGCTGGCCCCGTGCATGTGCTTGAGTAGCACTTGTGGGGCTCAGTCAGAGCTTTTTGCTGGGGGAGCTGCCAAAAGCTGAGGCTGACATGGGTCAGCTGAAGTACTGCGTTTGCTGGGAAATTAGATTAATTCTAAAGTAGCTGTGAGATGGGCTCCTTTCATAGCTATTACTGAGAATTCAGAAAATAGCCCTCAGTGAGTCTCCTGGGGTCAGAGTCCTTTCCCTTCTCCCTCCCAACTCAAGGCAGCAAATCCGATGTGTTATGTGTTATTTGTGTGTGCTGTGTATCTGCTGTAGTGCTTTCAGTGAGTGGGGGACCCAGATGGATTTTCCATTGCTATTCATCCCCACGCCTTTCTAGACTCCATCAGCAGCCGAGTGGTGTGACTCTTTGCTTCCAGGGGAGGTTCAGGCTGGACATTAGGAACAAGTTTTTCTTAGAAAGAGTGGTGAGACAGTGGCACTGCTGCACCAGGAAGGTGGTGGGGTCACCAACCCTGGAGGTGTTTCAGAGCCACGGGGATGTGGCACTGAAGGACGTGGCTCAGTGGGCGTAGTGGGGTGGGTTGGGGTTCAGCTTTGTGATCAAAGAGGTCTTTTCCAACCTTAATGATCCTGTGATCCTTCCCTGCAGTGGGTAGCTAACAGGGCAGAGCCCAGCCCTTTCTTCTGTCACCCAGGTGGCCACAACTCAGAGGAGCCTCTTGGCCAGCTGCCCCAGCCGGTGACGCTCACCAAAGCGGTTCGAGACCGGCTGTCCCTCATCCAGCAGATCACCAGTCCCAAGGCTGTAAGTGTGCCGTGGGTGGAGAGTGTGACTCCTTTCTGCTTTACAGGGAGTTTTTCCCCCATCTTTTCCTTTAGTTTCTGTATTTAGAATGTAGAAGCTGCTGCTTGTCATTTGCAGCCTGATCTGGGCACGGTCTGTTGACCCGGAGGCCACAATTAATAAGTCAGTGGTTCACTGTGGCGTAGCACAGAGCAGAGAGGAGAAAAATGCCAACGACTCCATAATCTTCAGACATCCATCTCAGCTGGGCAGCAGATACTTTTGTCTTCCAATTAAAGATAGGAAATGAAGACTGGAGGCTAAAGGGACTTGGTGGGGTGAAGAGCCACTCGGGAGTGACACCGGTGTCCCCCTGTCTCTGCCCTTGCAGTGGGTGCTGGGAGGGCTGAGCCGTGCCCAGGGCTGAGCCGTGCTGGGGGCTTTGCTCTTTCCCAGATGCCACACCGGTGTGCTGCAGCTGCAGGAAGCATCCCTGAGGTTCACCTGGCAGTCCCTGAGGCCCTGCGTGTTGGGGAGCAGGAGGCAGAGGATGGGATGCTGCGTGGCATGGGGGACTCCGTGCGGTCCCTGGCTGTCAGTGATGGTGGCATCCATGTGTATGCACACCAGAGGAGCGAGCGAGCTGCCCATGCCACCCAAGCAGGCTCAGAGGAGGTGAGTGAGCAAACGGAGGACACAGCAGCCCCATTTCCCGTTGGTTGTGGTTCTCCTTACTGTTCCCCCCCTTTTGGAGGCTTTGATGGTGGGACACTTTGGTCAAGAGGAGAGGAGCTCTGCTGCTTGGAACACGAGCTTTTGCTTCCTGCATGCACCAGGGCTCCCTGTGAGCCACGTGTTCAGCCAACAGCACCAGGTTTTGCCAGGCACCGATCTCTCCCCTGCACCTTGCTCCATCTGCCCAGACTGTGCTGAGCACATGGGGCCCTGGGTACTCTCCCCAGCCCTGCCCGTGTGCCCTGGCACTGCTGTGGGGCTGACATTGCTGGGGATGTCTCTGGGCTCCCTGGAGACACTCGTGGCTGATGGCATTGAGCCCTGCAGAAACAGTGGAGGGAACATAAGCTTCAGGCTGGAGTTTGCTGTAATGCTACAGAATGCTTTTGCTGGCGTTATTTTTTTCTTTTTTTTTGGTTGTCCATTCTTTTCAACTCCTATCTATGTATCTTGAATGGAGGATTTGTGTTTGAATGCACTAAGGCCCTTGTTGTTACCCATCTGCACAGGGCGTGCACAGGAAGGGCCCAGGAGCAGATGCACCAGCCAGTGGGAGAGCCTCTCGCTGCAGGGTAAGGCACTGCCCCTCTCGCCTTCCAAATCCGACTTCTCCTGGGATGAATAAAAGCCATCCCTCAGAGAGAAAGCAGAGCTGTCCCAGTGCCACACAGAGCCAAGAAATGGGGATGGAGGGGCTCAGCAGTCGGAGCACCAAGGCAGAGCAGTGGGTGAGCTGCCATCATCCTCCTCTGACTTTCTTTTTCCAGAGCTTCTTACCAGATCCTATCCTGAAGCTGAGGAAGGTGATTGGCTTTGGAGGCTGCAGCACCAAGTGGGTCAGTACCTGGGCGGCTGTGTGTGCTTATCTGTAACACTGTGCTGCTTTCTCAGGGGAGCAGAGAGCCCACAAGCACCACGCTTGTGGAACATTTATGGTGGGGAAAATGACCCTGCGACAAATGGGCGTGAGGCCGTGTTTGTGCATGGCTATTCTGCTGTTACAGTGGCAGAAATCAGAAATGATGGGAGCCATTTGGGTCTCGTGGCTTCTGCGGATTTCAGAGACCTTTGTCTCCAACCTGGGCTCGCTGTGACATCTCAGCTGCCCTCTCGTTTCTCTCCTGCAGGCGCTGTGGACTCGGAACAGCTCTGCAGTGGTGTACCCCTGCCACGCAGTGATAGTAACCCTGCAGATTCAGACTGGCGAGCAGAGGTTCTTCACTGGCCACACAGATAAGGTAGAAGTGGTTTCCTTCCAGAGGCACGCAGTCGCTCCCAGCTGCTCCCATCCCAGCTCTCCGATGTCCCACAGGTGTCAGCGCTGGCGTTCAATGGCAGCAGCACCCTGCTGGCCTCGGCTCAGGAGGGTCCCCTGGGTGTGCTGCGCCTCTGGGACTTCCCCAAAGGCAGCTGCGTGGCTGTGTTCCAAACCCACGTGCGGGCCGTGCTGTCCCTCAGGTACGTGCCAGCCCTGGAGGGGATGCGTCCTCAGCCCCTCAGCGTGCGTTCCTCTCTGTGTTTTCTTTCCCACATTTGAGCCCTATCACCAGGCAGCCTCGGTATTTAGGGCCCGTAATTGCAAACTGCAGGTGTTGCAGCATGACAGCTTTTCCGTGCTATTGCTGTGTGATAAAGCAGGGGTGAATTACAGCTCTCCATCAGCCTGCATTTCTCAGCAGGCCCGCTGGCAGCTCTCCCAGCACAGCTGATCTGCTGGCAGCTCACCTCAGCACTCACCACCTCCCCACATCCTGTACTTACCTGCTTTGATTCCCAGCTGAGATGCATTGGGGTGTGAGGTGCAGCCCCTCACCAGGTGCCCCCCCTGTTCTTGCAGCTTTTCCTACAGTGGAGCCGTTCTCTGTGGCGTTGGAAAGGATCGACATGGCAAAACGGTGAGAAGTAGAATTTGGTTTTTTGGTGTTTTCCCTGCTCTGCTGAGCAAGTGGTGTGAGAGGGCTGTTCCTTCGGATCCTACAGCTGCTGTGCAGGCAGAGCACTGCTATGGGCTCGCTAGCTTCCAGCTGACAGCCAAGCCTGGAGGATTCTCCTTTTGTCCTCTGGGGATCGCTGCAAACTAATGCACACCACTGCCTGGCTGAGGGACACAAGCTTGTGCAGCACCTTGTGCTGGAATGCCTGCAAGCACATAGTGGAGGAGTGGGAATTGAAATGGGAGATTGGGCACTGTCTGAAACCCAAAATACATCTTTTGTAGTGTGGAGGGCGAGCAAACAGATGCTGGGTTTAATCCTTCCGTTCTGGGCATTGCAGACATTGCGTGCTGGAAGGGTGCTGGGTGCTGAAGCTGCCACCCACTGATGTAGCTAGAGGATGACGCAGATCCCACACGTAGTAGTCAAAAATAAAGCTGTTTTTTTGGGGCTTTGTCAGTGCAACTGTTTTCACCCAACAATCCCTTATTGGCAGCTCTCAGCAATTAGCTGTGCCACTGCTGACTGCCTGCAGGAAGAAAACAAACAGCCACAGGATTGCTCCGGCTTTATCCCAGCATAAAGCAGTGCTCCACAGCCGAGCTGGAGACCCACAGCTGGGGGGCTGCACATGGGCTGCCCAGGAGCACTGCTGGGGTGATGCTGCAGGCTGTGCTGGGTCCAGCCTAAGTGTTTTCTGAGAGCAGAGCGTTTGGTCACCTGCCTGTCCTCACTGGTTGTCCCCTTGGCTTTGGGTGATCTCTGTCCATCCCCATGTTTGGAGACCTGCAGGGGCCACTCCATGAGGTGGGGAGGCTCTGAGCATAGCCTGAGACAGGCACTATCACTGCTTTGCCACATGAATTGGCACCATAGGCGAGCAACCTTGGAGCTGAGCGGCATGCTACAAGGAGGGCAGCAAACTTGCTATTTCCAGCCCTTGTGGAACATCTCAGCCATGCTGCAGCTTTTCCAGAAAGCAGAATTTGTGTATTTTCTTTCCTGAATTTGAGCCCCAGTGCCAGGTAGCTCCAGATTTAGGACCTGTAATTGCAGTTGCCAAGCAAACACGCTGCAATGAAGCTTTGCTGAGCTGCTTGGACTGTCCTGAGCCCTCTGCAAAATCAGATTTTTCCTTCCTTCAGTATTCTTACCAGCTCCAGAGCAATCCCCAGGCTGTGCAGCTGTTCTGCTCTGCTGAAAAACTCTTCCTCTGCCAAGGTTTCCATATTTCAGCTGCTCTGCTATGCTGTCTCCCTTCAGATGGTGGTGGTGTGGAACACTGCCCAGGTGACCCGTGGTGGAGAGGTGTTGGTGCTGGCCAGAGCGCACACGGATGTGGACATCCAGACCTTGAAGATTGCTTTTTTTGATGACACCAGGTAGGGTGCATAGAAAACATGTGGGCAGAATCAGTTTGGGCATGGCTGTGGAGCACTTGAGGCGCTGCAACTGTTTAAAAGCAGCTTGTGAACCAGGTGGAGAGCAACTTTTTATGTGGTCTCGTGGTGATAGGATAAGAGGGGAGGGTTTTCAACTAAAAGTGAGGAGAATCAGGTTAGATATTAGGAGGAAATTCTTGACTCAGAGGGCAGTGAGGTGCTGGCACTGCCACCCAGAGCTGTGGGTGCCCATCCCTGGAGATGCCCATGGTCACGGGTGGGCAGCTGAGCTGAGGGAGGCACAGCCCACAGCGTGGAACCAGTCGGGCTGTGAGGTCCCTTCCAACCCAACCGTGCTGCACTTGCACGATTTGGGCTTGCAGGAGCAAGATTTGATCCTTTTCCATCCCTCACCCCATCTCTCTTGTGACAGGATGGTGTCGTGCGGCCGGGGCAGCGTGAGGCTGTGGCGAGTGCGGAACGGAGCGCTGCGCTCCTGTCCTGTCAACCTGGGCGAGTACCACGCACTGGAGTTCACTGACCTGGCCTTTGAGGAGGGCAACTCGGCTGCCCGTGAGCCTGACGACCGCACGCTGTAAGATTGCAGCCTTTTCCTGTCCCCGTGGCACCGTGCCTGGGTTCCCTTGGAGCTGTGGGAGCTTCTGCCCTCCTCAGCGGGCTGTGCTTCAGTAGGATGCAGGCCATGAGTCCTCACGCTTGCCCCGTGGATGTGTTGCCTTGTGCTGAGACCTGAGGCTCATGGTTTGCTTTCTGTTGGTGCGGTGCAAATCCTCTGAGATACAAACAGATCACTTTTTTGCTTTAATGCTTTATTTTAATCATCAGAGCAGACCCTTGCTGCTACCACACGCAGCTCCAAGCAGACCAAGCTGTGCCCTGCCCTCCCTGAGGGCTGTGTCCCAAGCTGAGGGTTCTCACTGAAGTCTGTGCTGAGCTTTCGGCTTGTTTTCTGATTGGTATTTTAAAGGGTGGGAAGGTGATAAAATAGGAAGCTGTGACTGACAGATTGGACATCAGATTGGATATTAGGAACAATTCCTCAGGAAGAATGGGGATGCAGTGGCACTACTGCCCATGGAAGTGGGGGAGTCGCCGTCCCTGGAGGTGAGCCCCCAGAGCCGTGTTGATGTGGCACTGTGGGCAGTGGGGATGGGTTGGGGTTAAACCTGGGATCTTAGGCATGTTTTCCAACCTTAATGATTCCTCTCTTGCCGTCTTGGCTGTAGGTTTGTGGGATAGCACGTGGAAAGGCCCTTAGATCACCGTAGCATGAAATGGCTTTCCATCTTAACAGGTTATGGTGTGCTTCCCCTCTAAACCTGCATTGTTACTCTAGGACTTCTGCACAGTAACACCCCGGAAACCTGGATTTTTGCTATGGCACATCCACACGGTTCCTCTTAACCCCGAGGAACCAGAGCATGCTTCCTTCTCCTTTCCAGCTTCGTCTGCAGCAGGAGTGGCCACGTCCTGGAGGTGGACTACAAGAACGTCTGCGTGCGGAGTGCGCGGCGGCTGCTGCCTGCACAGCTGCAGGATGGGGCAGGTAGGTGGGCAGGGGCAGCGTAGATCCCACCCCTGGTAGCATAAAGCAGCTGTCAGCCTGCTGCTGAAGCTTGTTTGGGGTTGATTAGGTTGTTGCTAGCTAGCTGTTTTCCCTTTAAGCACTGCAAATGGTGCAGCAAAGCATCGTCCTAAGAAAGAATCGGAGCGTTTTCGATGCTGATTGCACTTTCAGAGGAATGCTGCTTTTAGAAACATGAAACGGGGGTCTTAATTTGCTGATGAGAATCTCAATGCAGTGATGTGAAAAAGCAAAGCGGATGAATGAAAGGATGAATTTTGGGGCTTTTTTTTTTTTTTTCATTACTTGGCCTGTGTGAAGTGTTTGGGGAAATCTTTGATGCTGTATTCTAAATGGTACAGCTTGCAGCTCATCCATTAATTTTAACAGCAGGAAGAATTCACTTTCAAGTGTCACTGCTCCGCTGTCTTAAAACTTGATGCATGTTTTGCTTTGGCAAGTGGAGCTAATTAACCTAGAGCGTGCCTCTTTGGGAAGCACAGAACTCTAGTTCCCCCTTTGTGGGTGAGAACCCAGCCTAGAGATGGAGTGATTGATGTCCCTGGGTGCCTCAGTGGCAGCAGCGTTGGCTGCCTTTGGTGCTGTGACCATAGACGACGTACTGGCATTGAAGCATCAGCTTTCATCACCTCTACCTGTCAGACGCTGCAGAGAGGATTTGAGACACAGGGATGGAAGTTTTGTATCTCAGACACTTCACCTTGCCACGCAATCTTTTGCAAGCCAAAAGTATGGCAGGGTTTAAAAAGTGGCTTTTCTGTGCCTGGCAAGAGTGAACAGAGCTGTGCTGATGGTAAGAAGTGCTGGAAGATGACAGGGGGTGACAGGGACCTTTCAGAGGTGCAGTCCTTCACAGTGGGATTTCTGGCTGCTGGTGCAGCTCTTGGATGAGAGAACCCTCCATTAGAGTTTTCGTATTTCTGTCAGTATACAACTAAGTGTTGTTGTTGATTTTCCAGGCCCTGGGATCGCTATAAACAGTATCAGCATCTCCTCAAGCCTTTGTGCCACGGGCTCAGCAGACGGCTACCTGCGGCTGTGGCCGCTGGACTTCTCAGCTGTTGTCCTTGAAGCAGGTGAGCAGAGCAGGGAGGAATCCTTCCCACCTCCACAGTGCATCAGCTGGGAAGCAAAGCCTCTGCTCTGATGTCTCCTAAAGTAACGTTTGTGAATAAGGGTGTTCTTTCTGCTGGCTGTCACTGGGGGTGACTGTCTTGGAAGTATTTTACTTGAGTGACTATTTATTCCTGCTCATTCTTGTAACTCCTAGGGATGAGGCAGGAGGGCCTGGGGGAGAACAGGCAGTGCGTCTTGATTTCTGTGCCCTTGTACCCACAGCTCATCCGTGCGTGAAAAATTAGGAGAGAAGTCAAGCTGTTCTTTGCTCTTTTTGAAACAGTCACCATAACAGCAGAGCCCAGGGACTGCTAGAAAGGGCAGAGACTAATTTGTCACTGAGCTCAAACCTGCAAGCACTCAATCTTGAGATCACGTGGGAAATCTATTCCTACGTGCATTACTTGCCCAAGTGTGCATCTGGCTCTGCAGCTGTGCTCCAGGCGCCGTGCTTCTGTTGTGGGGCTGTGCTGACTGCTGTGTCCTCCCCCAGAGCACGAGGCTCCGGTGAGCTCTGTCTGCATCAGCCCTGACGGCCACAAAGTCCTGTGCACGACCACAGCCAGGAATCTGGGCTACCTGGACATCCAGTCCCGGGGCTACAGCACCCTGATGCGCTCCCACGAGGATTCCATCTTGGCCTTCTCAGTGGAGGGAGTTTGGAAGCAGATGGCGACGGTGTCTCGAGATAACACCATCCGGGTGTGGGACCTCGTGTCCATGCAGCAGGTGGGGTAGATGAGAGCTGCTGGGGATTTCGTGTTTATTAATCCTCTGCCCAGGTTCTGCTTAGCTGAGTTATCAGAGCTTTGTGGTGTAAGAGCTCTTACATGTCCTCCTTGAAACACAGGGTGTCCCCTGCACAAGAAATCCTTATGAAGCCCGCAGTTCTCTGGCTCTTAGCATAATGTGTAATTTGGTCTTAGCTTCTGAAGGTGTAATTAAACAAAATAGCCTAATTTGTTTTCCCTTCCTTCACCTTGTGAATCCTGCTTTTAACACAAATCACAGTTCCCGAGGGCTTTATCTAAAAGCCCAAAGACCCAGGACTTCGTTGGGCTTTGGTTGCGAGCAGGAATGGTCAGAGTTCCGTTGCGGGACCATTGTGGTGGAGCTCTGAGGCCATTCAGTGTGGCTGCCAGGTGCAGCTCCTTCCAGCTTTGTGCCTGTGCTGTTTCCCCTGCAGCTGTACGACTTCACAGCTGCTGATGAGATGCCGTGTGCTGTGTCCTTCCACCCCACCCAGAGGATCCTCGCCTGTGGATTCGACAGCGGCGTGGTGCGGACCTTCAGCTTGACTGCCTCTGACCTGCTGGCAGAGCACAAGTAAGTGGTGAGAGCTGCAGGAAGGGCTCTGATGATGGGTGTTGTAGCAAGAGGTGCACCAGTAGCTGCACCACAGGAGGTGGGAAGGTTGCTTTTCTGGGGCTTGGCAGTTCTCGTGTGCCAGCTGATCAGACGTACGTAGCCTGGGATGGTGCAAATCCAACCTGCAGCAGCACCGAGTGCTTCGTGTGCCCTCTGACAGCTGCTGCTGGTAGGAAAGGGGTTCTCCTAGAGGCTGGATGGACATGGAGCTCTTGTGTGCCTCAGTGTGGGAGGTGGGATGCTCCAAAGCGGGGGGAGCTGGTCCCATCCAGCAGCAGCCCTGCACTGTTGTAGGCGTAGACATGCTGAGGTTCTCTACTTGCCCCTGGTTGTTCTCTCCCCTGGGTTCTTCACAGTGTTGCACTTGATGTTGCTGCACTTTTCTGTGGCTTTTTTGGTTCTTGGCTGTTTCACTTTTTCCTCCTTCTTCCAGACAGCACCGCACTCGGATTGCTGGGCTCACCTTTTCTCCAGATGGCAACTTCATGTTCAGCTCCTGTTTGCAGGGAACTCTGGCTCTTTATAGCTGTGTGGCACAGAAAAGCCAGGTCCTGAGAGTCCTGGGTAAGTTCTTGGGGTTCTGGGTTGCCTTTTTCGTTTTCCCCCTGCAGTCTTTTTAGTAGCACGGGCATCAAACCAGGCTCAGCCCATTCAGAAAGCTGCATCATTTGTATTTATTCCTTGAAATAAGCAGCACTGGGAAGCTTGGGCAGGGAAGGGGAGCTCCACTGTACAGTGCATTGTACAAAGAGCTCCTGCCCCTGTGGGTGTGAAGCATACAGAAAAAGAACAGGGGCTGAGAGGTTAGGGAATTTGTCCAGAATCCCCAAAATTTGGTGTCAGTGGTGCAATGGGATGCTCAAGTTTTGGCCTGGAGCCCACGCTCACTGTTTGGCCATGCTCCAGGGACATAACAGTAGAATTCTGGTGGTGGAATAAATACAGGGAATTGCTCTGATTTTTGTCATTTTCTGACCTTTGGCTTTGTCTGCCCATTGGG
This sequence comes from Centrocercus urophasianus, assembly GCF_019232065.1. NCBI lineage: Eukaryota > Metazoa > Chordata > Aves > Galliformes > Phasianidae > Centrocercus > Centrocercus urophasianus. The sequence goes on along the minus strand of NW_024884855.1, from coordinate 435,186 downwards.
CTGAGGTTGGTGTGCTGGGGTTCGCTCTGCACAGGGTTCAAATGTTCAGGTTGCAGCTGAGAGCTCACATCTGTAGCAACTTGTCACAGCTTCTAGTAAGGTTTAAAAACAAAAAAATCAATTTTATTTCTTGTTCTGTGCTCTGAAAGCACCACATGTTCAGTCAGGCCTTGTCTTTGAGGTGGTTTGCTGTGTGGATGTAGCAGATAACATTAGTAGCTTCTTCCTCAACAGAGGTTGCTCCTTTCTCAGGCCAGAGCATTACCCCAGGGCTGACCCAGAGGCAGCAGCTGCAGGTAGAAGTTAGCAGCACCATCACAGCGTGCTGCAGAATGACACCTGCTCCTCTCCTCACCCTCTCTCTTGCTGTGGCCCTCAGGTAACGTGGTGGCCCGGGATGCTGGCAGTGGTCCTGATGCTTTGGTGCTCAGTGGGGACAGCTGCCTCCTGGCCTTCGTGGGGCCCTCCAAGTACGTTGTGACCGTGATGGAGGCCTGCTCTCTGGATGAGGTACCAGCAGGGTCCCCGCAGTGCTGGGGAAGAAAATCCCTGTAGATTTACAACCAGTGAGATAGGTCAGGAGTTGGGCAGAGCATTGGAGAGGGCCTCCCCAGCGCAGCAGGTGCTTATTCAGGTGCTTACAGCTTAGTTTTCCGCTCTGTGAGTTTGGAAACAGCCAAGTCAAGGCTGCTGCTGCTTCTCAGCTTCACTCCCCTCTAGAAAGATCATTTGAAGAGCAGCAGTGGGCAGTGGGGATGTTGCTGTTGCCCTGCAGCACTCTGTGGGATGTCCAGCTGGAGCACGAGAAGGGGTGTGGGGAACTCTGTAGCCTTGTGTTAGGAGAGCCACCAGAGCAGCCCCAATGCCTGCCCAGCAGCTGTTCCTGAGCCTCCCCCAGCGCTTGCTCCAGGATATTCAGCAGCTTCTTGTTTCACAGCTGCTGAGGGTGGACATCAGCATCCTTGATGTGAACAGTACGGCCTTGGACTCTGCAGTGAGAATCTGCTTTGCTCCTGTGTCGCAAGGAGAGCTCCTGGTGTCCACTTCTTCCAACAAAATCCTTGTGCTTGATGCAAAAACAGGACGGCTGGTGCGAGAGGTAGGGCACGAAGAAATTCATGTCTGAGGGATCACCTCGTGTGGGGTTCGGGCACCTCAGGAGGCTGTGTGAGAGAAGAGCTCATCCTGAGGGCTTCCAAGTAAAACACGAGAGGTTAGCATGTGGCTGTCACAGTGTGGTCTTGGTTAGGGTGAGCCTGAGCTTGTCCTTGTTTTCTGTACTGCCACACTGCTCTCCTCTCGCTGAAGCATAAGGACATGAACCTGTATTATTACACTGCAGTGGGCTGGTGACAGGGGGTCAATGAAGTTAACTAATCTCACAGATGGGCTAATGAAATACCCAAGTGACACACTTATATTTTCAAATCTGGCTGTGTCGTAGTGAATCTGTCCAGACCACGGTGTGTTCAGTGATCTTCACACTCCTGGAGAAACTGAAGGACTGGGGACAAGTGCAGACCTTTCTCAGGGCATCTCTTGTCTGCTGCTCTAAACTTCACCAGAGGCCAAAAGCATTCCCCTCATCTTCATCCCACTGACCTGTTATTTCCTGTTGACGAAGAAGTGTGTAACTGGTTGATAGTGAGAGTTAATGCTGCTGGTGCTGTGCCCTGTCCTCAGGTGTCCCCCGTGCACAAGTTGTCCTGCTCTTCCTTGGCACTGAGTAAGGATGCCAGGTACCTGCTCACTGCTGGCGACAAGGTTATCAAAGTGTGGGACTACCAGATGCGCTTCAGCATCAACTTCCAGGTACTGCATCTGGGGAGGGAAGGAGGCTGCTGTTCCCCTGATCCATCAGATAAAGCGTTTCTGAATCCCTGGAGAAGAAAGTGGCAGATGTGTGGCTTGGGCCAGCATGTTTGAGGTGACCCCTGGGTTTGAGCACTGCGTGCTGCTGCTGTCTGTGTGATGATCCTCTGCTGAGGAGCGCAGACAGAAGCATCCTTCCCTGAGGATGAATGGAGGATGGATGGATGCTTGCAGGGAGCCACTGTGTGGCAGCCACAGTCTTTGACAAAGTGATGATGGAATTCATGACACTTTCTCTCCCAGGTGTACATTGGCCACTCAGAGCCTGTGTGCCAGGTGGCCTTCACCCCAGACCAGCGGCACGTCGTCAGTGTTGGAGATGCCATCTTCCTCTGGGATTTCCTAGCTGTACCTGCAGAGGGGTCTCCCCCAGCCCTGTGAGTGCCATGTTAGCTCTGTGCTTCCCCTTCCTCCAGCTCCTCTCTGTGTAACACTGCTCTTGTTGCCTTCGTAGGACTCGTTCCTCTGAGTCCCCTCTGCTGCTGGCAGCAGGTAAGTTTGCTTGCTGCCCTGAGCTGCTCTGGTCAGCAGCTCTCCCACAGCTGCTTTTCCTGGCAGTGGATAGGGGTTGGGGAAATGGATTTTGGTTCTTTCCAAGAAGGATAGTCAGGTAGTAGGGGGTAACTGGCTAATTAGTCCCGTTGGCAGTCTCCACTTAACTAGCACATCTCAGTAAAAGTCTGCCAAGGAGGGGATGTTCTGAGCAGAGTGGATCTGGGTTTCTTGATAGGTAGCTCAGCCTTTGCCTTTTGTCTTTCCCTGCCCCTGGCCTCCTCCCTCTATCTTTTCTGTCTTCTTGCTCCCTGGCCTCGCTGTCCCCACTCTGTGTGTCCCCCTTAAATGGTGGAGCAGGAGCTTGGGGTCATCGTCATTGGTTGCCCTGGGAAGAGAAGAGGGTTTAAGGGACTATGGGAGTTACACAAAGTGTTTTATTTTCACAGAAAAGAGCTCTGAGAAGCTAAAGGATGTGTCTGACGTACCTCGGCAGACAATTCCTCTTCCACTGTTGTCCTCACCACCATGTCTGGATGTCAGCCCTGTCCACACAGCGGGATGTCAAAGTAAGAGGAATTGCTTGCAGGAAAAGGGGAAGTTGATCTCATTTTGGGAAAAGCTCCTTGCCTAGTTCTCCAGCATCCTCAGAGCTGACTCTGCTGCTCATCCCCTCCCTGCAGACTGACAGAGCAGTCTGCACTTTCCTTCTAACGTGGACAAAGCTAGCCAGAGGTGTGGGAGTTCAGTGCTGCTGTAACTCCAAACGCTGAGCTGCTGGCACAGCTCCTGTGAAGGCAGTGGTAAACACCCTGTTGGACATATCCAGCAGGAAATGCCTGCTTTGCCCTCCACTCTAACAGATGGGTTGTGACACCGAGCAGAACCACTACCAGAAATCAGTGGGTCAGTCAGGCGTGAAGCAGTCCTGGAAGACGCGGTCGGTTCTGTCCTGCTGTTCTTTCTCTTCAGGTATTTTCTCAGAGTCAGACAGAGAGGAGGAGGCCTGTCTGCCTGGCAGAGCAGTGGAGAATGGAGACAAAGACTCCTCAGTCTTTGTGGCAGAGGCGGCCAGGAGCGAGGATCTTATTGTTGTGAGACCCAAAGTGAGGCCAGAGAGCTGCAGGCCTGCTGCACCATCAGCACATGGTAACTTGGGACCATCTCCACCTATCCCAGATCTTGGCTGCTTGGGGCACAGCATGTATCCTGCATGGCAGCTTGGTCTGTCCCTGAAAAGCAAAGAAAGATGCAGCACAGGCAGTCCCACAACAGCTCTCCAGTGGTGTGCTGAGATGTGAAAGAAGGGGCAGCAGTGTGCTCCTCGGGTGCCTTCCTTGTCTCAGGTGTGATGGGGAGGGATTCTCATGCTGGCCCCCAGGTCTGCTTGTTTGCCTGGCTCTTTCCCTGCTGCTGCTTCTAGGTGTGCCAGAAGCCCCTCTTCAGCTTCTTGGAGCCCGTATCATCTCTAAGTGGCAAGTTCTATTAAAGCCAGCTGAAATTAAAGCTCCCTATGCCTCTATTAATAGAGGCACAGCCTCAAAGCTCCAGCTGTGTATGGCGAGCTGCCAGAAGCACGCAGCTGCCAGCGCTCAGCCCCAGGCAGGATTTGCTGGAAAGCTTCAACGTAAAACTACGCCTCTGCTGCTCTGCTTAGAGACCTTTTTCTGGCTGCGTGACTTCTGCTTTGCAGCGATGTGTGCATCGTGGATGTCTTTAGGCTGTTTGGAGCGTGGCTGAGTGGGGTGATGGAAGGGATGGGTGTTCTTCCTGTGCTCCTGGAAAGCTGGTGCTTTTCCTGCAGCCCCTCACACCGTCGTACAGAAGCATGTGTGGCTCTGCAGTCGAGTTTTTCCTCTCCCATGTGTTAGTGTGTATGCACACACACATCATCAGAACAGACAAGCCACAAGATAGCTGCTGATCCCAGACCATTCCCATGGGCAGCAGCATCACATAGGCAGCAGCATCACATAGGCACTGTTTTCTTCTTTGTACGGCAGAACCCAGAAAGGAGACCAGCAGTCCCCAGTCGCAGTGCTGCGTCCGCCCGGATTCCTACCGGCATTTCACTCCTCACTTTAAGGCCTCTGTGCTCCCCCAGGTGAGAACTGTGCTGGTTGCTGGGCCGGGGGAGGATGAGGCTTTTGGGGGCTGGGCAAGGTGGCTTTTCAGAGTTGTTACTGATTTTTGTTCTTTGGTGAAATGCACCCCCGGGTCTGATGTCCAAACAGAAACCCTTAACGTTAGTCCACCTCTCTCCTCTGCATGCAGCTCTTTCCAGACTAGCAAAAAGTGAGTCGCTCTCAATTCTGTTTTCTGTTCAGCAAATCTGCATAAATTTTGATTCAAAGGCAATGGGAATGGCATGTGCTATTGAAAGTGAAAGACAAGCGAGCAGTGGCGTGATTCATCACACACATATTTGCAAGCAGATGCATTGGCAAAGCAGGCTGGGGAAGGCAATCCATCGGGGGTAGCGAAGGTAGTTAAGGCACAGCTCTTGCTCTGTTAATAAACAGAGTGATAATAAAACAGAAACTTAACTCAGTCTTTCCCTAAGCTCTGCTGCTCACGGTGGGTGGGAGAACAGCTACGTTCATCTCGCATCCTTAGTTCCCTCCTCTGCCCCCCACCTGGTGGTGCTTTTTCCCTCACTGGTTCCTCTTCAAAGTGCATCAGCAGCTCAAAAGCCCACCAAACTCCTGCCCAGCAGGATTAGCAGCTGCTCATCAGATGGGGAACTGCTGCCAGCCTGTTTTGTGCCCTGTCTGAAAGCATCTGTTTCTGGCTGTGTCGGTGCAGTTTCTCTTTCATATGTATGCGTGCACATTCTTATCGATCCATTGATGGGCTGAATGTGAATTGTGTGAGCACTGGCATGAATTTGGGTGTTGTGTGTGTGAGTTTGATGCGTGTGCTTGCATGCATGCTTTTCTTATGTGTGTCCTGAATGCACCTGATCAAACTGTCCTCTCAGAGCTTACTGTAAGCCTGCGTCTATTTTTCTTGCAGAGTTTTTTATCTCCTCCAGCTGGCAACGAAGTCCTGAAGCTGAAAGCAGTAATTGGCTACAATGGAAATGGCAGAGGGAACATGGTGTGGGACCCGGACACAGGTATGTTGGGGAGGGTGCCCAGGGCTGGGAGCTGTGTGAGCTGTCAGTGTGCACACGCTGAGCTGAGGTCTATTACTCCAGCTGTTGGGTTGGGATCTTTAGCAGGTGGTTCTTCGTGCTGACAAAGCCCAGTAACACTTCTTTGCTGCTGGTGAAAGCAGATAGGGACAGCTTCAGGCTCTGGTAGTCAGATGGATAGAGGAGGGTGAGAGCTGCCAGAGAATCCATCTCAACTCCTTTCTCCAAGCTGGAGCAATGCCCAGCATCTTTGCTTTACTTAGGTTATGGGAAGTGAGATTTGCCCTGCTCCACACACAGCCTGTAGGAAGGATGCTGCAGAGGCTACGTAGAAGAGTCAGCTTTTACAAATTGCTTAAACAAAAATAATTTCCCTGGTCTGTGATGTGAGTTGCAGTGGGTGCTGTATGTGAAGCCTTTACAGGAAAACATCCCATCTGCTCATTCTCTGCTAGGTTTCTTCGCCTACACCTGTGGCTGCATCATCGTGGTTGAAGACCTGCACTCAGGATCACAGAATCACTGGCTTGCTCATGCAGAAGAGATCTCTACACTTGCTGTCAGCCACGATGCCCAGGTAGGAGAGGCTTCTGCTCGCCCAGGGCTGTTTGATCTGCATCACTTCAGGCTAGAGGAATATCACTGATTAAAATCCCATTTGTCTCATCTTCCTTCTGCATGGAGACCTGGGGTTGTGGGAATAAAACCAATGGGTTTTGAGCCTAGTTATTCTTTGTGCTGGCTTGGTGTGACGGCAGAGGCTGTTCCCTCCCTCTGGGTGATGCCACCATTCCCTGCTCCTGTCAGGTGATGGTTTTCTTGCAGAATTTCCCACATGCCAGCTGCATGACTTTAGTGGAGGTCTAACAGTTGCCAACACTAATGAAATGTTCTCTTATTACTTACCAAGGTCTCTATGACAACATATCATTCTGTTAGGCTCTGGCTTCTGCCTCGGGAAAGAGAGATGGAGACTCCCATTGTCAGATCTGCATCTGGAACACCCAGGATGGGATTTGTACAGCAAGTCTCTTCCACCACAAGACACAAGTCCAAGCCATGGCATACTCTCGGGATGACAGGTTCCTTGCTACCATTGGTGAGTACCCCTGTAACTGCTGGGTGTGGGTGCAGGAGTAGACATGGAATGGGCATCTGAGGGGAGGAAGTTGCTGTAAGTGGATGAAAGCTGTGAGCTGCAAACCAAGCTCACGGTTCTGACCAGCAGCTGCTGCTGGGTGGCTTTGGCACTGGAACTTCATTTCCCTGTGAAATTATCAGGGAGCCTAATAAACAGCACAGTGGATCATGCAGCTTGTAATCTCAGGTCCCCCTGGCAGTGACCGTGAGCCTGGGGATGCTCTGCAAGTGAGCAGCTGTCAGCGTTTTGTGGGGGAAAATGTGCCCTGTGTTTACCAGGCATGGGTGCTGGGCTTGCTCTCATTGCCCTGCAGGCTCGTTTTTCTTGAAGTTACAGCTTTTTTTCTGGCTGACTAGTCCTGGTTAAGGCCATGTAAATAGTTTGCAGTTACTATATATAGTATCCAAAGGGAAATGCCTTCTCCTGGCCTTCTTATTGTTGCTTAGCTGGAACTGCACAGAAGTATCCAGGCCTCACACTGTGAGCCTCCTGCCGGGCAGCGATGCCAGCACAAGATGGACACTCAAGCTGTCTGTTTTGTTTAGGCAGGGGACATTTAAAGGACAGATACACAATTAGTAAGTTCTAGTTTTGCAAGAGAGAGGACCTGTGGAGCAGGCAACACGTTCGTTTTGAGCTGGTGAGTCTGCCCTTGGAAAAAAAAGCAAGCCTTGCTCAAGTGAGAGCGCTCTGTGCTCTCTGCAGAGCAGCGTGGGAGAGGAGCCCTCCTTCTCCAGCTCTTTTCTGGGCTGCGGAGAAGGAAAAAGCTGAAAGTCTGCCCTGATTTGTGGAGCCTGGGAAAGGCTGATGAAGTACCTGCTGTGCAGGCTGAGAGCTGGGGGTGCTTACCATGCCATGGCTGCTGCCTCCTGCTGCCTGCCAGACGTGGTGGCTTCCATTAAGGTCAGTTCCCATCTCTGCATTGCTCTCAGCAATGGCACCCTCTGTTTCTCAGTTCAAAACTCTTAGTCCTGAGCTCATAGTGTCGCTGGAGGGCTTGTGTTGGGCATGTGCTGAGGTGTGCTAAGGATGCAGAAATAGCAGAAAGCCTGCTCTGTGTGCTGCAATCCCTACCAGGCCAGCATTGGCTGAGTCAGACATCGGCTGCAGACTGTGCTGTAGGTCCAGATGTGCTACAACCTCCAACACAAAATGTTGGGCCAGCTCTACTCATCCTCAGCTCGGATGCCAACCTATTACATCACGGAGCCTTCGCTGCCACAGAAGCACTTCTTGGCTTTTGCTGAGTATGCATGCAAAGAGATGTGCCTCTGCCTGAGACAACAGTGGCATGACATGAGATTGTGACGTGTGTGTTGGCTGATGGCCATCGTAAGGAAACACTCAGGCTGCAGAATTAGAATAATTGAATCATTTGAGTTGGAAGGGACCTTTAAAGGTCATCTAGTCCAACTCCTCTGCTGTAGGGACGCCTACAGCTCCATCAGGTTGGTTCCCTCCTTCTACTGTCTTTCATGTTCTACCTAGGGGACTACAATGATCAAACCATTGCTCTGTGGAGTACCTACACTTATGAACTCCTGTCATCGACTCGTATCTCCGAGCCAGTCCATGACATGGCTTTTAGTCCTTTTTCTCACAGAGAAATGGCCTGCGTGGGGAAGGGAGCACTTACGTTTTGGCTGCTGGAGCAGCACGGGGCTGACATCAATCTCAAGGTAAAATCTCAGTTTTATCATCTATTGAAATTTATGTTCTGTATTTCTGACGTCTTTTCCAAGCCCTGGTGAGAGAGATGGAGGCTCTGCCCCCACAGTTCTGCAAGAGCTGATGATCTCTCTTAGTGAGAGTGTGACGTTGGCCCTGAGTGGCTTTCAGTTGTATCTGATGCACAAGCTGAATGCATTGAAGGTGGGAGGAGGTGGTTTGCTTCCCTTTTAGCTAAGCAGCACGTTCCCTTTGACCTTTCTGCTTCGTGTGCCTTGGCAGGTTCATAGGGCCCCTGCACCTGAAGTGTTTGGGCCGGTGGAGCTGACATCCCTCTGCTATGGGGCTGACACCCTTCTTTACAGTGGGACCAACTCAGGCCAGGTGTGCGTGTGGGACACGGAGACCAACAGCTGCTTCATGATGTGGGAGGCTGATGAGGGCGAGATCGGTGGGTGCAAATATGGTGCTAAAGGACGTGGGGTAGTGGGCAAGTACTGGTGGTAGGTGGACAGTTGGACAGGGTGATCTTGGGGGTCTTTTCCAACCCTGGTGATTCTATGATTCTAAATGCCACCAATGTTAGGCTGTAAGCAGCACTGAGCTTGCCTGCCTCTCGTTTCAGCTGTGCCTGGAAAAATGGATTTTCCCTATTGGGTGGCAGTTGATCTGTGAGCCGGGTGTCAAAGCTGGGTGGGTCGGGGGGCTACTTCTGGGCTGTGAGAACAGCAGGTGTGCTGCCCAGTGAGTTGGTGGCTGAGAGCAGTGGGGTTTATTCATGGGTGGGTGGCCACGGGTGCTTCCATTTGCCTCCCAGGTGTGCTGGTGTGCCGCTGCAACAGGCTGGTGAGCGGCAGCAACGCGAAGCGCATCCGCCTGTGGGCAGTGGGGGCCACGCAGGAGCTGAGGCCGAAGGGGCCCAAGGCCAGGTAGGTGAGCTCCAGCATCTGCCCTGCTTGCACCCACCTCGTGCTGTGCTCCTCACGTGCTCTTCCCCTCATCTGGGGGCTGTGTCTGAAAGGTGGCTTTTCACAGATGCGTGAGCTCTGCCCACAGCCGTGCTGCTGCTCTTCATCCTTACCTTCCCTCCATCCCTTCACTCTTGACTCTTCCTGCATGGTCGTTTTTATTGGATTTTTGCTAACAGTTCAATCTTCTTGGTATTGGAAATGGGTGGAGTTTAAGTCAGTGGCTTGTAGAAGCTCCTTTAAAAGAATGAAAATATTACCTTTGTTTCCTCTTTATGCTACTGCATCCCCTGTTTTGCTTCTCTCCTATCAGCAATGATCTCTGTGCAGCACCAGGCACTGCAGCGTTCGGGTGCCCCACACTGAACAACTGCTTTCTAAATACTGTGCATACTACAAAATTGCATTTAAAGGAGGCAGTGTCTTCCAATAGTTGAGTGTTCCCTCTCGGATCTTCCCTTCCTCCAGACCTAGCTCAGTCCTGCTAGAACATGAGATCACCCTGGATGGGACGATAGTCAGCATGGCCTTCGATGACTCTTTAGAAATGGGGATTGTGGGCACCACAGCAGGAACACTGTGGTACATCAACTGGAAGGAGAGCACAAGCATCCGGCTCATCAGCGGCCACAAAAGCAAGGTTTGAGGGGCAGGGATGGTTGTGCTTTGCTACGTGGAGCAGCGGGTGTTCTGCATCATGCTTGTGCCCAAGGGGTTGTGCTCCAGGCATTCGCATGCTCAGCTGCTTCAGCCTCAGGTGTTTCTCAGCCTCAGCCTGTGAGGAGCTGTGGGTCTTTCTGCCGGAGTGGAAAATGCAGCTGGCTGAGTCACTGAGGTTTAATTGTGGAGTGCTGCAATGTGTGGAAGCAGCCTGGTTGCTGAACACCCGTAATGGAGAATTTTCTTTGCCTAAAACACGAAGATCTAAACTGGAAGATCTCAAGTGGTGGAAGATCTTTTACTCAGATTTATGTTGTGTAGTGCCTGGTTTAGCTTTGTGGTTAGGTTTAATGATTTCCATTGCAAGCCTGGCTGTCAGTCCCAGATTTCTTCTAAGCACAAAAATTAAACAACTCTCCTTCCTTTACATATGGGGCTTCATGTTTGGAGGAGTCCTGGGGAGCGGGAGGGGAAGAGGGGCTGATGTGCTGCAGGCTGTGTTATTTGTAGGGCTCCTGTTCCCCATCTCCCTCCTTGCTGCAGGTGACCGAGGTGTCCTTCAGTCCTGATGAGACTCTCTGTGCCACGTGTGGGGAAGATGGCAGCGTGAGGGTTTGGTCCCTCAGCAGAATGGAGCTGGTGGTACAGTTTCAAGTGCTGAACCAGGTAATCCTTTGTGGCACTTCAGTCTTTTTGTCTGGGTAGAGGATGCAGTCTGACTGTTTTGGACTGCAAGGACTGCTGTGTCCTCACAGACCAACCTGAAGCTGAAGAAATACTTGCAGGTGGAGCCTTAAGTGCATTTGCTGTGCACAGTCCTGCTGTCTGCACTGTCATCATCTCTCTTCCCTGGTTCCTTTGCAGAGTTGCCAGTGCCTGGCCTGGAAGCCTCACCCCAACGTTGCATGGGAAGCTGAGAGTCAGCATGTGGTGGCAGGATACAGTGATGGCACCATCCGTGTCTTCAGTATTTCCAGGACAGAGATGGAGCTGAAAATGCACCCCCATGCCACCGCACTGACAGCAATTGCCTACTCCACAGATGGTGAGATTGCTTGTTGTAACAGCAGGGATGTTGCCTGGGGAGCACAGCTCGCTTTTATCAGGGTTACCCAAGCACAGGTCTTGCCTCCAAAAACCTGCACAAAAAGCTGGGCCCAGGGAGAGCTCGTACCAATGGACTTTGGCAGACCTGTCAGTAGAGCACATGGTAAATGGGTTTTGGCAGATATATTGGCAGTGATACAAGCAAGTAGTTTGGATGCAGCAAATATTCCTTTTTGTCTTCCTGTTTACAAGCTGCTTTGGCTCTTGTTTGGATGTGATTTAGCGTGTGTCCCTGAAACATCTGATCTTACCCAGCTCTTTGTTCAGATGTTCCCAATCTTTCAGGTGTTTTGGGACTCTGCCGTCCCACGATATCAGACTCTTCTATAAGAATTATCCCGTTCTCTTCTCTCCTTTGACCACAGGAGAAATGATCTTATCAGGGGGCAAGGATGGAATCGTGGCTGTCAGCAGCCCTCGCACTGGAATGACCATCCGCATCCTTGCTGACCACAAAGGCTCTGCTATCACCGTCCTGCAGTGCATCAGGAAGCAGGTAAGACCTGCCTCTGTGTCCCAGCACCGTGTAGGAGTGAGGTCCCTGCGCTGTGGGAGGGAGCAGCAGCCTGGCTGGGTCAGTTGTCCCTCTCTTTTTAGGCCCAGCACCTCCAGTAACTTCTGTTGGCTTTTTTTTTTTTTTTTCAGGGATAGCTTCAGTGGAGAAAAGCCACTGCATTGCTCTCGGGTTGCCTGAGAGGGTGGGCAGACACTCTGTGCATGCACTATGGGCCCTCCAAGAGCAGCATCCCTTGAGGGCAGCCTGGGCTGGCCCATGCCCCCACTAACAGCCTTGATGCGATTTCCCCACTCCACTCCTTAGCAGCCTGGCTCTGTGTGTGTATCTGGCTCTTTGTGGGGTTGCTCTGTGAAGCCAGAAGGCTTGTTAGTCCAACAGTGGGGTGTTTTTAGCATCTTTTGTATTTCCCTCCATGGAGGGTCTCTTTGTCCTCTTTGTGACTTCCTGAGATGACAATAACTTTGCCTAAGCTCTCTGACTTTAAAATCTGCAGAAGGCTGCAAAGCTGTTTTTCCTGGTGGCTGTGGAATGAGGAGGTCTTCCTCTGCTTTAGGTGAAGAACACGTACTGTATCTGCAGTCTCCTAGGAGATGCTCAGATCAGGTGTCCAAGGGAAGAGATGTGTATCGTTCTGGCCAGGCACTCACTCCTCTTCTGCCAGGGCTTTCAGCCCAGAGCTTGCTGCTGGCTCTGCAATCACTGCTTCCTTGTCCTATTTTATTGTGATAAATGACTTTAAGCACTGCTCAGATGAGAGAATCCAGGAGATTAATCCCGGCATTAATCCCTTGTATTCCCATGAAGTCATGCCCTCTGCTAGTTCTTGCTAACAGCTTTCTTTAAAGCTTCTGCACTGCAAGAGCCGTGATGTTGCTTTTGTCTTCTGTAGTACCATGACTTTGGGGTGGAAGGAGCTGAGCTGTGGCTGGCTACCAGCTCAGACCGCCGGGTCAGCGTTTGGGCCTCCGACTGGCTGAAGGATAAGTGTGAGCTCCTCGACTGGCTTAGCTTCCCTGCTCCTGCCAGCCCCGAGGTGAGTGTTCTGCCCCCCCACTCACGTCCCTGTCTTGGCACCATGCAGCCCCAGTCCCTTCAGCACGCTCTCCCTGGCTGTAGATGGGATGCTGAAGCATCCTAACCCCATCCAAAGTCACGTGAAACCATCCTGTCAGCTCAGTCCAGTGTGTTTACATGTGTTGTTTCAGTCACCCAGGAGGGGAGGGATGCCTCGAGGCTTTGAGAAGGATGGGTGCAAACAGTGAGTCCGCTTAGCAAGGTGATTTTCATGGGTTCTGCTGCTCGTGGGATATCTTACTCGTGCACCTTTGAGGTGTTGACAGGCAGTGTGAGCTGCTTATGGTGCTCCTTAACCACTGGGAAGCACTGATTGTATGAGCAAGAAGAGAAAAAACTGCGTTCACACAGCTGATACTCCTGTGCTGTGTGAAACTGAGCACAGCCAGGAGCCAGCACAGGCAGTGTGCAGATGAGAGACCTAACGATGAGCATCCTGCTGATTGACACTGCCAATGAGCTGAATATCCTGAACCAGGAGCCCAGTGACTGTGAACAGAGCCAAATACTCCTGCTCCAGCCCTGAGTCTCCGTTACTTTGCAGAGCTGGCTGCAGACCAGTCAAAGTCAGGGATCTGAGCAGAATGATGTTGCTAGAAAACGGAGGGGTTCTGTATGGGACAGGATATTGGCCCCTTGTGTACCTGACATTGGCATGCAAGAGGAAGGTGGGCTTTTCTGATCCTCACCTGCTGCCCCCAGGCCCACGCACACTGCAGGCTGTTCCAGGTCTCCCCATGGTGAATTTGGGAAGGACTGATCTTGCATCCCATACTAACGATGTATCTTTTGGGCTCTATTTGCTTTGTGTTGAAACTAATCCATTAATCCAGCCCAACCTTCAAGCCCACGCAGGAATAATGTCATGGTGGAAATTCTGCCTGTTGGACTCTCGTGTGTCCTGCTTCCATGACAGTAAACAACGAGCTTCAGGTTTCCATGGCAGTGTGTGTTTGCTCCTTGTTTCTTTGCAGTGAGCAGGGCTGAGATGGCAATGAGAGAGGGAGAAAACAGCCTTTTTGTATCATATGAATTTTCTGGTGCTTGTACACCTACAGCCCAATGGCTGGTAACTGCTCCGTGCTCTCCTTTGCTCCCTGCCGTGTTGTGTTGGGCTGGAAAAGCTAGCCTCAGTTTGGTTCCTTTTGGTTTCCCCTGCCAGGGTCATGGCAGCCTGCCACCCAGCCTGGCTGCGTTCTGCCCTTGGGAGCATGGAACTTTGGTCTATGTTGGCTTTGGGATGCAGAAGGAAGCCCTGTTTTACAGCCTGCGCAAGAAACAGGTATTTGTACCCTCCCTGTGCATCGTGCCCAGGCAGCATGTGCTCTATTGCATGGCTTTGTTGAACGAGATGGGGGGGAGGCAGTGCTCCCCATCTCCCTCGAAGGGCCTGCAACATAAGGCAGGGGCTTGCAGATGAGCCCCTCTTTCTGCAGGGGGAGAGCTGGACCCCCTCTTGACCCAAATGACAGCTCCCACTGCAGTATCCACTCCTGCTAATAGGAGCTGCAAGTAATACAAGCTTTAGGTTTTGAAATTGGTTCAGCAAGCAGCTGGGCAGTGTGGCAGCTTTTCACTCAGAAACTCCAGCTCTGGCCCCAGGCCCCTGGGCAGGCTGCCAGTCACTGATGCTGCTTCTGGAGGGGAAGGTGTTTGCTTTTGGGAGCGCTAACAGTCTCTAAATTGTCATGTCACCTCTTGAAGGGGGGTGCCTTTGGCAGGTTTTTGAGCCTGGAGAGAGGTTGTGCATCTGTCAGCCTCCCCACGGAGGAGGAGCCCTTTACCCTCCTGAAGGTGTCACTTAGGCAGCTGTTTTGCTGCCTGCTCAGTTCTGAGATGTTGCTGTGCTTCTCTTGCTGGAGCACAGGTCGTTGAGAAGATCTCCCTGCCATACTTTGCCACGTCCCTGAGCCTGTCTCCTGCAGCACGCTTCATGGCTGTCGGCTTCAGCGGTGAGTACCAGCCAGTGCTGTGGGCTCTGCTCGTCCCCCCAGGTGTGTCATCCCAGGAACAACAGCCCTGGGAGGGAAGTATCTGCCCTGCTCCAGGGCAGGGTAGAGTGTGTCAGGCAGGGAAAAAACATAGAAGTGGTAAGGTTGGAAAAGAACACTCAGATCATCTACTCCAACTGCCCACTTCCCTCAGTGCCACATCCCCAGGGTTCTGGAACACCTCCATCACTGAGCAGCAGTGCCACTGTAGCATTGCTCTTTCTGAGCAGAAATGTTTCCTAACATTCAGAATGGCCTGGGTTGGAAAAGACCTCAAGGATCACGAATCTCCAAACCTCCCTGCCACATGCAGGGCCACCAGCCTCCCCATTTCATACCAGCCCAGGCTGCCCAGGGCCCCATCCAACCTGGCCTTGAACACCTCCAGGGATGGACGGGGCATCCACAGCCTCTCTGGGCAGCTGTTCCAGCACCTCACCACTCTCACAGCAAAGAACTTCCCCTGACATCCAACCTCAGTCCTGCCTCTTTCAACTTCAAACCATTTCCCCTTGTCCTGCTGTTATCCACCCTTTTCAGGAGCTGACTCCCCTCCTGTCTGTAGGCTCCCTTTAGGTACTGCAGGCTGCAATGAGGTCACCCCCAGCCTTCTTTGCTCCATGCTGAACAAGCCCAGCTCCCTCAGCCTGTCTTTGCAGTGGAGGTGCTGCAGCCCCTGATCATCTCTGTGGCTCCCCTGCACCCTCTCCAACAGCTCCCCGTCTTGCTTGGCCTGGGGGCTCCAGCCCTGGACGCAGTGCTGCAGACGGGGCCTCACAAGAGCAGAGCAGAGAGGGACGCTCACCTCCCTGTCCCTGCTGCCCACCCCTCTGCTGATGCAGCCCACGATCCCGTTTGCTTTCCCAGCTGTCATCACACACTGCTGCCTCACGTTCGGCTTTTCAGCCATCAGGACCCCCAGCTCCTTTTCTGGAGGGGGCTGCTGGCTTCCTTTCAGGAGCTGTAGAGGAGCAGTAATATCTCTTGAGCCTTCTCCAAATGAACCACCCCCCACCCTCAGGCTCTGACCCCAGCGTGTCTCCCCACAGAGCGGCTCCTCCGGCTGCAGCGCTGCCCTGCCGGCCTCCCCCAGGACTACGCCGCTCACGACGACGCCGTCCACCTCTGTCGCTTCGCTCCCGCCGGCCGCCGCTTGCTGACGGCCTCGCACAGCGCGGTTCTCGTCTGGGAGCTGCTGGGCGCCTGAGGCGGGGTGGCCTCGTTGCGGGCCGGGCTGCGGCTGTACGCCAGGCCCCGGCTCAGCCCCCCAGCTAGGCCGCAGGCCCTGCGGCGGGTCGTGGGACGCTCCGGGACTGCTGTGCTGTGCTGTGCTGTTTATTTATGACGCGATTTGTTGCTCTATTTTTATGGGGGGTAATAAAAAAAGACGAAACGCGAGGGTAATACCTCCGACCGGCGGGGGGCGCTGTGCTGGTAGCGCCGCTCTATCCCCCACCACTGGCTGGTTGCCACCGGAAGCGGCACTGGCGGCGGCGGCGACCCCGGGAGCGGCGGCGGTGCCGCCATGAAGCGGGACGTGCGGATCCTGCTGCTGGGGGAGGGTAAGGGCGGACAGCGGTGCCGGGGGGGGAGGAGAGGCCGGGCCGCTGCGGTCCCCGCGGTGCTGAGGCCGGTGGCAGCGGTTTCTCGCCGCGGTGTGGGCCTCCCTTGGGCCCTGCGGCGTCGGGCCGGGAACGGCCGCTGAGGCCGGGTGTGTGCGGCTCCGTGCGGCGCCAATGTTTCCCCTTTCTTTCCTAGCCCAGGTGGGGAAGACGTCCCTGATCATGGCTCTGGTGGGAGAGGAGTTCCCCGAGGAGGTGAGCGCGGAGCTGCAGGGCGGCGCTGGCACCGCTGTGTCCGGCTGCGGCCCCAGGCGTTTGGAGGCGGAGCGGTGCTTTCTCCGTGCCCCCACCCATGCGGCGTCTCCGTTTGAGTGCTGTTCCTCTGGGGCCTCGTTCCCTGCTGCTCCCTCGGGGGCTTTGCAGCCTCATCGCAGTACCGCAACAGAGCCCATGGAAGGGGCCGGGCCACGCCTGCCTTCCTGCGTGGCTGGAGCAGGGCCTGGCACTCTGAGCAGGGCTGTCACTGTGGTCTCCAGCCTGCCTACACGTGCCCCTCTGGGCCTCTGGCTGTGTGGCTTGCCGTCCCATCCCAGCTTGGATGAAGAAGGGGCACTGTACTGCTCCACCAGCAGCCTGCCTGCAGGCAGATAGTGCTCACTGGGAAGCATAAGCTTGCAGGGGAGCAACTGGTTTCCAGCACCTTTCTGTGTTTCACAGCAAAGCCCAGGCAATCAGCTTAGCCTGTCTCCAGCTGCCAGGAGGTCAGGCTGGAGCTAGGGGAGCACTTGAGGGCTTAGTGTGGGGGTGGCAGCTCTGATTTTTTTTTTAAGTGCTGCTTTCATGACGGGACACAGGGCTGTGTCTCCAGGCAGTGCTCAGGGCTGAGAGGCCATCAGATTTCATTGTGTGAGGAGCAGGCAATAGCACACATCAGCCTGCTGCAGCTCTCAGCAGGCAGGGAAGCAATCTGCGGGCAGGAGTCACCCTTCCTGGGCATGAGCTACATTGATGAGTGCCTCATCTCCCATCCTCACCATTGCTTGGTCTGACTGGCTGCTTCATGCAGCAGAACAGAGTGCCTGCTTTGTAGGTGCCACCTCGTGCAGAAGAGATCACGATCCCGGCTGATGTCACACCTGAGAAGGTCCCCACTCACATTGTAGACTACTCAGGTGAGACTGTCTTGTTCCCTGCTGGCCTCTCTTCTCCTTGCATACCTGCAGCAAGCAGGAAGGGTGCTGCCCGTACTGCAGCAGCCATTGACAGTGGGTGGTGACAGTTCTTCTCCCTTTCCAGAGACAGAGCAGACTGAGGATGAGCTACAAGAGGAGATTGCTAAGGTGAGCGGGGCTGGATGGGGCATCGCAGGGCAGAAGGCTGCACTGCCATGAGCCTGCCCATGACATGTGACTGCTCTCTCTTTCCATTAACCACCCAGAGATGTGCAGGCAGTTGGTTATCTGCGGATTAACGCTAGCAGTTTGTTTAGCACTTTGTTTAATCCTTCTCTGTGTTGTAAGCTGTTACAGGGCTTGTCCTCGCCTTCTGGAGAGCCACCAGAAGGTGAGCAGAGGGGGGCAGCTCCCTCCTGACCAGTAGGTAGAGGAGGCTGCTGAGCACGTGGTGTGCTTCCAGTCCTGGGATGTTCCCAGGAGGTGGAGGGGAGCAGCAGTTGTTGATGAGACCCTCTGCTCCCTGCTTGAGGTCCCTGTGGCTGTCTGATAAAGCAGTGACACAGAGGTGGTGTTTTGGGAGATGGAGCCCTGGGGCATATTGGCCAGGGAGGAGAAAGAATCCATCCAACTGGCCCTGCTGCTTTCCTTCACTTTGGGATTAATTTTGGCTCCTTCAAGAGGAGGGTGTCTTGATAGTATGTAACAAAGCCCTCTCCCCCCCTGTGCATCTCACAGCAAAACTTCTGCATTGTTCCACCTTGGCATCTAACAGCTGAGGAGGTGGGCCATGGGCACTGGGCTCCTGCTCCCTCTGCCCAGACAGGAGGAATGTCCTGAGATGCTTAAAACAGCTCCAGAAAATCCTGCCTAAACCCTTGTGCATCCCTGGGATTAGCACTAAACTCTCCCCTGAAAGGGCCAGTGATCCCTTCTGTCTGCTTGAAAGAAATCGTCAGTGTCAGTGCTGTCTGTGCAGGGCTGGGAGGGGGAGGTCAGCAGCTGCCAAACTGTGTGTGTGGAAGTGGGGGAGTTGAGGGGTCAAGTGCAGGGAGGGGAAGGAGTGGTTCCCATGCACAACCAAATGGAGAAGGGGACCCTGGCTGCCTGGCACAGGGCTGGCACCCCAAGAGCATCACTTGGGAGAGCATGGCGTGGTGATGGCTGTGCTGGTGGCTGTGGGATGAGGCCTGAAGCAGAGAGAAGTGAGGCTGTGCTCCCGGCATCCCACTGCAGAGCTGGGGTTGGGCAGCAGCGAGGCGTTGTGGTCAAAGGGCTCCTCTGCCTTTGCCCTGCCTTTAGGCTTGGGCTGAGCAGCTCTGTGTGCTGCCACCACCCTGCCTGGTTTGGTATGGCTGTTGTGTGGCTGGCATGGCCACACGTGTGCCCTTCCTCTTCTATGGAGGCTTTACATGCAGGGAGGAGCAGGGGTGGGAGCTGCCATGTGCTTTCTGCCGATGTGGGGAAGGAAAACATCTATGCTGTGCCAAGAGCTGAGAAGGGAGATTCTGCATGCTGGCACAAAACAGCTGAGGTTATAGCTGATGTTGTCCAGTTCCCAGCAAGCCTGCAGGCAGCATGTGCGTTGTGTTTTTGTGGGTACTGCTCATGCATTCTAAACCACAGCTGCTGGGTGTTAGTGCATGCGCAGTGGCAGCATTTGGGGCTGGAGCTGCCTGAGCTTGGAAGGCTTCCCTGCCATTGTGAGAGCACCAGGACTTTTTCTCACTCCTTTTCTGCTTCTCTCTTGCAGGCCAATGTGGTCTGTGTGGTGTATGATGTCACCAAGGAAGCCACGATTGAGAAGGTAACGTGTCCCCTTTGGGAGCCTTGAAATGCCCCCAGCCCTCCAGAGCTTTTGGGGTTTGGGACTCCTGCAAGCAGAGACAGGCTGAACACAGCCTGGGCTTGCTCCCACGCTGGCAATTGTCCGTCTGTGCTGGAGGCAACAGGCCTGTCACATCTTTCTGCTGGCATACAGCATCCCTGGGTTTGCTCTGCCTGCTGGTGCGGGGGAATGCTGGGGAGCAGATGGCTGCAGGGCCCTGCTGACAGCCACGCTGTGTGCACTGGGAGCTGCCTCTCCCTCCCCAGTCTGCTCTCACAGGTCCTTCTCTGTGCTTGCCTTGCAGATTCGCGCAAAATGGATCCCCATGGTGAACGGGGGAGCTGAAAAGGGTGCCAGGTACTGCGGGCAGAACTGGGAGATTGCAGGGCCCTCACTGCCTTTGTTGCCTGTGGAGGTTGCTCAGATTGAGCCAGCTGTGCAACCAGTGGTTAGACCACTTGCAGCAGAAGAATGTGGGGGCTTTTCTCCCTTGTGGGTCTAGCTGAGTCAGAGGGTCACAGGAGAAGGCTTTCCCCCTCCCCCCACCTTCATGTCTCACTGGCAAGGCAAGAAGAGGGAGGCTGCTAAGGGAGGATGGCAGCACAGAAGCCATAGGCTGCATGTGGGTCGCTTAGACAGAAGGCTGCTGCGTTGGATTAAAAGCTCCTGAACATATTGCTGCTGGGTGAAAGCGTAAGCAGGATCAGGCAGTCTGTTTCTCCAGATGGATGCTCCCAGCTGTAGGAAGCAGGAAAGCTGTTCTGGACCTTGCAGAGGAAGGCAGGGAGGCTCCCTGGGCGGCTGTGCAGCAACGTGTGCAGCTGGAGCCCAGCTGAGGCTGGTGGAGGGGTGGCCCCACTCGTGCTCTCTGACCCACCATCTTTCTCCCCCAGGATCCCCATTATTTTAGTTGGAAACAAGTCTGACCTGCAGATGGGGAGCTCCATGGAAGTCATCCTGCCCATCATGAACCAGTTCTCGGAGATTGAGACCTGTGTGGAGGTGAGGGACCTGAGTGTTTATGAAAAGCCTCTGTGAGGGGTAGGAGCACGTGACTCTTGGCCAGGGGAGCCTTCATGTTTTGGGGGATCTGCCCCACTAGTGTTGCTCTGCAGAATGACCTCAGCCTGAGCCTCAAGGGCCTGTGCTTTATGCTTTCTGTGCTTTGCTTTCCACACATAGAGTGGGTTTTGGTGTCTGCCCTGTCTAGCTGTAAACAGTGCTGGAACTGCACACAGCCCATGTAGGCTCTGAGGCACAGCAGAGCCTGAGTGTGTGCAGGAGGATTCCACTTTGTTTTCTTCCTGATGCTGGACAGAGATTGCTCTGTGCTTTCATGCATTATTTCATGGCTTGGAGAGCTCCTGTCAACCTCCTCCCCACTGTCACAAGCCCGTTGCCCACTCATAGCATTGTGTCTTCCTTTGAACCCACAGTGCTCTGCCAAGAACCTCAAGAACATCTCTGAGCTCTTTTACTACGCCCAGAAAGCTGTGCTGCATCCCACTGCACCCCTCTATGACCCGGAAGAGAAGCAGGTAGGAATCTGCTCACTGCTCCTGGAGGTGTCTCTGCCCATCACACCTGTGGGGTCACAGAGTTCCAGACTGGTGCTGTGCCTTTTACCCCTGGGAAGGATGTGGAGAATTTGTGCCAAAGTAGCAAGAAGGGGAAAGCAGTTACCCCTGGGGGGAGCCAACAGAGGAGGAAAGAGTTCTCCCTGTTAAGTGCAGCCAGATGAGAGTACACTGACCAGAGATATCTGCAGGAGCCCTCGTGCTCCAGACTGTGTGGTGGGAGGAGTCCAAGGGAAACCTTCCCTGTGGGCCGTCATGCTTCTGACCTCCAGCTTCAGCATGGCTGTGGTGCTGGCCTACCTGAGCCACGCTCCCATTGCAGGAAGGGCTTTGGGGTTTAGGAGGCAGAGGAAAGAGCCACACCGAATGCAGTGCCCTGGTTTTGTTACTATGGTTGGTCCCTTGCAGCTGAGACCTGCGTGTTCACGAGCGCTGACCCGGATTTTCAACCTCTCAGACCAAGATAATAACCAGATCCTCAGCGATGATGAACTCAACTACTTTCAGGTAGGGTTGGTGTGGAGCTGCAGTATCTCCCGGTCCTTCTTGGATGCTGGTGAGACAGAGGGTTTCTGCTGTCCATGTGCTGGCTCACAATGACCTCCTGTCTCTTGGGAGGTAGAAGTCCTGCTTTGGAAACCCTCTGGCTCCCCAGGCCTTGGAGGATGTGAAGATGGTTGTGTGGAAGAACACCACGGACGGAGTGCAGGACAACGGCCTGACGTTAAATGGTAACAGCACGGGGACTGTCTGCTCCTTCACTGCAAGGAGTGGATGGATCCACCTCCTTCAGCATCTTGCAGAGGGGCCCTGTCACCAGGCTGAGCCTCCTGGATCTCGATCCAGGCCTAATGAAGCAAACTTGAGCCTGCTATGGCTATGTGAAGCTTTCTGTCCAAGCGTGGTTTTTCCGGTGAACGCGTACTCCTGAGACAAAGATCCCTGAGGCTGAATCCCAGTCTGGCCCCTGTTGTCTGAGCTGCTTGATCTCTCCCCCACAGGCTTCCTCTTCCTCAACACGCTCTTCATCCAGAGGGGCCGCCATGAGACCACATGGACTATCCTTCGCCGCTTTGGCTACGATGACGAGCTGGAGCTGACAGATGATTACCTGTACCCACAGTGCGTATCCTGGCGTGGAGTGGGGCTGGCAGGGTGTGACAACCCCGTGGTGTACAACTCAGTACCCTGACTTCTGCATTGCTCGGCTGAGGTTGAATCTGCACCCTGAGCTTACGGCTGTGTTCACGCTCCTCACCTTTCCCTATGGTCACGAGCTGGGAACAGGGGGTTGGCAATAATGTGAAGGCCTTGAAGTTGTTAACTGTGCTGTTGGCTGTGACGTAGGTGGGCAAAGAACAGAGCGATGAAGGCTTGTCCCTGACTTGCCTTGACATCAACAAGGGACTTTTGAAGGCTGTTCTGGTCTCTGCCTGAGCCGAGCTGTCAGGAGCCGTGAGCAGTCAGCATAGCCTTCCTGGCTGATTCTATAGCTGCTGTCTCTTCTCTGCTCCCTGCCACCCTGGAGGTGGTGATCTGGCAGTAATGAAAGGCTTTGGCTGTGAGCTGCCTCATCTTCTCCCCAGAGAGCAGGCAGTGGTGGAAGACAGCAGGGCCCATGCTGATGGAAAGCACCGTGTCTAGAGCTGTGCCCTTCTGCAGCCCTGAGTGTGAGGCTAAGCAAAGCTCCCAATCTGGGAGGTGGTGCAGATGTATTGAGGGGAGCCTGCTCCACACGCTCAGCACCTTCTCCCTAAAGCCAGGGAACAGCCAGGCCTAGGGACAGCCACTGGCCACGGGCAGGGAGGGACTGTGGAGCCCTGTGCTCTGGCTGAGACGTGGCTTTGCAGAGGACCTGCTGACACACTGCCCTTCGTTCAGGGAGCGAGGAGGTGCTGGAGCTGCTCACTTGGGTCTCTCCTGGCAGGTTCCGCCTGCCTCCTGGCTGCTCCACGGAGCTCAACCACCTGGGCTACCAGTTCCTGCAGCGGCTCTTCGAGAAGCATGACAAGGTGTGCAGGGCGCCGTGTAGCTTCTTGCTGAGGCTTGGGTGGTGGCAGTGAGCTGCAGGTACCTCACTGTGGCTGCACATCGGGGCCGTGGGACTGGGGTCACCCCCCTTGACCAAAGAGCAGGTGGTAAAGTGTGGGCCTTTGGGATCTGAGCTGGTGTCAGCCGTGCAGTGTGACCGTCTGTGGCGCACAGGGTGATAGGGAAAGTGATCAGAGCTGCTGGTCTGCAACCACAAACTAAGCAGAAGTGTCCACGCAGCTGGCAGCCCCGTGGAAGGGGTGCTGGGCTGCAGAGAGGGAATGAAAGCAACTAATTTGTGCCGTGCTCTGGCTCTTTGGAGAGCGAGGGAAGGGCCTGTCTTGGATGTGCATGCATCTGATCTAATTATTTACATGTTGGTATGCATCTGGGGTATGGTGGCCCCATGGGAGCTGCAGCACTGAGTCGAAACATGTCTCTGTGTGCCCAGATGCCAGCAGATCCTCTGTGGTGTGGCCCTGTGGCATGCCTACCCTGAAGCTGCTATGTTGGCGTGTGGTTGTTTGGAGGGCTCACCGACTGCTTGCAGACCTCAGGCTGCTTTCCCTGCAGCACAGGCCTGCAGCATGGCAGGACCAGCAACTCAGGGCTGCAGGGTGCATGTGAACAGGTCCTTCCCAGTGGCAGAGCTGGTGGTGGCTCCAGTTTTAGTCACAGAACAGAATCCCCTCTGGCAGTGCCTGTTAGTTGTACAGTGATGAGTGTCCCTGGGGTTCAGGCTCTTTGTGCAGTCACGCAGCTGTGGCCTCGCTTGCAATTGATGTCTGCTATTGAAAGGATCCCTGTGTCATTCTGCAGCAGGAAATGAGTTGGCTTCAGTGTGCCAGAACCCCTAGAGAGGGGTCCCTGACAGCACTTGAT
This sequence comes from Centrocercus urophasianus, assembly GCF_019232065.1. NCBI lineage: Eukaryota > Metazoa > Chordata > Aves > Galliformes > Phasianidae > Centrocercus > Centrocercus urophasianus. Next base: position 411,508 of record NW_024884855.1, on the reverse strand, counting down.
GTGACTGTAGAGAGCTGCTGTGTGCATGTAGCCTGTGTCCTTCCTCAGCTGCTGACTCCCACTTGTTTTGGCAGGACCAGGATGGAGCCCTCTGTCCTGCAGAGCTGCAGAACTTCTTCAGTGTCTTCCCCTGCATGCCCTGGGGCCCTGAGCTCTACAACACGGTATGCACCACTGATAAAGGCCTGCTTTCCCTGCATGGATTTCTCTGCCAGTGGACGTAAGCTCAGTCCCTCTCCCACGTTGTTAATCCTGTCACGTAGTGCTTGCTGACCTTGTCAGCATCCCCCTGACCAGCTTCCCAATGCTCTCTGTCTCTCCAGCCTCGTAGCCTACCTGGATGTGCAGCACTGCCTGGAGTGCCTCGGCTACCTGGGCTACCCCATCCTGTCGGAGCAGGACTCCCAGACTCAGGCCCTCACAGGTACAGCAGTGCTCTCACCTCCTGAAGTTTGGTGTTCCTCCTCGCACTCACCTGCCCTTACTTTTGCCAGTGACCAGGGAGAAGAGGATTGACTTGGAGAAAGGCCAGACCCAGAGAAACGTCTTCCTATGCAAGGTGCTGGGAGCCAGGGGCGCAGGCAAGTCTGCCTTCCTGCAGGCCTTCCTCGGCAGGAGCCTCGTGGTGAGTGGCTGCTCCCCTCTCTGGTGGAGCAGGAGGCAGAGCGTGAGGCTGCTGAGCAATCTGCTGTGTGCCAGCACCTTCCTGCCCTGGCCAGGGCCGGCGTCCCAGCGCAGGGCTTTGTACCACCCCTCTACGCTGTGGCTCTTGCCCCTTTAATTTGCGTAAGGCTGTGGGTCCCCTCCCTCTGCTTGTCCCAAGGATTCTGAGAGGCTGTTTCTTTCCTGATCTGACCAAGGTGATGCTGGTTTTTCCCTGCTCATTGCTAACGGCCCTTGTCTCGTGGCAGACTCTGGCTGGCTTTCAAGGGCAGTGGCTGTTAGACCGCAGGGATCAGAGCAGCGTGAAGTGTTCTCCCTCCCCTAAGCACTCTCCCTGCTGTCTGAGACGGTGTTTTCATCCATGGCAGGTCCAGAGGGAGGACCCAGGAGAGCCATCTCTCTACACGATCAATACCGTGCAGGTCAACGGCCAGGAAAAGTACCTCATAGTAAGTGTGGGAGAGGGGGGCATTGCTGCTACGTCTGCCTGGCCGCAGCCGCAGGCAGCAGGGCTGGGCTGTGTCCACCCGTATCACACCATCATAGCACCCCTGTGCTGTGCTGTGCCCATGGCTGTGTTACACTGCATCATCTGTGTGTCGATGTGAGACTCGGCTCCATCTCCTCACGGCAGTGCTGTGCCCCCTGTCCCTTCCTTTCCTGCTCCAGCTGCACGAGGTCAGTGCTGAGATGCAGTTCACAAAGGCGTCGGACGCAGCCTGCGACGTTGCCTGCTTGATCTATGACCTGAGTGACCCCAAATCCTTCAGTTACTGTGCCAGTATTTATAAGGTGAGTGCAGGCACCCTGGGAGGCATCGGCCTTTTGAGTGGCAGCCCTGCATTTCCCAGGAGGGTGCAGGAGCAGCCTTGCCCTGCCCACGCCTCCAGGAAGCGCTGCTGCCTGCCCAGCCCTCCTGCCTTGGTCCCCTCTTGGCTGGGGAGCCCTTGTGATTCCCTCCCTGGAGATCCATAGGGCAGTGGCCAGTTATTCACCCTTTGCCTTCTTCCTCTGCCTGCAGCAACACTACATGGACAGCCAGATCCCCTGCGTTTTTGTGGCCTCCAAGGCAGACCTGCCAGAAGCAAGCCAGCAGCCCGGGCTGTCCCCAGCTGAGTTCTGCTACAAGCACTGCCTCCCACCACCATTCCTCTTCTCCTGCCACAGCCAGGGCCCGCCCAGCACTGCTGTCTACACCAAGCTGGCCACTGCTGCCACATTCCCGTTAGTATCCGTGCCACGCAGGGGGCTGTTGGCTGGGAGCTGAGGGCAGGAAGCTGCAGTTTCCCCACCCTGCATTCCATGTGGTTTCTCCCGAGCTCTTGGTATCATCTGCTTATGTGATTAATGGGAACAAAAGGGCCGCTTTTTTCCCCCGATATGAGAGGGCGAAGGGACTCAAGTGTCTTCTGCCTCATGCAGCCCTCTGGCAGATTTATTGGATAAGCTCTGATGGCAGGATCTTTGTTTTTTGAAGGCTGAGATAAAAAAGTGCTGAAAGGTGAGTAGCCAGCCTAGTGTGCCAGCGCCTGCAGGGAGGAGGAGGTGGCTGTTTTCTCCTGATCAGCAGCAGCAAAGAGATCAGAGGAGCAGGACCTCAGGATGCTTTGGGAAGGAGCTGCTCCTGAAGGGGGCTGGGCAGCACGGTGGGGGCTCTGCCCTTTCCAGGAGAGCACGTGGGTGCGTTGGAGGACAGGATGGGATTACCAGTGAGTGGTTTTCCCTTTAGCTTTTTCAATAAACAACTTTATTTTTAGAGCCAACGCTCTTTTTTTTTTTTTTTCTTTTTTTTTTCTCTGCAGTATTAAAATTTAAATATTCTTTATATATCTTAGGGTATTTGGTATAAATAAATAACAGCGTAACGGAGGGCCGGGGATTGGCTCTTCTCCTCCCCATTTAGTGGAGAATGAATAATGGATACGTCTTTTCTCCTCGTCGAGGAGCTCAGTGATGCAGGGCAGCACGTGTTTAGGAAGGGAGTGTGCACGATCAGAGGGCACAGGGCCCTTCCCTCCCTGTCCCCAGCTCAGTACCGTGGCTGCTGCTGATTTTCTCACCCCTGTGCCAGCATTGCTGCACCCGCTTCTGGGGCTCTCTGCACTTGGAGCTGTAAAAGCAGCCTGACCTAGAAAGGAAGATGAGTACCTCCTTGCTGGTACTAATTATTTAGATGTTGGTGTGCTATTTCAGGGCTGTGGGAGGGTGAAGGCTGCCTCCCTTCCACCAGCCATCGTCGGGTTTGATGGTGATGCCGCGTGGCGGGCGCTCGGTGTGCGGGGCCGGGAGCCTCGCGGTGCTCAGTGCTGCACCAGCACCTTTGGATGGGGTTTGTTCCCTGGAGCTGAGCTGTGCCATCCTGAGAGCTGTCAGGCTCGTTTGGACACCTGTCTCCTTTCACATCACTCACCCATCTTTTCTCTCTTCCCTTGCAGCCACCTGAATGCTGTGGAGCTGGGAGCTGCGTCCTTCTGGCTCCGGGTGGCCCTGGGGGCTGCAGTCACTGCCCTGGTGGGCTTCACGCTGTACCGCGTGCTGGCCAAGAACAAGTGAGAGCTGCTCTGCGCCCCGTCCTTCCTGTGCCACCAGCTCCCTGTCCTGAACCATGCCCCATGAGGGCCCGCTGCTCCCTGGTGGGAAATCCTCCTCCCCCAGCCTCAATTGCAGGATCAGAGAAGCCAGAGTTCCCAGCACCAGCAGGATCGATCCTTAGCACCAGCCAGCCTCGCCCCACTGGTCCCCAGGCACCTTGCCTGTGTGGCAGCTGGGGGGCTCCTCCCTGGAAGCCAAAGGGATCACTCCCTTCTTTTATTCTGTTAATGATTTTTTAACGTTTGTTTTTATGTTCAAACACGAGCGTTTATCTGTCCATGGGCTGGGCACATCCCTTCTGCAGGGTGATGCTCCTGGAGCTGTGAGGGCCTCCAGCAGTGCCAGCACTGAGGCTGTCAGGATTTCTGCCTGCTGCAGCAGTGCTGGGCAGCTTCGGCCCCATAAGGCACACTCCCATCCTGAGTCCCTGTTTCCCAATACCACCCCATCTGGATTTTGGCCCATCTGCCCTCCTCTCCTACCTGCTCGTGCGTCCCTTCCCTCTCCTCCACAACCAGTATTCCCAGTGCCAGAGAGCACTACATGGGCTGAGGATGCCCTTGCCTGGCAGTGCCATCATGTGGTCCTTGTCCTGCCGTTCCCTCTGCGGGTCCCTACCAGAGCAGGAGGCTCTGAGCATCGCACCTCCTGGTACAACTGGAAGCTGTTTTCCCTCCATGCCCACCTCCAGCCAGTTGGCATTTCAGCCAGCATGAGTTTGGGGCTGCTCCTGTTCTCAGCATCTCAAAGAATGATACCAGCCTGTGCTGTCCCTGGGAGCTCCACACTCTACTGCCCCGGGCTCCCAACCCATTTCTGCTGTGCCAGGGGGTTTCTAGTGAAATAAGTGACACTAGCTCTTAGGCTGCACTCAGGGTAGGCTTATTTACAGGCAGCTCGGGGCAGCACTGAGGGACAGCCCGCTGCTTCTGTGTCCCTTTGTCTATTTCAACTTGTACTGTGGCCTGGGGCCAGCGAGGAGTTGGAGAAGCCACCATTTGTGGGTAGCATCCTGCCATGCTGTCCCCATCCCAGCAGTGGCACTGTCCCTAACGCTGGCTCTGTCCGGAGCTGCTTTTGCCAGCCTGGGGTTCTCCACTGCTACCCACCCACAGGGCCGTGTCCTTGGGCTTTTCATCCCTGTTCTGTCCTGCTGCCTGCCTGGAGTGTGTCTGTGGGGCAGAGCCCTGGAGCACAGGGATGTCCCTGCGCCCTGCATTGCTCCAGGCCTGGCACAGCTGTGCTGTTTTAGTTTTGTTCTCTACAATGAAATAAATTTTTACTCACCTTCCGTTCACAGCCCGTGTCTCTGTGCTGTCCTTGCTCTGGTTGGGGTCCCCACAGCAGGGAGGAGTCCTGAGGGCTGTCCACCCATCTGGGGAAAATTATGGGGATTTGGGGTGCAAACAGAAGCCTGGTTTCTGGATGAGGCCCTGGCCCTGCTTTCCAGCACTCAGCACTGTGCCACCTCCCTTCCTGCTCCCGTTTCCCAGTGGCAGCTTTTCCCTCGCCCATTTCTGTCTCTGCAGGCTCCATCACAGGCTCTGGATACCAGGAACGCGGTCTCAGTGCAGGAAAGGGATTTTCCCTGTACCTCTCCAGGGTCTTACAGCGGCCCCAGGGATGGCTAAACCCCACAGAGCATCTCTCCCATGGGATGTGGTCCCGGGGAGCTGCTGCCTGTGCTCAGGGGCTGGATGGGGGCAGATACAAGGGATCCTTTCAGGGCAGAGCAGGGTCCCCAGGGTGGGAGGGTATGGAGATGGATCATCTGGCAGGCAGCTGGGCCAGATGCAGCATCTACCCAGCGCTGGGATGCTGGAATCCATACTGGGATGCAGATACTTGCACCTGGATGCAGGTTCCTGGACAATGCTACAGATCCTGATACTGGAATTCACATGCTCATACCAGGACGTTCGTTCTAGTGCTGGGATGCACAAACCAGGATGCACATACCTGTACTGAGATGCAGGTTTCAATACCAGGGTGCAAATTCCTGTAGAAAAATGTACGTAGCCATACTGGGATGCTGGTAACATGCTGGGATGGACACTCTCACACTGGGATGCACAACCTGTACTGGGATGCACATACCTGTACCTGTACCAGCACCAGGATGCTGGTATCCATGCTGCAATGCTGATACCCACACTGGGATGCTGGTACCCATATTGGGATGCTGGTACACATGCTGGGATGCTGGTACCCATATTGGGATGCTGGTACATGTACTGGGATGCTGGTACCCATGCTGGAATGCTGGTACACATGCTGGGATGCTGGTACCCATATTGGGATGCTTGGTACCCATATT